>NC_132852.1:17633827-17942010 GCF_048164855.1 Canis lupus baileyi
AGCACAAAAACAGCCCTGCTGAAATAAAGCATAAAAGCAGCAGTTTGAAAAATGACTGGGATGAATAGGAGGGAGATTTGTTTACTAATTTTATAGCATGTGCTGGAGGGGCAGAGATATTTAGGAGACATCTCCAAAAACAAAAGGACTGGTAGAACCTTTTCTTCCCCAACTCTCAAGCCTGGATACACTAACACCTGTAGGAACCAGTTCCATACAAACATTTTCCACATAGCTTGCTATCAGTGCCCCCTGCCCCAGCATTCTCCTTTGGAAATGCCCCATCCAACACACTCTCAGGAGTTCTCAAAACCAAGAGGTCCCCCCGCAAAGCAGATTAGCACAAAACTTACTAATACCCCACAACCTATCCCACCCTTGTGTTTTCCTGAAGACCTAACCCATCCAATAAGCATTATTCAGGAGTCCATCCAACATGGAACCACAAGCATGGTGTGGTGCAAGCCACCCTGATGGGGTCAAGAGCACTTCAAAGTGACTCCATCCCTGGAGAAAGGAGAAGATATCCACAAATACCAGTCCCAGGAGTGGGCTGGGGGCAAAGAGCTGGTTTGATTGTAGGCCCTGCCCACCAATGAAAGCTTCTTAGAGGACAACACAGAGAAATCTCCCTGTATTTTAGTGCTATTGTAACTCTGGCAAGCATGGTTTCATTCAACTCAAGGCCAAGACAGCCCCAAATTGGTCTGCTAACACCAAACATACCAAAACTTTCCCACAAGCAGGTAAAGAGAGTCATTGCAGACAACTGAACTGAAGACAAATGTGGCTCAGACACAACAATAGGGTGCACAAAACACACATAAGAGATACATCTGAAGTGCCAGATTCTGGTAAACGGGGAACACTGTGCTGCAGGACACTACTTTACTTTCAAGAACAGGAGAAATAGTTGACTTTTCTAAGACATAGAAACAGACACAGAGAGTTAGACGAAATGAGGAGACAGAGGAATATGTCCCAAATAAAAAGA
This sequence comes from Canis lupus baileyi, assembly GCF_048164855.1. Lineage (NCBI taxonomy): Eukaryota > Metazoa > Chordata > Mammalia > Carnivora > Canidae > Canis > Canis lupus. The sequence goes on from NC_132852.1 coordinate 17,634,822, forward strand.
ACAGGATAAAATCACAACAAGAAGAATAAACAAAATGGAGATAAGTAATATGCTGATAGAGAATTTAAAGCAATGGTTATAAAGGTATTCACTGAGATGTACAAGAGTGAGAATCTCTCTGACACACTTAGTAAAAAGATAGAAAATATTAAAAAGAAACAATAAAAGAGGAAGAACTCAATAACTGGAATTAAAAATGCACTAGAGGGAATAAACAGGAGACTAGAGGGAGCAGAAGAATGGATCAGTGACCTGGAAGAGAGAGTAGTGGAAAGAAGTCAAGCTGAATAGGAGAAAGAAAAAATGATAAAAAGAGACTAGATTAAGGGAACTCAGAAACACCATCAAGAATAACAAGCATTCTCATATTAGGGATCCCAGAAAGAAAAGAGAGAGAAAAGGGGGAGAAAATTGATTTCAAAAAATAATAGCAAAAATTCACAAATTTGGGGAAGGTAACAGAAATCTGGATCCAGGAGGCACAGAGAACCCTCAACAAAATCAATCCAAGGAGATCCACACCAAGACACATAGTAATTAAAACTGCAAAAAGTAGTAGTAAAGAGAGAATTTTAAAAGCACAAGAGAAAATAGTTACATATAAGGGAAACCACATAATGCTATCAGCTGATTTTTCAGCATAAACCTTGCAGGCCAGAAGGAAGCAGCACTATATATTCAAAGTGCTGAGAGAAAAAACCCTGGATCAGAATACTCTCTCCAGCAAGGCTATCATCCAGAATAGGAGAGATAAAGATTTTCTTAAACAAAAGTGGGAATTAATAATCACAACTAAAGCAGCCTTACAAGAAATGTAAGGGTATTCTTGGAACGGAATGTAAAGACCACAAGGAGTAGTAAAAAAAAGGAGGAGGCACAAAAGCAGCAAAACTATATCTATAAAAATCAGTCAAGGAAATCACAAAGTAAATTTATGTAAAGATGTAAAGCATGACACCATATACCTAAAACAGGGGGAGTGTAAAAATTTAGTGTTTTTAGAATGAGTTCAAACTCGAGTGATTATCAGCTTAATATAGATTGCTACATGCAGATGTTACATAGAAACCTAATGATAACTGCAAATAAAAAACCAGTAATAATGCAAAAAATAAAGAGAAAGGAATGTAAGCACATCATTAAAGAAAGCCAATAAATTATGATAGAGCAAGAGAAGAAATGAACAGAGAACTACAAAACAACCACAAAACAAGTAACAAAATGGCAATAAGTACATACAAATCAATAATTGATTTGAATGTAAATGGACAAAATTCTTCAATCAAAAAATATAGAGTGACAGAATGTCTAAAAATATAAGGCCAATCTCTATACCGTTTACAAAGCCTCATTTTTAGATTTAAAGACACATGCAGATTGAAAGTGAAAGGATAAAAAGCATTTATCATGCAAATGAATGTGAAAGAAAACTAGGGTAGCAATACTTACATCAGAAAAAAATAGTCTTTACAACAAAGACTTAAGAAGAGCCAAGGAAGAACTTAATATAATTATGATGGGAATAATCCAACAAAAAAATATTACAACTGTAAATAATTATGTATCTAACATGACAACATTCAAATACACAAAACACCTACAACAAGTATAAAGGAAATATTGATGCTAATACAAAAAATAGTAGTGGACTTTAATATCTCACTTACATCCAGACATAGATCATCCAAACAGAAAATCAACAAAAAGAAGTGGCTTTGAATAACTCAATGGTCTAGATGGATCAAACTAACATATCAGAAGATACTAACCTCAAACACCAGAATACACATTCTTTTTAAGGGCATATGGAATATCCTTCAGAACAGATCACATGTTAGGCCACAGAACAAGTCTCAACAAATTAAAAAAGGCTGAAGTCCTATCATGCATCTTTCCCAACCTCAACATTATGAAACTAGATATCAACCACGGGGGGGGGGGGGGGGGAATAACACAAATATATAGAGATTTAATAACATGCCACTATCCAGTGAAGAAGTCAACCAAGAAGTCAAAGAGGAAATTAAAAAAAAAAAAAAAAACAAACGTGGAAATAAGGATGCTAGGGATATTTGGAATGCAGCAAAGCCATTCTAAGGGGGAAGTTTATAGCAATATAGGTCCACCTGAAGAAACAAGTAAAACGTCAAATGCCACACCCTACATTTACACTTTAAGGAGCTAGAAAGAGAAGACCAAGCAGAACACAGGAAGGATAATATAAATATTTGAGCATAAATGAAATACAAATAAATAAATAAATAAATAAATAAAATCCCAACAAAATAGATCAATGAAACCACGAGCTGGTTCTTTGAAAAGATGAACAAAATTGGTAAACCATTAGCCAGAATCATCAACAACAACAACAAAAAATTAAAAATTAAGAGAGGACTCAAATAAAATCAGAAATGAAAAAAGAGAAATAACTAACACCACAGAAATACAAAGGATTTTAAGAGAATATTGTGAAAAATTATATGCCAAAAAACTGGACCAACTATAAGAAATGGATAAATTCCCTTAATAATATAACTTCCAAAAATGAAGCAGGAAGATAAGAAAATTTGAATGGACTGATTACCAGCAATGAAATGGAATCAATAATCAAAAAATCCTAACAAACAGAAGTCCAGGACCAGTTGGATACACAGATGAATTCTACGAAACATTCAGTGAAAAGTTGACATCTATTTTTCCCAAACTATTCCAAAAAATATAAGAGGAAGGAATGCTTTCAAATTCATTCTATGATACCAGAATTACCCTGATACCAAAACCAGATGAAGACATTACAAAAAAAAAAAAACAAAAACAAACAAAAACTACAAGCCAGTATCTCTGATGAACATAGATGTGAAAATTCTCAGCAAGATTTTAGACAACCAATTCCGATAGTACATTAAAAAAAAAAATCATTCACCATAATTGAGTAGGATTTATTCCTGGGTTGAGAGTATGGTTTAATATTCACAAATTAATCAATGTTTACATAATATCAACAAGAGAATGGATGAAAGCCACATTATCATTTCAATAGATGCAAAGAAGCATTTAACAAAATACAACACACATTTATGATAAGATCAATCAATGATTAAAGGAAACATACCTTAACAAAATGAAGGCCTAATATGAAAAAAAAAAAACAAAACAAAACACATACACACACAGTGAACATCATTCTTAATGGTGAAAAGCTGAGAGCTTTCCCCCTAAAATCAGTAGTAAGACAAGGATGTCCACCTTCACCACTTTGATACAACATAGTACTGGAAGTCCTAGCCACAGCAAACAAACAACAAAAAAGAAATAAAAGGCATCCAATTTGGCAAGGAAGAACTCAAATTTTCACTGAGTGCAGATAACATGATACTATCTATACAGAAAACCCTGAAGAGTCCATCAAAACAAAAACAATTAGAACAAATAAATGAATTCAGTAAAGTTGCAGGATATAAAATCAATGTACAGGAATTTGTTGCATTTCTATACACTAATAATGAAGCAGCAGAAAGATAAATTAAGAAAATAGTCCCATTTCTTGGCTAGATTTGTTCTTTGGGTGTTGAGTTTGTTTATCCTAAGGATACAGACATAATGATTCAAAGGGCTACATACACCCCGAGTTATAGCAGCAAAGTCCACAATAGCCAAACTATTGAAAGAGCCCAGAATGCCACTGACAGATGAATGGATAAAGAAATGGGAGATCGTGTATATATATATAAAATAATATATAATATATATTATAATATATAATTAATATATTATATTACAAATATATTATATATAATAATTATATATATATAATAGCCAAACTATGGAAAGAGCCCAGAATGCCACTGACAGATGAATGGACAAAGAAATGGAAGATCGTATATATATATATAAAATAATATATAGTATATATTATATATAATATTATATATAATAATCATATATTATATATAATTATATATTATTATATTATATATATTATAATATATATTATAATGGAATATTACTCAGCCATCAGAAAGAATGAAATTTTGCCATTTGCAATGATGTGGAAGGAACTAGAGGGTATTATGCTAATAGAAATAAGTCCGTCAGAGAAAAACAAATACCATACAATTTCACTCATATGTGGAATTTAAGAAACAAAACAGATAAACATAGGGGAAGGGAAGGAAAAATAAAATAAGATGAAAACAGAGAGGGAGGCAAACCATAAGAGACATTTAATGCCAAGAAACAAACTGAGGATTGCTGGAGGAGAGGTGAATGGGGAGATGGGGTAATTGGGTGATGAGCATAAGGAGGGCACTTGATAGAATGAGCACTGGGTATTATATGCAACTGAGGAGTCACTAAATTCTACCTCTGAAACTACTACTACTACTACTACTAATAATAATAATCCCATTTACAATTGCACCAGAATAATAAAGCATGTAGGAATAAACTTAACCAAAAACATGAAAAACTTGTACTATGAAACTATAAAACATTGATGAAACAAAACTATAAAACATTGATGAAACAAACTGAAGATGACACAAACAAATGGAGAGGTATTTCAGGCTCATGGATTGGGAGAACAAGCATTGTTAAAATGTCCATACTACCCAAAGCAACTTACAGATTTAATGCCATCTCTGTCAAAATACCAACATTATTTTCCACAGAACTAGAACAAACTATCCTACAACTTGTATGGAACCAGAAAAGACCCTGAGTAGCCAAAGCAATCTTGAAAAAGAATAACAAAACTGGAGGTATTACAATCCCAAATTTCAAAATATACTACAATGCTTTAGTAATCAAAACAGTATGGTACTGGAACAAAAACGGACACATAGATCAATAGAACAGAATAAAGAGTCCAGAAAAAAAAATCATGATTATATGTCAATTAATTGGCAAATAAAGCAAGAATATGCAATGGGAAGAAAATGATCTCTTTGACCAGTGGTGTTGGGGAAACCTTGAAAGTTACATTCAAAAGAATAAAACTGGACCGCTTTCTCACATCATAAACAAAATAAACTCAAAGGAGATTTAAGGATCTAAAAAAAAGATCTGAAACCATAAAGGTCTGGAAGAGAACACAGGCAGAAGTTCTCTGACATCAGTCATAGCAACATTTTTCTATATAGGTTCCCTGAGGTAAAGGAAGCAAAAGCAAAAATAAACTGTTGGGACTACATCGAAATAAAATTCTTCCACATACTGAAGGAACCAGTCAACAAAATTAAAAGGCAATCAATGAAATGGGAGAAGATATTTGCAAATGACATGTCCAGTAAAGTTTAGTATCCAAAATATATAAAGAACTTCTAAAACTCAACACCCCAAATATAAATGATCCAGTTAAAATATGGGCAGAAGACATGAGCAGGCATTTCTCCAAAGAAGACACACAGATGGCCAATAGAGACATGAAAATATGTTCATCATTTTATCATAAGGGAAATGCAAATCAGTAGATATCACTTCACACTTGTCACAAAGGCTAAAATCAATACAAGAAACAATAAGTGCTGGCAAGGATATGGAGAAAAAGGAACCTTCTTGCACTGTTACTGTGAATGCAAACTGGTACAGCCACTGTGGAAAACAGTTTGGAGGTTCCCCCAAAATTTAAAGTTAAAACTACCATATAATCCATCAATCACACTACTGGGTATTTATCCAAAGTATACAAAAACACTAACCAAAGGAATACATGCATGCCTATGCTTATAACAGCATTATTTAATCTAGCCAAGATATAGAAGCCACCCAAGTGTTCACTGATTAATAAATGGATAAAGAAGAAGTGGTGTATGTGTGTGTGTGTGTATATGTATGTATACATATATACATAATGTATATTAAATGGAATGTATATATTATATATATGCAAGTAAAGATATATATATATATATATATAAAATATAGATTAAATGGAATTTTATTCAGCCATAAAAAAGAATTTTTGCCATTTGCATGGATGGAACTAGAGAGTATTATTTATGCTAAGTGAAATAAGTCAGAGAAAGACAAATACATATGATTTCATTTATATGTAGAATATAGAAATGAAACAAGCAAAGGGAACTTAAAAGGAAAGAGAGAGAGAAACAAACCAAGAAATAAAACTCTTAACTTTAGAGAACCAAGTGATGGTTACCAGAGGGGAGGTGGGTGCGGGGATGGGTTATATATGTGATGGGATTAAGGAGTGAACCTGTTGAAATCAGCACTGGGTGATATATGGAATTGATGAATCATTATATTGCATTCCTGAAGCTAATATAACACTGTGCTAAGCAAGTAGAATTAAAATAAAACTTTAAAAAATTTTAAAGATCATAGAAATAAAGGTATGATCATAATTTAGTTGCCATTTGACATTTCATCTACTGAGAGAAAAATTTAAATCTCAGATTATGATTGGATTTCTTATTAGTCAGTTAGTCTCTGGGGTTCAGTTGGCTTTATCTAGTAAAGGCAGACATTCACAGTACCTAAAAATACTGCAATCCCACTCTTTAGAATATAATCTAAAGAATCTCTTGCTTCTATGCACCAGGAAATGCACAATAATGTTCATAGCCATGTTTCCACAAAAGCAAAGACCTGAAAGCCACTCAAAGTCTTCTTTTTTTCTTTTTTAAGAGATTGTATTTATTTGTCAGAGAGAGAGAGAGAGAGAGAGCACAAACAGGGGGAGCAGCAGAGGGAGAAGGAGAAGCAGGCTCCCCACTCAGCAGGCAGCCTGATGGGGGTTCGATCCCAGGACCCTGGGATCAAGACTTGAGCTAAAGGCAGATGCTTAACTGACTGAGCCACCCAGGCACCCCTCACTCAATGTCTTCTAAGCATAAATGAGAGTCACATATTTAAATATTCATGTATGTCAAAACATTAATATTGAGCAACAAAAAGAAAATCACATGCACACAAATCTACATGTATATGTGGTATTATAAAAATGAAATCAGGCCAAACTAAACATATCAGTTAGGAATACTGATATTTTTACATTATTATTAATAAACTCAACATAATGGAAAAGCAAAGTTATGGATAATGGACAATGATGCCTAAATGAATATTTGTCTTATCATGCTTGAAATATTGCATATTGTATACACATTTGACATGTATTTTAAATAGTAATATGAAATAATGTGATGAAAAATGAATAAAGTTACAAAATGAATTTCTTTTTTGACAAGTCACAAAGAATGGTTTGAGAGGTTTTTCTCCTCTCTGCATCTAAAAGTACCCTCTCAGATGTTAAATATAGACTCGTGCAGTTTTGGCTAAATTGCTTGAAAGTTGTTTTCAACAAGGTTTCATACTTTCTTGTTAAAAAAACAACTCACAAATACTTATTTTTTGCTATGTTAGTTCAGTGTCCATAAAGCAGTTTATTCCAAAACAAACAAACAAACAAACAAACCAAAAAAACAACAGTGAGTTAACTGTTGGATTTATACTTGGTTTTCCTTTTTTCTAAAAAAAAAAAAAAAAAAAGTTGTTCTTATAAAAAAAACATACTGTCATGCAACATCAAGTCATTAGAGACAGGTGAGAGGTGGGTGGTATGTGAAAGGTTGGACTCCCCCGCTCCTCTCCTCCCCACCCTGGGTTTGACCAGATCTAGTGTACTCTAGGTGGAGGTATCATTTTTCATAGAGGAAGTATGTGAAGTGTGTTGCCCGTTGCTCCCTGACACAGTGAGGAAGACCAGCCGAGGGAGGCTTGGGTGGTGGGAAGCAGAATGGAATCCAGATTGCCAGCCAGATGGACACTGTTAGGTACAAACGGAGCCATGACTGAGGGCACCACTCTGGATGGGCCATTTGACTGCCTTGTGTTTCAATTAATCCAGCCCAAGGAGGGAGGGAAAAACACAATCTAATTGAAACAGACATTGTACCTCAACTGAGATTTCTGGCGGTCAGTCGTTGATACTATTGAGAATTAATTGTTGGGTGGAAACTACACCCCAGAGCTGATGTCTGGGTCACCAAACATCAAGTTTGTTTTTAAATCCTTATTTCTTTCACTGTGACACCTCTGACTGGGAATCACTGCCTCACAAGTCACACACTGATCTACACGTGAGATATGCTAATCATATCTTTCCTGTTTTATAACGAAGTTCACAGCAGAAGAAGCTAATATCCCTGATTTAGAGGAAGCATGCTAGGGAAAACACTGATGTCGTGGATTTACTAATTTTGACAGCTCTTTTAAAAGCAGGCAGAAGGTGTTATTGCTGAGACAGCTTCAAAGAGCTGTTTATTATTTAAAGAAAGCATACAAGCCTTAGAAAGAGGCTGGCCTAAGGACTTGGGAGAACCAAGGAATTATGAGAATACAAAAGAAAAACAGGTTAAAAACTCTTCTGTTTCATTTGAGAAGCTCAGAATGAAATACCTTCTCTTAGATAATGGGACAGAGCAGTTTGATGCCGGCAGAAAACGATACTAAGTGCTCATTACTTTTAACTGTGCAATTTAAATACTCAAGTGCATCAATGGGAAGGAGATTTAAATAGCAAGCTTCATTGCTATTTGTTCCTAAAAGAAAACTATCCCTACAGATTACCCCATTTCGTTAAAGTCGACTTGGGGATGAATCGTCATTTTGCAGTTCAGGAAGAAGGGGGGGCATGTGGGAAAACTGAAGCGTGAACAAAACAACAGTTGGGCTTTCTTCCGTTGTTTATTGGTGCTTTGGGAATTCTCTGTAGCTTTGTCTTTCATGGTTGCTTAATAAATAAAAATACAGTACATCCCCTACATGTTTGGGGTGTGATTCACAGAATGGTGCTAATTCACCTAGGGGACTCTGCCTGGCTTCGTCCAGGGAGCACATCTTCTAAACATCTGGAACCACAGTGGCATTTTTCCCAAAGGCCAAGGGCTTTAGTTATTTTGCCAATCATTTACATAGACTGGCTTAAATTATGCAGCCATCTGTATTCTTATGCACCTAGATTGAGTAAAATGAATGTACAGTGTTGAAGGCATTCATCCTTGATATCCCCTTCACGCTGATTTTTATTCTTTTCAAACAACTGTGAAGTCTGGGACGTACGGAACATTGTTCATTCAGAAAGCTCATCCATCCTCATTAGCTTCACAGCCCACCACCCTGCCTTCTCCCTACTGTCCACCCAACCTGCCACGGGGAGTTCACAACACTGCCTGGAGAGCAGGCTCTGGAGCTGGGCTGCCGGGGTTAAAATCTCCCCTAGGCTGTGTGTTCATGTGCAACGTTGGGCAAATGACTCAGTTTCTCTGTGCTTTAGGTCTTCACTTCTGAACATTTCTAAAGGAAATAATAGATTCTTCTAAGGCTCCTGCGAGGAAGAAACGAACTTAGTGTGTTATTTGACATGCGGTAAGTACTCAATGAGCCTTGGATCCAATTATCAACATCACATGTCATTATGTTTTTCTATCCCATCCTAGAGGGAATCACTTTCTTCTGGCAGTTCTGACTTCGTCCGTCTAGATGAGGGTCAACTGTTAGTGACAGAGGGAATAGACCTAGGTCACTGCGCTTCCCAGAGACGGGGGCTAATCCACAGGGGAGCTGCAAAATATGGAAACTCTTTAGATGGCACTCACAATATTGCAACCTTGGCCAGGTCATACAAATGCCAGAAGATATTTAACTGAAATTAGAGTGAGAAGAGAGCAAAGGGTTGGGGTGGGGGGCAAGGCAGGAAGGAAGGGGAGATTAAAGACAGATGACTCACAAGCCTGCATTACCTCAAGGGCAACTTGGGGCAACTCCACTGATTTTGGTAACAAGAGTTAGGTGGCAGCCTATCACACAGGAAAAGGACTTTTGATTTTTGATTGCTGAGTCAGCATTACAAGAAGAAAAATAGCCAAGGACTTAAGATTATTTTAGGTCTTGAGGAAAACTTATGCAAATAAACGTACATTGCAAATAAAATTGATAAAAATTCTAAGGATGACAGTTTATTTGTGGATATTAGCCAATGAAATGCTCGAGGCAAAACAACTGGATTTTTTGATGATGTTTTGAGGAAGATGGCTTATTTGATTATTGGAAATTAAATTTGTTAATATAGAGGTTGTCAGTCCAGACATACAGACTATTCTCTCCATATTTGTAAAAAGGGATTTGGGTTGGACCTTGCATACCAATAGGGAATTTAAATAAAAATAAAAACAATTGTGTACAATTGTTTTCCGTTCAACCTCATTACCTAGCATTGTTATTGCGCTTTTACCAGGGTCTATATTTTTGTGCACGTCACAGTTTCAAGATAGGAAAGAAGCTATGAGAGAAGCTGGTGGAGATAAAAGTTATTCACATAGGGGCACCTGGGTGGCTCAGTTGGTTAAACTTCTGCCTTTGGCTCAGGTCATGATCTCAGGGTCCTGGGTTGGAACCCCTACATCAGGCTCCCCACTCAGTGGGGGGTCTGCTTCTCCCTCTGCCCCCACTCATGTGCACTCTCTCTCTCTCTCTCAAATAAATAAATTCTTAAAAAAAGAAAGTTGTTCACAAAATGTAGTATGAAAGCAAATTTAGTCTTCAATATTTCATCTCTCCATCTGACCCCAATGCAGCTGGACAGAAAGTTATTTGATAGAATTAGGGCTTGTCCTTCTAGATATTTAGGTAGATCTCAAAAAATGCAAGTCGCTACGTGGGCAATGAAAGTTGGCCAAATGATTCAGGAATAAATACTCTAGTTAAGTATTGATTTAAGAGAGCCTTTTACTTCTGACAGGCAAGCTGGAGTAGCATTGTGAACAAAGGCCAAACCTGGAGGGGGAAAAGGTAAAGAGCAATGGTGTTTTAAGCATGGGCCCTGAATTAAGTAAGACTTATATTCAATTTCTGACTTTGACACTTTCTAGCTAGATACACAGCAGCCTTGGGCAAGTTGACTGAACAAGCTAGGGCTCCTATCTTTTTCCCATTAAAAAAAAATGAGGATTTTACGCTGTGCTGTGAGCTGTATAAAATAATGAGCAATTATTATTATTAAATGATAACATGGCTGACTTTGCATGAGGATAGGCTGTAATTGGCTGACAGTATAGCTACTATCTGACCTTAAAAAAACTGGCATGGGTATAAAGAAATCGATGACGTGAAGGTAGAAGAGAGGATATATAAATTCAAATCTCATCTCAGTAATCCAATACTATCTACCATCAGAGGAGCATAAGTAGTCCCCGTCCAGCTCTACAGCCTTCTAGACCTATGTCATGCTGCTTCATGGCCTCGATGGGCCACCTCTTGGCCCCAGCTGATGAGGCTTCAACTGCCTCGGCTTTGTTGTGACTCCACAAGATGCAGAGGCCATGCATGCTCATATTAGTGTCCAACTAACTTAATTTTTCTCCCAGAAGTTGTTCTGAATAGACAATTTAGTGCTCAACAATTTTAAATCAATTGGATTTGTTTTTCTTTTATGTATTTGTTTCTAAGAAGACCATTAAAAAACACATTTTCAGGCTTTTGAATATTTATGTAAAAAGCAAAGGAACAATTAGAGAAGGAGATTAAAGGTCTACTTTAGTTTTCTTCTAATCCTCTTTTTGCCTTTCGCCAGTCTTCTTTCTACCAATCCCCCCTCCCTTTGGTGGACAAATCGCTTATCATCAATTTACTTCTGGATATCTTGAACACTTCTAATGAACAAACATATTCCCTGTATCAAATACTTGGACAATTACATGTCTTTTTTATATTTCACACTAACCATAGCCTTGAATTTAGTTATACTGGAAAATTCTATCCCACTGAATTAAGTATCACACTTCCATATCAACACTGCACTGAGAGCTCTGATATTGAATTGGTGTAATTTTAACCTTCTAAGAGAATTGGTCGGTATGGAGTTTCTATCCAGCTAGTACATGCTTTGACTTTATGAAACCTTTTTTGAAAAGTGTCTGATTACTTTCAGGGGGTTAGTTCTGTCCTTTTGTCCTGACAAAGCTCACTTTTCCTTTCTGGTTGCCAATTTTTTTTTCCCATTGTGGGATTTTCCAAACTATTGCGTGGAAGTCAAATTAAAGGTCCTAGGCAATTTCAGCTTTAAAATGCCATGCAACACAGAGAATGGAGGTTGAGACAGAATCCTACCAGTAAGCAAGTTAGATCAGTTCTACACAGCAATGGCTGAATATGGATAAAACCAAAATATTTGGGCTTTTCACTTTGCTATTACTTTCTAAGATAGACTTTAAAAAAGGGCAAAAACTAACTTCCTCTAAAGGGAAAATTATTCTAGAATTTTTTAATAAACTTGGGTTCTCAGTCTTTAGGAAATAAAATGGATGTTTAATTAATTTGTGAATCTAAAATCAAACTACATTATTCCCTTTTTCATATGCCAAGTGGAAATAATTCTTCTATAGGGCCAATCTAACCTTCCTTTATACTTCTCACTTCTTCAGTGTCTCATCTCAGCATGTATTTTTACAATCCTTCTCCTACCCAAAGGCTGAGTTAGCTGATAACAAGAACAAGATGGGAAAAATGTGATTAGATTGTGTATGGTTTAATTACTTTCCTGCTGCTCTGTCCTCATTCCCCACAGTCCTATGGAACTACTCATGGAGAGAATTGCTGGAGTTCAACCCCTAACTTCTAAAAGGCCACTGAAGGACTAAGTGGCCAGAATAGAGAAGATCTGTAAGTCAGAGATCCTCGCAGATAAATGGAAGGAGAGGTAGAAAAAGAGGAAGAGGAGGAAATCTTTAGAAAATCTAGTAACATGCAAAGATTTTCATTTTCATATCCCAAGTGGAAATAATTCTCCTATAGGGAGAGAAGAGAGAGACTCTTCTATGAGAGGGAGTCCTCTTCAAACAACTTGCAGACTCAGAGAATAAAACCTGTTTAGCGCTGAGCCTGTTTAATAAGAATTTTCCTGATCCTTCTTCCTACCTTCAACCCCTGCTGCCCCACACCTGGAAGTGTAGAAGTAGCAGCTATTGATAGAGAAGAATTATCCTTGAATGAAGATCAAAGTATTGACTATTTCATGGAAACAAACATTCCCTTTAAAAAAAATAGTGTATTTTGTGTCTTACAAGTTACCATTAGACTCTATTACCTAAGAATGACCAGGAAATAATGGAACTGCTTTTAATTTTTTTCTCTAATCCAAGAGTTGGGTAAATACTTCAAAAAACGTAATGGAAGTAAGAATTCTGTAAGTTTGCTTTGTGATAAGCCTCCCACACATCAGGTTTGTTCACTGTATTAGTTATAGAGGACCTAATGGAATTTGGCCACCACCAGAATCCCAGACGTCGAGACTCTCCATAAAATACTAGAAAATGATAGACAACCCAAACTATCTGTACTAGCCTCCTTTCAGGGATAAATACTTATCATCTGTAACACATTGGTCAACAACCAACAGCTGATGAATGAGGCTTGAAAGACAGCTGAGAAAAGTGTAACATTATGGCTTGACATTCTCACTAGTTTCTGGTGTACCTCAAAGGGTATCTTGTTTCATCTTTTGTCAGGAACACTTAAAGGTCCTGATGGAGAGACAAAAGGACTTTGTGGCATCTTGATGCTGACTCTTGAATATAATACAATTTCTCAATGTTGTATTTACCTGAACAGTCAAGATCACTTGATTCCCAACATCATAGGTCATATTACAATTCCTGAGGTTTGGTTTTAAATAGTGGCCCTCTTCTTGCTGAGTTTGCATCTAACAATCTTGAAACAGGAAGCAATTCATGTGTAAATATGTTCAAACCTTAAAGTATCATAAGTCTTCCAGTCTGCGATTTCAACTCTTTTCTAAGAAAAGTCTAATGTCACAAAAATTTAGAGAATGAGTTGTCAGTCACCTCTCAGAGGGATTAAGGAGGGTCAAGGATTATTTCAAACATGTCACTGGAGGTATAGGTGCCATGGATCCAGATAAGAAGATGGGAGTGGGGGTAGTAAACAGTAGACCATCCCCCTTTCCACAGGGGATATGTTCCAAGACCCCCAGGGGATGCCTGAAACCATGGATAGTTATTGAACCCTAGGTATACTGTTTTTTTCCAATAAATACATACCTATTGTGAAGCTTGACTTATAAATGAGGCACAGGAAAGTATTAACAACAATAAAATAGAAAAATTATAACAATACATTGTAATAAAAGTTATGTGAATGTAGTTTCTCTCAAAATATTGCACTGTATTATACTGTACTCACCCTTCTGAAGACGTGAAACAACAAAATGCCCATGAAATGAGGAGAGGAGGTGAGGTGAATGATGCAAGCCTTGAGATCATGAAGTCAGGCTACAATTCACCTTCTGATGATTGGTCAGAAGGAGAGTCTTCCGCTTTCAGACCACAGTTAACCTTGGGTAATTGAAACTGCTTAAAGGGAGATAGCAAATAAAGGGTAACTACTGTTTGTGGAGTTCAAATTCAATTTTAATTGAAATTAACGCTACTTTTGGATTGTAATGTTATGAGATAGTTGAAGATTTGAAGCATGGAATGAACAACTGTATTTGAAGTGAAGATTGAGAAGTGGTCAGCACACGTTAATCCAAGTTAAAGCTATGAGGCTAACCTGCAAGATGCCATTTCCAAACCCGGAGTTAAGGTAGAAGAGAAAGATGGAGAGCCTCAAAGTTAAGAGAAAGAGAGAAAATGTTCTGATTTTGATGACCCAAAATCTTAGGAGTCAAAAATAAAAAAAATATCTTGTGAAAATCCATAATTACTAAAGAACTTGATCATATTAGTAAACATACTGGGTTTTATATTACTTTTTAAATGTGTATTTATTTTTTTAAAGATTCTATTTATTTATTTTAAAGATAGAGAGAAGGTGTGTGCATGAGCGAGGGGAGGAGCAGAAGGAGAGGGACAAGTAGACTCGTACCGAGTGCAGAGCCCACCTCAGGGCTCGACCCCATGACCCTGACATTATGACCTGAGCCATAATCAAAAGTTGGGTACCTGACTGAACTTCCCAGGCACCTCTTTATATTATTAAAAAGTCAAACCTGGGTTAAAGTATTTGAAAATAATGATAGAATAATTTCATATTTGTGCAACATGTGATTCAGTTATATTGTTTATAGACTACTAACATATTTAAACATATTTTAGAGAATATAAAATACCTTTGCAAAATATTCTAAAGTTCAAACCAGAAAATATTCCATTAACTTTATTTCTGACATTAAAATATCTACCATCATAGTCTCAACCTCTCCTGAAAAGTAAATTTTACCTAGATGTTTCAAAATAATTTTAATGATCACACTTGGAAAAGTCAAAGTGTTGTGTTCATTGGGATCCTGTATAATAGCCTCACCTATTACAATTAAGCTTATATTTGACTTTTGAATTTTTGCGAATTAATAAAAAATCCAAAAGCCTGTTTTCCCTTCCTCTTTCCTGTCTCATTTCTTTTTCTTCATTCTCCCTTCCTCTCCATCCCTTCCTTCTGAATATATTTGTCTATATCCATGTTCAATGTGCTGTGCGAGGTGCTTTGATCACAATAAGATTCCAGAGGTAATATAAAACATGTACAAAAATAATTATAACACAAGTTAGAATATTGTCTGGTTCATTAGATATGAATTATTGAGTGGTGGTTATAAATGTTGAATTAGCAAATCCTCTGTTCATTTCTGATTGATTCTGTTTAGGTGGTAATGTAAGACAAATTAGGATAGAGTGATGGTTAATTTCAAAAATCATAATGCTATAATTTAAAAAAGTAAATAGATGTATTATGAAGCAAATAAGCCTGTTGTGCACTTTTGAATTTCACATTGATTTAGCTTTCTGGAGAATATTTGCAGCAATGCAATTAATTTTGAATGTTCAGATAATGTTATTGTCAGGCTATACAGATTTAATTCATAGCAAGCTCTTAGAAGTGAGAAGTACATAAAATCCAAGCTGTTGACTATTAGTTTCAGTAAGCGCATTGAGGTAATTTTTAACAAGTGCTCTTTAGGTAATTCAGATTATCAGACTTGATCATGAGCCTTTCTGGAGCATTTCTATGCCACCTAAATTTTAAATATAAACAGGAAAATTAGTAGGTCAACATGTTAGTAAAGTCTAATTTGGCATGTTAAGGAAAATAATTCTTGAGATTTTAAACATTAAAACATTTCTTACTATGCACTAGTTATGGCTGAAAAACTTTCCCAAAGATTATGAATTCACTTAGCAGTGCACACACATCTTAATTACATAATTACTCGAAGCAACCACTCTAATCCATCTTGTTCGTTTTCCACTGTATTAAAAAAAAAAACAAACTAATTACGGCTTTACACTGAAGAAAAATACAAACTTGTATCATATTTACAAGGTTCATTGTACACTCTGCTGCTCTGACATGAAGGAAGTAAAGAAAAAACAAAAGTGGTCATTATGCTGTACGCTGTAGCGGTGTTCTTAAAATGTTAAAGATACCATTGAACCAACCCTCACTGAAGGGTGGAGGGCATGCTGATCAGGAAGCCATACTTCCAGAGAATAACTTGAAATGGCCTAATTTGGACAGGGTGAAGATTTATGTGCAGGGACAGAGAATGAAGGAATTGTTAGTACAGGGCACAGACCAGCCTGGTGGCAAGTGAAACATTAATGCGTAACATTCAGGCTTACAGTACAATATAGAAACAAGGAATATGGCAGAGAGGAAATATTTGAACATCTACTTACGCAGGCTCACTCTCAAGGAGGGCAACTTTGCCACTACAAAAGCCTTCAACTAAAGTATGATAACCTGGTATATGGTCCTTCAAACTTATGTTTAGAAAGGAATACACAATCAAGAGAACTGCAACCATAGGAAACTAACAGAATGTGGAGTATTTAGAGCCCTGAAACCACGAATACTGTCATAAGCAATGGGGCTCAGATGGCCCAAGAGGTTCAATCCAGTGTGAGACCCACCAGGTGTGGTCTTGGATCAAGTTCATGCTGGGTCACTGGCTGGCGTACAACTCAAATGATTTATATTGATTCTATGGCAACTCCTCAAAGGGCCTCTCCTATTTAGGGTCCCCTACATGAGGTGCCAACCTAGAAAAGACACAACCTTGCAACTGTCAGGGCAGGCAGAGCTTAATCTGTGTCCAAAGTGAGAGCTGAGGGTCTTTCATAAGCTTGAAACTAGGTTGGAAGTGAGATCGTTGCTTGTGCCAGAACTTTGTGAGCAAAGCTATGGGATTCATATGCATGGGTAATGGCATTTTACAAACCTGGCATATTTACAGTCAAAATATTGGAATTACTTCAATCACTTGATTAAGTATTACAGGGTAGTGTGTGTCAAATGTTATTTCTAGTTAGCAACACCATATTTGTAAATGACTACTTGATTACAGAGTTTGATTATAAAATCTGAAGAGAGTTATCCTTTTTGGCATAAATGTATGATGTTTGGTTTAGTTGGTTTTATATTTTACCTAAAGTAGAGCTGATTTTTTGGGTCATGTGCAATTAATTTTCATATTTTTTACACATTTGCTATGAAGGCAAGCAATGTCCGATATGTATTACACCATCTTTAAATGATTGATTTTAGATAGATGAAACTCTTCTTCTAATTAAAAACTTTTCTTGTTTTCAATGTGTGTACCACTTTTGAAATAAGATGAGGATAAAAAGGCAACTATTTCCTTTTGAAATTTGATATTTTCTGAATTTATATATCGACAGTATTTCCCCAGTTTCATGGCTGTAATCAATTAATATTACACTCACAAAAATCTCAGTGAAAAGTATTATCATGAAATCTACTGATCACCATGAGTTAAATTTCATTTATATCACTTTTCATAGGAACAAAGCCATATTGACCACGAATAAAAATTTGTTGTACACATCTGTTGGGAGATAATTTTCCATGTGTCTCTTTCATTTTTATGTGTCTTGTGAGCAGAGGCAGTGACTGCTGTCACTGCATCACAGCTCCTTTTTAAAGGAATTTTTTATATATATATATAACAGCCTGGGGAGATAGAGATAGTGTCTCTTTCTAGAGCAAAAGGGAGGATTTCCTAATATAATAATAATGATAAAACACGATATGATATATAGTATAATGTATTTCCTCTAGAGCAGTTTTTTGCTATCCATTATAAGAGATTTGAGTTCCTAAGCTCAGGAATCTTTTCTAATACATCCCACTGCTGGTACCAATATCATCTTTGAGGTGCCTTTTAAGAGTCAGGTTTACATAACTGGAGCAAGAGCATGCTGACATTTCAGCTACTGATAGTTCCTGAATAATAAAGTCCTTTGTCTCTGATCTATGAGTCTCATGACTTTTGACTGAATCTGCGAAAATGTGGTACGCTAACTTGTAAACTTCCAGTTTGGATAAAACCTCAGACCTTTCATTGTTCTGAACAACATTATGCGAAGAAACAAAGAACAGTGGGACTACTTTAAGAAGGAAAAAAGGAAACAAGGTTTTCCCTCCATACACAGTTTCCAAATTTTGGCCCTAGGCATTAACATGTGTATGCACATTAAATTATATTAATAGGATTTCCTTAGTTTGTCATAATCTCCTTTATTTGTGTGTGTGCATATGTGTGTGTGTATGCATGTGTTTATTTTTATAAGAGAACAGGCTCCTAACAGTTGTTGCAAGGATTCAGGAGCTTAGATTTTAGGAACAGCTGGTTGATTTCCCCCCACTATTACTTTGGCTAAGAAAAATGAAATAATACAACAGGTAGAAAAATATATATCATTTTCTAACTTTAGGTATATAGAGTATTGAGGTATATTCAAATAAGACTTGACAGGCTTCTGAACTGATCTGTAAAATGAAGTGTGTGCAGGCTTTGCCTTAACATCTTATACGTTAATGAACCAGCTCCAACTTTCTTGCAAATTCTGCCGAGAGTGGGCCTGGTGACTGTAATATACATGGTGTGACTTCTGACAAAGGCGGATTAGCTCCAAACACATGGTGGGCTTTCAGGGGCTCTGGGAAAAAGTCTTCCTGAAATAACTCTTCCATTTGCTTTCAGATGCCTGGAATTCTTTATTACCAAAGGGAAATCCTTTCATCCAATGTTTGTAGTAAAGGATTAAGATGAGAAAGGTGACTCTTGGCTTAAACTGACATTGGGGCATATGCGAATAATAGATTTCCTGAAAACAGGCCTTCAGTCTTACATGGGTAGTAGGATATAACTTTATGCAGGAGAGAGAATTGGTGTCATAATGATTCTGTTATTTAAATTATCACTAACCTACTCCAGGACTGGCAGGTAGATTTTAACTTGCATGCAAACTACTTACTTGTCAATGGCTTCCTAGAGGAAGAATTTGAGGACAGAGTGAAATAGCTCCATTGTCAGTTAGCCAGGGCTGCCAAAGGTATCAAGGAGAGTGGATACACACATGCTGGATATTTGGTATCTCTGATCTATATACTCTGAGTTGCAAATGGCTTTCTAAAAGTAAGTGTGTCCATGTAGAGCGTCCTAACATCTATGGCCAGGAACTCATGATGTTCAAAGTTAATGGAAGTTCTCCCTTTAAAGTCTCCTATCCACACCACATACACATTAGTCTTGCTTCTGAGTCAAGTACCCAGGTTCCAGCTAAACCAGAAGGATCAGAGTATCAGATGACTGATAAATTCTGGCACCAAGTAAGCCAGCAAGAATCTACGAGTGACTGGTTAAACTGGCTAACTCCACCATTTTTAGAAATATTTTTTCACAAGTGATAGAAACTCAACTTTAACCAGTTTCAGCCAAAAGAGAAAATGAATGGCTCATGTTACCAAATTATGAGAAAGGCCAGGGTGTAGCCTAAAAGGTTGCCAAGAGCAGTGAATTTGAATGCCATCAGGATTCCCAGAGGGAGGGCAGCCTGGGTGGCTCAGGGTGGCTCAGTGGTTTAGCGCCGCCTGCAGCCCAGGGCGTGATCCTGGAGACCCAGGATCGAGTCCCACGTCAGGCTCCCTGGATGGAGCCTACTTCTCCCTCTGCCTGTGTCTCTGCCTCTCTCTCTCTCTCTGTGTGTGTGTCTCATGAATAAATAAATAAAATTAAAAAAAAAAAAAAGGATTCCCAGAGGGATGCCCAGGCTTTTTACTCCTGAGAGTTTTTGTTTCTCTGCTTAATTTTGATAGACAGATATTCCATGTGAGGCTGGCAGTAAAGATACCAGCAGCTTCGAGTTATCTTTTTGGTTTTTAACATCATGCAGAAAGGGGCTCTCATTTCTTAGATCCAATTAGAGGGGGAAAAAATGATGACAAAGGGCTAGAGACTTTGGACAGAATCATGGTATACTACTTTTGGCCTTACCTGGCTCAAGGGTATCATTGGATGTACTTGTGGCCAGGGAGGTATGTCTAGAAGAATATGTCAATTCCCTCTTGAACCACAGTTAAAAGTAATCTTTTCCCCAAAGAGGACGAGTTCTGCTCTTCCCATTGATTCAATTGCTAGGCAGTCAAAACCAACAGATGTCTTATTACTTCCTCGATTCCACAGACGATTTTGATCAGGGATGGAAAGCTTACCTGAAAGAGATGTATTTTATTCCTTTGAAACAAAAGGAAGTATGCTAATTTTCTTTAATAAAAATTTTAGTAGCCTGTTTGCTTGCTTGCTTTCTTGCTTTTTAGATTTTATCTATTAATTCATAAGTGTCCGAGACATAGGTAGAGGGAGAAGCAGGCTTCCTGTGGGGAGCCTGATGCGGGACTTGATCCCAGGACCCCAGGGATCACGACCTGAGCCAAAGGCAGATGCTCAACCACTGAGCCATCCAGTGGCTTTAGTAGCTCTCTGTTGTCTATGAGGAAATATATCATGCCTTAATGTCGCCTAAAGAGGTCTTCCCCATCTCTATTTCTACTTGTCTTTTTAGTCTCATTTTCCAGGCATTCTCTATCACTTCAACTACCTTCCATCCCATAAGTCTATCCTCTCACTACCTTATCATCCTTCAAAGAAGCTATGACCTTTCCTGGGTTTATGCTTTAACCCCTCTGTCTAACGTGACATATGTTCTCAACTCAGAGAACTCCTTAATCTTCAAGATCCAGCATAAATGTTTCCTCTTCTAGGAAACCTTGAACATTTTGTTTTTTTACTCACTCTACCCCACAAGGACCTACTCATTCTGCTATTCATCCTTCAGGTGCACTTTACTTTTTATTTTTATAACATGTTACCTTGTATTTTAATAGCTTTACTGATACATAATTTATATGCTATAACATTTATCTGTTTGAACTTGCAATTCAACTGTTTTTAGTATATTCACAAAGTTGTACAACCATCCTACTTAGTTTCAGAACATTGTTATTACACCAAAATCTTTGTACTCATTAGCAGTATTCTCCATCCTTTCTCTCCACCTTTACCCACTCTTCTTCCACAGCTCTAGGCAACTACTCATCTACTCCTTTCTCTATAGAGTTGTCCATGCTGGATGCTTCATATAAATAGGTAAATATATGTGGTCTTTAGTGACTGGCTTCTTTCACTTAGAATATTTTAGAGCTTTATCCATGTTATAGCATATGTCAGTAATTCATTATCTTTATCTTGCTGAATAATATTCCATTGTGTAGACACCACATTTTATTTATCTATTTACCAGTAGATGGATATTTGTGTTGTTTCCATTTTTTTTTTTGCTATTATGAGTAAAGCTGCTATAAATATTTGTGTACAAGTTTTTGTGTGGATGTGTGTTTTCATTTCCCCTGGGTAAATACCTAAGAGTGGAATTACTGTATAATGTGATAATTCTATGTTTACCATTTTGAGGAACTGCCAAAATCTTTTCTGATCTGGCTGCACCATTTTAGATTCTTGCCAGCATTGTATGAGGGTTCAAATATTCTTGAAACATGATGTTCTACACAGATTGTATCTTAATTATTATTTACATATATCTTTTCCAATAGACTAAAGAATGAGTTCTGTTATGAGCTGGCATTCATTAATCTTTATATCATCAGGATTTTCCTAAAATATATAAAAACTAGAAGAGGAAAGAAAGATTGAGTTTGGGTGAAACTTGATAGATAAAAATTAATCTAAGTTTCCATGGACTATTTTTCCTGACATTCTTAACAGGGTGGGGTTTAACATATTATTTAGCCTGATTTCCACACATATTACTACTGGTACTTAATATCAAAAAATAATAATTTTGTCAATATTTTCTCAGGATTGTGACCAAGGTGCTATGAGAAAGTGATGTTGCAATATCATTTCTGGATTTGATTTTTTTAAAGTATAAACCATACTAAAATAACTATATCCTTAGCAGCAAGTCCATTAGGGGAGGGAAAAATTTATGTTCAGAATGAATGTGAGAAAGAAACACAAGAGAATTTTTTTTTTACAAGAGAATTTTAAAAATATAAATAACTTAAGCTCCAAATCACTTAAACTAAAAATAAAATCATAAAATTAATGATATTTTTCTCAATTAACAATGATTAAATCATATTCCGTTACCCATTATACATTGAATTTCACTATGGTCTTGTCTGTTTTATATAAAATGTTCAGATTTACATAAATGGTGCAAATCACCCACAAGTTCAAAGGGGTGATTTTACAGTATGTCCATACAATGCTATACCTCAGTCTTGATCTTGCAAGAAGGCTTGTGTGACTTAGAAACTCTTCTGTCCAGAACTGAGACAACAGTCAATCAATCACTAGTAGTTATTGATCGCCTCTCAGGGCATTAGTGCTTGCAAGCACCACTGAGTAAATAATTAAAACTTTCCTTGGTGCAGTGAAATAGAGGCTCAGACATTGTTCTGAAAAGACAGAACAAGGGAAAAGACAAATATTCTTGAAACATGATTTGATCAAAATCCTTTCAGTCATTCCTTTAATTGTATATTTAAATCATATAATTTACTACATTTTTATAGCAAAGAGATAAGCCATAAAAAGTACTTTAAGATACATACAACTCTTATTTTGATTTTTGCGCTAGGAAAAAAGAAATAGTTGTTTGTTAAGGTTTTCTTTTCATGAAAATTCAAAATCAAATTATGGAACAGCATTTAACATAATTAGAACATATATTGAAATTAAACAATTTCTGTTGTTTTCTGTTGTGTTGGTTGGTTGTCCATAGGTGACAAGGGAGCTGAGTTATGAATTTTTTCTGCTACAACCTACTTTGATGAATTTATAATTGCTATGTTTCATGACTTTGGAATGAAGATAGTGTGTCTCAATCTGTAAATTTGCAAGAAAAAAAGAAACTTGATTCCTTTTCAATTACTTAGGAATTCAACTTTAGGACAGTTGTCACATTGATAAGCCTAGATTTGTCGATTTTCCTTCACTGTTATACTTTACATTTGTCATTGTTACTTGTATAGTCTTTTTGCATATTATCCACACTTCTATAAGATGGCTATTCTATGTAAAATTTCAGGAAGATTAATATACTGAGGTCTGAATATTCAAGTGTGCAATAAGCATTGTCTGGTAAACTAAGCAAATATTTCCATGTCATATTAGTCTTGAACTCAGTTAGTAATTGATCACCGTTTTAGTTTTAGGCAATGTTTTTCTTTATAATGGGTAAATGAACATTTCATTTATTTAATTCATTCACTGATCAAATAATCATTTGAGCCTGCTATGTGCCAAGCATTATTCTGGACATTGGAAATATTGTAGTGAATCAGGGAGGCAAGCTCTTGGCTCTTGTGGAACTTACAGGCTAATGGGAGAGGCAGACAGCCAATTAACAAAGAAACAATAAATAAAGTTCAAAGTGCTATAAAAGCTACACAAGGTAATGTGGAAAAAAGGAGTTTGGGGTGCTTTATGAGATAGCATTGTTAATAATGGCCATTGTCAGTAAATGACATTTGAGTTCAACCCTCAATAATGAGAAACAAGAAACCATGCAAAGATCTTTGAAAATTTCCTTCCGGACAGGACAGAGGGAACAGCAAGGCAAACATTCTATGCCTGTGATTTACCACCATTTGCATTTACTTAGCTAGAGGTTCTTTACATAAACATTTTACCCACGTTAATGGGGCATGATAGTGTTTGTCCTTATTCATTTTACTCAGAGGATCATGCAGTTTGGAGGAAAGATCAATTGATGATCCTTCCCTATTTGTCTGCAAGGATAACACATCATATTTTACTTTGCAAATAGAAGTTAGGGTTGAACTCTCCTGTGTTTTTGAAACTAGATCTTCTCTAGGGATTACTAGTGCTGAGAGCATCATACAGAGAATAGTAGGGGGGAAATGACTTTTGGGATGAGAGGAGAACCAGAAGTACCAGCCTCTGGTCTCAAGCAACAACAACAACAAAACTCTGTCATATTTCAGTTTTTGTTCTGTAAGGAAAATCAATGAGTTTATTTTCCAATATGTCAGTGTTATCATGCTGAATTGTTATTTTCATTTCTGTCCTTAAGGGCACACAGATGCGTGAATCTGTAAAAAATAGACATTTCTGATTATTGTTCCAAGGATTTTCAAATTGGCTTTTGTGCTCAGTAAAAGTATAATAAAAATGTGCTTATTATAAGGCTGTCATACACATACAAGCATACACATATACACTATGTAATAATATTATATACAATATTTTATCTACACATAAATATATATGTATATACACACATGTTTATATTAGAATTACTGAAACCAACTAAAACCACAAAATAAAATTTAAAAATTGTGATACTCCTGCTAAAAAGTCAAATCTAAGGTGTCAGGGATCTGATTAGCCCTACCTAGATGCTTACATGTCCATACTCAAGCAGAAGCACACACAACGTCTAAAGAGAGAAGACTGGTGGATCAAAGAGCTTGACTGAGGTCACACAGAGTCATAGTGGTTGATCTAAGAATAGAGCTTAAGGCTTAAGGAAGTCAATTCAGTTCTGAGCTCTCTCCCAGAAAAAATGACAGGCCAGCTTAGAAGGTACGGGCACAGACAGTGGCCTTATTTTTTTTCCTTTTTTCTTTTCTTTTCTTTTCTTTTCTTTTCTTTTCTTTTCTTTTCTTTTCTTTTCTTTTCTTTTCTTCTTTCTTTTCTTTTCTTTCTTTTCCTTTCTTTCTTTCTTTCTTTCTTTCTTTCTTTCTTTCTTTCTTTCTTTCTTCTTTCTCTTTCTTTTTTTTTTAAAGATTTTATTTATTAATTCATCTATTCATGAGAGACACAGAGAGACAGAGGCAGAGACATAGGCAGAGGGAGAAGCAGGCTCCCTGCGAGGAGCTCCATGTGGAACTCGATCCCAGGACCCTGGGATCAGGACCTGAGCCAAAGGCAGACACTAAAGCACGAGCCACCTAGGTGTCCAGCCTTATACCTTCTTTACTCTCCTTATTTGATTATTTTTTCTTTCCATTGTAGTTAAGTAAGATATTTTGGCAAGCACTTAAAAATAGGGGTGCCAGGTAAAAATGAACGAGTTGATGGGTGATCCTGCTATAGGACTGATGAGAAATTAGGTATTGGCAATGTTTAAAGGCAGAGAAGACCACGGCTTAATGAGTACCTAGTGTTGCTGATAACTCTGACCTTCTTTTTTCTCTGTTGGACAAAAATTATAGGGGTGAATTGCTCTTTAACAATTTCCTAAGAGACAAAAGGATAGTGTTTGAAACATTGCATTTTTTGCTTTATTTTATTTTTAAAATGTTCCTTATTGTTACAGCCCTTTATATCATGGCTGTAAAAATTGTTCTATAATGTCAGCCTTTTCTGTAACTTTTCTTATCTTGAAGAATAGTAACTGGTAATGACATTTTTCCCCAGTTGCTATCACTCTACTACAACCAATTATACCTAATCATAAGATACTCTTTTTAATGCATAAGACTTTTGAATAGTGTTAGTCTTAAACTAGATATCTTATTCCATAGCTAGAGTTATAGGGAGTGTTTTTGAATAGGTTCTGAAACATTTCTTGCAATTCTAATAAGGCTAGCCAACACCATTGTTCCCACAAATCTTCCTTATATTGAGATTCTTTTGTCAGCCTCCTGAATTTCAATGTGGCTAGTAACTGGTAAATTTTTAAGAGGTATAAAAATATATGTATGCTTTGTATGAAGGATCTGAGAGGACTATATGTCCATTTTCAAATTTATATCCTTGTAGACTATTTCTTCGTCATAGAGTTTCTGACCCTCAATGATCATTTCTTAATCTGGGACAGTGTAAACTCAGCGGTAAACTGTGGACTCCTGAAAAAAGGGGTTGTGGATTATTCATCTTTCAATGGCCTATGCATAGCCAGAGCTTGATCCAAGTGCAGATTCTCAATACATGTTTGTATGATTCATAACCATACACATTCTATCTCTCTTCCTATGGAACAACTTTAATCAAGCAAAGTAAGTCTATCTCCATAACTAAAGTATCTCATCAGATCAGTGACCTGATATATAATTCTGTGTTTATTCCTCTCTTTGTAGCTGAATTGATGCAAATTATAAACACGAATGTCATAGAACTGGCATTAGGTAACAATTTTCTCAGGGTTTCAGTTATACAGTTTCCAATATGTGCAACTTTTTTTTTTTACATCTTTCATAGATGTTATAGTAATTGATAAAAGATCACAAATATTGTTCTTGTCACACTGAATATCTTCCAGAACTCATCTTGTGAGTGACTTCTTAAACTCTGATCCCCTTCTGCTTTTTCCCTACCAGCCAGAACTTTCCCAGTCTCACCCAGACTAATTTCACAAAGAAAATACCCAGAATCAATTGGCAAGTGATTACAAGTCATTAGCTTCTTGCTGGGCTAATTAGAAGTCATTAACTTTAAGGGTCAGGACGCAGAATACCCTTGCCTTAGGTATCCGAACTCAATTTGAAGCAATACATGAAAAAGAACATCTAAATATACTTAACAGAATATATTTAAAAAGTAGTAAGAGTTTAAATTCTTAGATGCCTCAGTGGTGTTACAAAATAAATAAATAAACATACAAAACTACAAACTCACTTTTGAAAAATGTGACCTCCCATTGAGTTGGACTCTGGCCAAAAAGCCTATTGGATCAGGTTCTATAATCCAAGATAGTTTTCCCAAGGGCAACCAGATACTCAAGTTCCAGTTTTCTTGTCCTAGAAATGTCTTAGCATAGTAGTATTATCCCACATTACCTGTGGAACTCACATACGTGCATGCACATACATGTCTGCCTTCACACATTACTACTCACACAAATACGCATATAACACCAAATTATTTGATTGCATGAGAATAAAAGGCAGAACAGACCCAAAGATAGGAAATCAAGCTGTGGAACGTACTTGCCTTATTCTAATTACTTGGGTCTGTACTTAACACTTGATAACTTATAAACTCATTCCTAACATGGTAAAACTAACTTCATTAGGCATTATTAAAATCATTCCACTTAAATTATTCTTTTTAGCAGTTCTGTAATAGTGCTAATGTTTGTATGCTAAGTAATGTATTCATCCAAAGAGATAATTCTCATGAAAGTAGGATAAAGAGACTTGAAACTGAAATGACTTCAGACATTGAAACCATGTCATGAAAATTTCAGTTTGGGTTCAGAACTCAAACTTATCTACACTTAGAATTTTGAATCTCGCTTTTTATCAATGTGTGTATCTCTCTCAAAAAATGTATGTATTGAACACATGCTACGTTCCTATTGTTTGAAAATAACATTATAGGTTATTGATCAAAGCAATAGATTGGGAAATTGGCCAACATTGGCTATGAAGACTTTCTCAACCCCTTACAACTCTGTTACACTTAGAAATTCAGTTAATTTTCCTAAGGACCAATCTCCTCTTGTATAAAATGGAAATAATACATGTAAATGATGGTGAATATTAATAGTACATGAAAGCACTGGAAACAGTATTTTGCACATAATAAATATCAATGAATTTTAGTATCAAGAGATGTCCAATGATTAATTTTAGAGCTAATCTCATCTCTCTTTATATGGATATTTTTGTACTGGCCATATTTAAGAATTTGAAAAGACTTAATTTACCCAAATATTAATATGTATAGGAAGCTAGGAAGTATTGATACTTCCTGTGACTATAATCCATATAGAAAGGTAAGAAGTTTGCATTCTAAACCAGCTTTTTGGTAATGGCTTCTATTATTTTTCCCATCCCCTTTTACTCTGCCACATTTTTTTTGTCACTACTGATAGTTTGCACACAGAAATCCCTCTCACTTATTATGCTACTTATTCCTTTAAATCCTTGAGTATATTTTCTATAGTTTTAAAAATATTACCTGCTAATAGCCGTATCTGAATTATATTGGATCCTGTTTCTTGTGACTATTTCATTTGCCTAATCATTTGCTTTTCCACTCATAATTATTTGGTTTTGCATATTCAACATTTTGGATGATATGTTATAAGGAGTCTGGCTAATACTGTGTTCTTTAAAGGGTATTAAATGTTCTTTCTTGATAATGACTATTATATCCTTTTGATAGTGGTAGGTTTAACTTCTTCCTTTGTTAGAGCTGATCTCCTAAGACCTAACTCATAACATGTGCACCTTATTCTGGGTTGTAGTTCTTCCTCCTTTGAAGGCACATTTCTCAAGTCTCAGTTGAATGGCCAAGGATCTCAGCAAGGTCTCTCTACTGTGACCAGACTGGAACTTTAATCTCCCAGAACGTTAATATCTCTACTCAACTCCTAGTCCCACAACAATTATTCCCTGGTAGACCTGACGCAGACTTGCCTCCGATTCACAACCTTGCTCTTGGGTAAGAACCTAGGTAGAACCTTCGTTCAGACATCTGAAACCCCTCTGGATGCAACTGCCCCCTCCCTAGAATTCTTATGACAAATTCCAATCTCTCCTGTATCTCTAAATTATAATTTGTGCCCCTTCACTTCAGCAAACCCACAGTGCTCTGCTCATCCTCTGCTCATCTTCTGCTCATCCTCCCTGCACTGTGGTTTAGAAAGTCTACTGGCTGAAAACTTGGATAAATGTTGGGTTAACTGTATTTCTCTTTACTCAAAGATGAGTCCTACACTGCCTGTTGTCCAGGACTTTGAAAAGAGCCCCCTTGTATTTTTTTCCTGCTTTCTAAAGCTTGTAGTAGAAGAGCCAATATAGTATTAGTTACTCTGTCATAACTAAAAATGGAAATTTGGAAATTCCCTTGTTTTGTTAAGGTTAGACTAGCCTGAATAAAGCTAAGGTGTACTTCTCTATTTTCTGAAATAGTCTTTAAAAAAAAATTCAGACACTTTATTACAACTTGCTTTTAAAACTTTTCCAAAGATCAGTTGGGCATATTTGTGTTGATCTAGTACTGATTTCTCTGTTTGGTTCCATTGACCCATGTTTCTATTCCTCTGCTCATACTACCCTGGCTTGACTACTGTAGCTATATAGTAAGCGTTAGTATGGCATAGAGTGGTTCTACCCACTTCATTCTTTCCATTCAAGATCTAAATTTAGTTATTCTAGATTCTGTGTTATTCCATATCAACTTAGCATATACTTCTCTACATCTACAAAATTCCTGCTGGAACTTCTATAAATATTGTATTAATCTATAGATCAGTTTAGGGAGAATGTCCATTTTCATTATGTTGAGCCTTCCAACCCATGAACACAATGTGTCACTTCTTTTATTTAGTTCTTTGGTTTCTTTCATCAACATATTTGCAATTTTCAGGATACGAATGCTATATATGTTTTGTTAGATTTGCAGCTGAGTATTTCATTTTCTTTGGAGTAATTATAAATTAAATAAATCAAGATAAGAACTTTAAATGTTTAAGTAACCTACTGGAAGGCTATAAATGAGAAACAGAAGAATGAGAAATACAAGAAATAAACATAAGCAAATAATAGAATAGTAGTATAAGCCTTAACATACCTATTATTATCTTAAATGTAAATAGTCTAAATACATCAATTAAAAACAGAGACTGGCAGAGTGGATTAAAACCCCATGATCCAACTATTTGCTGTCTATAAGAAATTCACTTAATTTCCTTATTTTTAAAATTAATGCCAGTGCAGTTAGCATACAGTGTTATATTAGTTTCAGGTATACAATATAGTGATTCAACAATTCTATTTATTATTCAGTTCTCAGCAGGATAAGTGTACTCTTAATCCATGTTTTTGTGTGTTTTTTTTAGCCTTTAGAGTGTAAAACCTGTTTATTATTTGAAGGTTAATATAAATCTTTCTGTAAAATAGTCTAGACCCAATAATATTTAAGTAGGTTTTGATTATTCTATTAAATAATTATATTTCATGATTATCAGCATCTTTAAGGTTTCTGTTTCTTCATAAGTCATTTTTTATCTTATTAAGAAAATTATGAATTTCATTTAAGGATAAGAATTTATTGGCACAGGAAGACATTTTAAAGAAATAAAACCTCTTACAAATCAATGTAAGCCAAGTATAAAGATGGCAAAGAATGTGGACAGTCACTTCACAGATAAATAATTGTGCTAGCTAGCCATTCTTCCAGGCAGTGTAGAAACAACAGAAAAAAATAAAGCAAAATAAAAACAAGTACACCCGCAAGTTAATTGCTTTCATGGAGCTTACATTTTTGTGAAGGATTCTGAAAATAAGCAAGAAAAATAAATTATAAATGTATAGTACATTAGGGTTGAAACATAAATGACAGAAGGAGCAAGGCAAACCAACATTAGAAACAGATAAACACATAGAACCTGACATAGTAATGTTTTGTTCAGATCTGAAGTCCTGACAGAAGCCCAGTATGTTTGAAAAGTACTAAGTGAGCTGGAGAATGGAAAATGCAGTGAATGGCCAGATCAGAAAGGGCAAGTTACCCTGGTAAAGGATGTGGATTTTAATGAGCTATCCTGGAAAGGGGTATTATAAGGTATTAAATAGTCAGTGACAATCTGATTTGTTTTTAGTGGTGTGGAGTATGCACTGAAGGAAGTCAATGCAATCATGAAAAGTGGGAGACCAACAGGGGGTTGAGGCATTAATACTAGTGACAGAGAATAACTTGAAATAGGTATGTAGCAGTAGAGAAGGAGAGAAATTCAGATTCTGGAAGTATTTCAGACTTGCTAATGCATTGGGAATAGGTAGGGAGAGAAAGAAAGTAATCAGTGGTGCTTTTGGATTTGGGTTTGAGCTACCCAGCGAGGATAGTGGTGCAATTTACTGAGATGGTGAAAAATAAGGAATGGTAGGTAGACATGGGGCTTTGTTAAATTTGAATTTAGACCCAAAAGAGATGACATTCAATAAGAGATCTATAAATTTGGAAATCAAAAGAGAGATTATAGCAAGAGAATCATTAACCTAGAGATATCTGGGCATTAAAAATCATAGTTGGGGTGAGATAGTTAGGCTACATTATGCCTAAGAACAGAAGATAATGAGAAATAAAGGAGAGCCTAGGACTGAACTCTCAGTGGAAGTGGGTTAAGTCTGAGAATCCAAGAGAAAAAAGACTTTAAGAAGAAAAAAATAACATACTGTATCAAATGCTGGTGAGCAGGTGAAATAGAAGCAGGGATATGACCATATCAAGTAGCAACATGGCGTTGACCCTGGCATGGGCCATTGTCATGGGGCGGTGAGGGCACCCCAACCACGTGGAGACCGAGAGGAGAGACAACAGAAAACGGATCCACAAGAGTTTTTGTATATTTTGTTCCAAAGGGAAGCAGAGAAATGAAGTGGGGTTTGGAGTGGGATTCCCTAATTTTTAAGATGGGAGATCTATAAACAAGCTGATGTCAGATGACTCATCGACTAGAATAGGACAGTAACCCAGAAGGGAAAATGTAGGTCTATCATTTAAGTTTGGTGGCTTCAGAGTGACCCCACCAATTTGAAAGTGTAGGAAGTTAGGCAGTAAAAGCTATGAGGTGAGTCGACCTAATTTTTTCCTTACAGGTGTAAAAAGTCTTTTCTAAATCCTATTATACTGAGCCTTCCCAGTGTCTCAGAAACTGTCGTCCAGCTCCTTAATTTTCACTAATGAATTTGAGATCAAGGATTTAGTCTTAGAAAATACCCACAGCCACAGAAGTCAAAGGCAGAATCACACAGAGTAAGACTGGGTTAAGGGGAAGGAGGGTCATGTGATTCCTTCTAGTGCAGTGCACGGATGGCAGGAGAAAGGCTGTTGGCTTTGATCTAGGGAAAAATCACAGGTTTCAGTGAATTTAGGAAAGATGGAAACCAAATTGCAGAGAAAAGTGGATGCTGAGTGGGAGGAAATAGTCTGTTCAAAGAAATGTAGGCACCATATGCAGGAGAGAAATGAGATGGTACAAGGGAGGGGAAGCAGTCAATCGATCATTATCATCAAACAAGAACCTACTAAAGTAAACATGATAACTTTATGCTATACTTAGAATCCTTGGTTCTCACTGAAAATGTTGATAAAGGCACCCACCTTTATAGTGAAAATTAAAAAAAAAGCAGCATTCTTGGGTTAAGATAAAAGATTCTAAATGTTTTCTTCTTCATAAGTAATGATGATTTAGAGAGCAAGCAGGCAATAAAATTCCAAAATAGAGTAATTTGATGTAATAAAAATAGAATTGAGTTGTGGGTCAGGAGTTTTGAGTTCTACTTCTAGTGCACTAGAACCCTGTGGAGGCTCCAGTTTTCTTGTCTATAAAGTGAGCGGATTAGATTGCATCACTTTAAGGGTCTAACACAAATACCATGATTCTGTAATAATTATATTTCCATTTTTGAAGGTGGGTCCGAAGTTCAATGAAAAATAGGAAGGGATCACCAGAAGCAAGCAGGGAGATCCCAGAACGAGCTTCACCAGTTAGAAGAGATCCTGCAAACCCACAGATCTTTTTTTCTTGCCTATAGCTATATGATGTGTAGATGAGTCAGAACGAAATATCTTAATTCTTAATTTATATTGGCTACACACCATCTGTGAATGGAATCATATATGCTGTTTCTTGTATAGTTTCCTGTGGTTGCCTCATGATTAGTAGCATGCGTGGACTAGCATAAAGGGATTTAGTTTTTTGAGTGCTTGGAGACATTATCTGATTATTTAATACTTCTTTGATTGATGTTGAAACAAGATAATGGTAACCTGGTATTTGTCACTATTGAAATCTTGCTTCAAGTGCTCAGTATAATCCTTGTAATCTTAGCAAAGAGTTACAATAAAGATCAAGCTAACACCTGACAACTGTTTAACATTTCATTTGTTTTTAAAATACAAGGCAAACATTCAGATTGAATTATTGCCTTAATCCACGTGGATCACGTTAGTCATGAGCAAACTAGATGAAAGGCAGCAATACTCAATACGCAGCTCTAAAAAGATTTTGCCCATCTAATATTTAATAATGTGACTTTCAAACTGCGTACAATCTTTCATGTGTGAGCTTTGAAAAAGCAACTGCTGGCTGTTCATGCTTTCTTCTCTCATTGACCGCAAAGTGAAATGCCCAAGGACTTATCCTGACTCTGACCAACATGGGGTTTTTCGCAAATATCACAGAGCTAGCTGCACTTCACCCCAAGTAAGCCAATTAATTGTCATGACCCAGAAGGGAGCATGGAAAGAGAAATATTAGAAAGCAAAACCCTTGATTTTCACATCCTAATCACAGAGATCTGATCTCTAGAAACACGTCTGTAAAAGCAGCTTTGTTATTTCTCTGGATTCTTTTAGGCAAATAACTAAGGCTCTGATTTCTGCATCAACGTTTCCTTAGCCCCTGTGACATATGCTGTCCTTTCACCAGTCCAAGTAGAGCTGTATTGTTTTCCACAAAATAAACTTTTATTTGTAAAACAAAATGTAAATCTTAGAATGGGGGTGGGGGGCGCTGTTTGCAAGACATCCAGATCATAACCTTATGATCCTTTTGCTGGAAGACAATCATTCCATAATTGTGTTCTAGCACTATCTCAAACAAAAAGTAACATTTTATGTTACTCTGGGACATCAGGTCCTGGAGTGGCTCTCAGGCGCTCTCAGAATTAAAAGCAAGAAATTAGAGCTCTCCTTCCTCTTTCAAGCCTGCTCCTGTGGGCTGATCTCATAGTACAGTGAAGAATGCCTTGAAACAGAATTCACATAATTTAAGGAACAAAGGTATCATAGTATTGAACAATTCTGTAAAAATGACATATGGCAAATGACATATAGGTTAGTTATAATGTCTTTATGTGTACAAAGTATTGTAGGAGTCAAATGTCTTCAGAGAGAACGGCCTAATCTGGTGGCTTTCCCATTATTCCCTGGCTTTATCATAAATGAATAAACCATGCTAGTTTATGACATAATTTATCTGTTGTCCAGATTGACATTAATTTTAGGTCAAAAAAATTCTCTACAGTTATTCCAATCTGGTTTAAACTTTTCAGAGAGATCATTTTTAAGGCTCTGTTTATTCCTTCTCTTCTTTTGTTTGCTGGACATTGCTGGATTGAGTTTTCTATCCACATATGGATTTATATTAATCAAATAAAAGAGTTTTAAGTTTTTTTGTTAATCATTATGTTAATCATTTTGTTAATCATTCCCATGGGGAATTAATGATTAAATATATAGCAAGAGAAATAGTACATTGATCACGCATATATTGGCATTTTTAATCAATCGAAAGATATACCTTACCCCGTGTGCGTTCACTATATAAGGGAAACTACTCACCCACTTATGAAGTACAGGGTTTTCAAAATTTACCATCCCCCAATAAATCAAGCCAGCACTGAGCATATGTTTTTCTTTTAATTATCACTTAATAGTAATTCCGGGCGTTATTTTTAAGGATAACTTGGCAAGACAACTTGGCACAGAAATTGACATACTTTGTTTATTGGCAAGTTCCCTGTAGCTTCTTTCCTGTATTGTTGTGTTTCTTTAAACAAATCTGTCAATATTCACAGAATTAGATAAATGAGAGCTGGAAAAATCTTCCTGAATGATCGAGACTTTCCTCTGACTCATGCCAAACTACTGTCGGCAGCTTTTCCTATGGTTTTGGCCTGGTTTTACCACAACATTCAGAGTACTGTATGTGACATCACCTTCCTCTTCCAATACTCAAGTGTGTCCAGGATTCTCTGGTTCAGCTATGACTATTTCTAACCTTTGTTTTGTTTCTTATCATGTATTTTTCCAAACTGGATCTTGTTAAAATCACATCTAATAGCTCTGTTTGCCTTTTGGTTTCTAGGTTCACACACTCCACCAAAGACATCTGCATATGGCAGAGCTGCTGGGGAACTCATCCATGAGGCATACTGAAGATCCAAAGAACCATGTTTGTGCAACATATTCATTTTCCAGATTTCCTCTCTCGAGCACAGTGGAATAGAAATACATAAAGAGAATAAGCACTTCACCTACGAGGGTGAACCAAAGATGTGGGATTCATCTCCTCACTCTGCTGCTCATTTCCTTCCCTCGTGCCCTCCTCCCAAACCTACACTGATGTCACACTGAAATTTGGACTACTTGAGAAACTCAGAATCCCTCTCTCGGCTTCCGTGGCTTTGCAGATTCTTTCCTCTCTTCCCATCCCACTTGATATTTTATCTATTTGGGTACTTATTTATTTAAAATGTTTTAAAATTTATTTTAGAGAGATCACATGCGCACAAGTTGGGAGGAGGGACAGAGGGAGAGAATCCTCAAGCCCACTCCCCGTTGAGTGGAAGCCAGGCCCTGGCTCCATCTCATGATCCATGAAATCACCACCTGAGCGGAAACCAAGAGTCCATCGCTCAACTGACAGAGCACCCACGTGCCCCATTTTATTCATTTTAAACAGCTTTATTGCCATATAAGTGGCACACAATAAACTGCACATACGTAGTGTGTGCAATTTGATGAGTTTCTACTTTCCAACTTGATTGGTATATAATTGACAGGTAACATTGTGAAAATTTAAGGTGTACAACACGATGACTTAACGTGTGTGTAAATTGCAAAATGATTACCACAATAAGGTTAGTTAAAACCCATCATCAAATAATTGCATTGTTTTTCCTGGTGAGGAATTTTAAGATCTACTCTTTTAGTGACTTTCAAATATGTAATACGGCACTCCCCCACATCCACAGTTTTGCTTTCTGCGGTTTCAGTTACCTGTGGTCAACTGCAGTTCAGAAGCAGATAATCTTCCTAATGTATCTTTAGAAGGTCAGCAGTGGCCTAACAATCCATCACAACCTCATCTCATTCACCTCACCTCACCTCGTCTCATTGAGTGGGCATTTTGTCATCTCACATCATCACAAGACGAAGAGAGATTGAGCACAGTGCAGTAAGATGTTTTGAGAGACCATATTCACAAGTTTATTAGAGTATATTGCTGTCATTGTTCCATTTTATTATTAGTGATTGCTGTTACTCTCTTACTACATACCCCATTGATAAATTAAACTTTATCATAGGTATGTATATACCAGAAAAAGTGTAATATGTGTAATATGTTCAGTACTATCCATGGTTTCAGGCATCTAGTGTGGGTCCTGGAATGTATCCCCCACAGAAAAGGGACTACTGTACAATGTTGTTAAGTATAGTCACCATGCTGTACATTACATCCTTAGAAATTATTTACTAATAATTAAAAGTTTGTAACCTTTGGGGCACCTGAGAGGTGCAGTTGGTCAACTGTCTGACTCTTGGTTTCTGCTCAGGTCATGATCTCAGGGTCATGAGATGGAGCCCTGTGTTAACCCTCTCTCCCTCTGCCCTTTCCTCCTCAACCAAATAAATAAATCTTTTTTTAAAAAAGTTTATACCCTTTGACCACTTTCACCCATCCTTCCAGCACTACCCTCCCCCCACCAATCTGTTCACTGTTTCTATGAGTTTGGGTTTTTTTTTGTTTTGTTTTGTTTTGTTTTTAGATTCTGTATATAAGTTAGATCATATAGTATTTGTCTTTCTCTGCTTGACTGATGCCTTCCTAGTCTTATGTATGGTTATGAAATGAGGTAACAGTTCACATATCTGAGATGATGGAGAAAAGAGAAAGGATAAGATGATTATCTATCAGTTCCCTCTTCTGGATGAAAACCCAGAGAGAATGGGGGGACATTAGATCATGGGACAGAAAAACTAAAATCAAAGAAGGCTAATACTCCTTTTTCCCACTGGAACTTTGAGAGACGGCTGCTCGCTGGGAGGTCTCATATTAACAAGGGAGACTGCTGGGCTACTGCCACCACGGCAAGAGAAAGCTTGGGGTTTCCAGGGCTCATCAACAATGGCACAACCAAAAAAACAAAACAAAACAAAACAAAACAAAACAATAAATAAATAAATACATAAATAAATAAATAAATAAATAAATAAATAAACAAACAAACAATGGCACAACCACAGCAGGACCGCTGAATGGTGGGGCTCCCAGAAATGGCATGGCACAATTAAGCAGAACATGGCCTGAGTTATCATGTTCAAGCTTCTGTGTGCCATGGAAAGAATCCAGAAGCAGAAGGTCCTTGAAGTAAGGGCCAACAAACCTGCCACAGAACCACCATGGTGAGAGATTCTCTGCGGGTGAAGGGCCCTGTGAGGTGCCACTCTGTGGAAGAAGCTTAGACCCACAGGCATCAACAGCACCCGTGAGCAACAAATGGCCACAGTCCTTCACAGAGTAATGGGAGTAAGCAAAAACTTCACCCTGTATTTTGGAGCAAAGACAAACAAAGATGCAAATAAAACCTCATTCACTTAAGTCCCTCTTTCCCTTTTTTTTAGAAGATTTTATTTATTTATTCGTGAGAGACACACAGAGAGAGGCAGAGACATAGGCAGAGGGAGAAGCAGGCTCCTGCAAGGAAGCCCGATGCAGGACTCGATCCCAGGACCCCAGAAACACAACCTGAGCCAAAGGCAGAGGCTCAACCACTGAGCCACCCAGGCATGCCTATTCCTCTTTCCCTTTTTAATAGGACATCTCCTTCCTTCTTCATTCACACAGATTCCATCTTGTACAGGAGTTGTGTGTCTGTCCACATGCATTTAGAGTTTGCGTGTGTGTGCACACATGTGTGCTATGTAAATGCAGGGAAGAGGGTGGCAATGCGCTGCAGTCCAAAAGATGGAGCCATTATCGGAAATAGGGATAGTGAGTAGACTATTCCTGCTTAATACTGAAAAAATGATGTACACTGTTGATGGACAATTGGAAGCATTGCTTTTTTTTTCCCTACTTCCCAGTTGGATGGTGTAGAAAAAGATCAGACCTATCGTAGGAAATGTTTAAAAACCCAACATTTTATTTCCGAATATGCACAATGGTGGCTGCCACTCTGCTACCCTTAGATTAACCACACAACTTTAGAGGGGAAAGAAGAGCAAAATTATACTCAAATTTTTAAATATGCCCTTTTCTCAAAATGGAATCCATTGTTACCGGCACTCACATTACATTTTCTGTCATCGTTCTGTCCCTACAAACAGTCGTCAGAGTCTGAGAAAGAGAAAGATGAAGGGCATTTCCCTGTGACGTCGTTTTGCTTTATGCTAACCTGTGCTTTCTGGGATCCAGTTTATCTTACCAACTTTGGTCCTCCTGAAGGACCTTTCACACTTTGAAGAAGACAAGTTAAATAAGACAAGGTCCCCATGCTCAAGAATTTACACCTTATTAAGAGAAATAAGACAGACACAGATAAATCTATAAAATCAGGAAGTAAGGCAGTGTGTGACAACTGCCATGTGAACAGAGCAAATGAAGTATATGCCTCAGGCAAGGGAGACTGAATCTTACTGAATTTATTTTCACTTATGTTACATCCCAAGCACTATACCTGTATATTGTGGGGGAAATAAGAGATAAAGGGAGATTTCTAAGGCCAGCTGATTTAAAAGACCCTTTAAAGAAGGAGTAAAAAAAAAAAAAAAAACTATTTTGATTGCACAGCAATTGCTATGTGGAAAAACCAGATTTCCCTAGTTTTTCTATATTTCATCCTACTACTCCAGAATGAATGGATTTCCTTTTAACTTTCACTTTGATTTTATCCTCTATTCTTTCCATTCCTGCTGCCCTACGCAAACAGCCCCTGGGTCATATCTGACCCACAGGGCCTCTGGGTCACCTCTGAAAAAGACTGGCATTGAAAGCAGCATCAAAGTCCCTGGTTTCCTCCAAACAGAGAGGGTGCAGGCTGACACGGAACTGGGTGACCCAGGGATTCCCATATTCATAACACTTTTATTTCTGGAATACTACGTGGCTATTTCCAGAGTCAGCTCAGGTCTCTGCCAGGAGCAATACATGGCACTTCTCTTTCTGGGAGAACGTAAGCTAATCCCCTCAGGGATGCTGTGGGGACAATAGCCACGGTGTTATAAGTAATCTACTTTAAAAGTCTAATTCTTAAAAGATGCATTTTGCAATTTTTAAGGCATATTATTTTCACAGTTGAAGCACTCAGGGTAAAGAGGCATACAGGGTATTTTTAAGAGATTAAACACCATATTTTGTCAGAACATTTTTTCCCTATGATTTCATAACCTCTCCCTCCTAGAAAGGAAGAAAAAAATGTTTCTCTGTTTCTCTCTTTCTTCTTGCTCTTATAATTATGCTAGGAGGTCTTGGGTAAAGAGTTTAAAGACAGTCCCACAATTTACTGATCAATAATTAGATCACCTCCCTCCCTCATTTAAAGGGGGTAGACTTTGTCATTGAACTGATATCTTGGCTCAATGCCTAGTGGAAATTTCAGGAACGGAGGACAGTATGTCTCAGTAGGTTGCTTCAAATAACTCTTGTTGGCTACTTTAGGGAGATAGGCATTCACATTAGGCCAGAAGGTTATTAGATCTCCATGAGGCTCCATCCAGCTACATGCCATGAATATTATTCTGTCAACACAAACGTCATTAGAATCTGCTAAAATTGAATTACTCTTAGCAGCTTTACAGCTGTCTTACAACATTTGACAACTACCGAGAGACACATCTTGGCACCAGTGAGAATTCTTCACTGGCCCGATTTGTATCTAAAAAGTGTGGGAAATGAGGTGGAATTACAGTATCACTGTTTCAGTGTATCACGTTTACAAAATAAGTATTGAGTTTTTTTCTCTTGAATACTGGGATTGATTTTCCTACACCACCCACACCCTCTCCCACTACCTTTATAGCCCTAGTGACTATAAATAAGTTGCATGAAAATTACTTCTCTACTGTTTCACAATGCCTCCCTTATCGGACTGCCACAGCTGTCACACATCCAAATGCTCTTATTTGAGATGTCTATGGCTGGAAATATTATTGCTTATGTTCTTCAGTGGCTCAAGAACATTATCATATTATTTTGTGAATTTAATTCATTGCTTCTCTTTGGCTTCAGTATGTTTTTAACGTTTGGTGATCTCCCCAACATACCAAAATAGGTATTCTTCAGTCTCTTCCAGATTATTTCTCTGGCTACTGTTTGTCTTTATCCAAAAGAAAAACTACATTTCAAGGGATGAATCTGTGCATCACAATTTACTCTTTGGATTTTGGTATTTCTAATGTGAACCCACAAATAATGTTGATTCTCTTTGGTATTACTAATATGTCCTCAAAGTCATTTTTCTCAGGCTCCCAAAATATTAAGCAGTAAAGATTTCTGCAAGTTCTTTGCTGTATCGTTCTGTTCATTTTCTTCAAAATTAGATGTCCTTAAAATGCGCAGAGAGTGAAATATTGCATAGAACAAAACACAATGGTACCCATTTGAAAATTCATAGGATTAAATGCTTTATATGCAGTTAGATTCTGTATGCCTGTTTCCTTTTAAAATTACTTTAGCTCAGTTCTCCTCTTAGTTAATATTATTTATTCTGAGAGTTCTTGTTATGTATAGTGTACATTCTGAGATTAAATAAAACAGAATGCAGTCAAACTATCACATAGAAGACACTATATCACTATTTTATAATATGTTGTCCAGGATCTAGGTGGATCTATACAAATGGAAATTTCATTAAACATTCTTGTCTAAAAAAACATAAAAAATAAAAAATAAATTAACTTTCTTGTCTAATAGATATAATCACTTCTGGGTTTTTTTTTTTTTTTTGATGTGACTCTTGGATATCCAGCATACTTTGATGTCATTATCAAGGAAATTAAAATCATTTTAACATCATTTTTTCTTATTTTTGAGCCTCAGAATGAGGTAGAAAAAATAACTCATATTTGCCACAAGAATCAGGGCTGACTCTTGCTGAAGTTTATGGAAACGGAAGACATTCAGATGCAGCACCATCAAGTTTCTGCTTCATGAAATTTTCCCCAAAATTATTTGTCTGAGAAATACATCATCTACTAAATAAATGCTCTATATGGGGAGAGAATCAGTCATCACACAGAGGAAACCCTGAAAGTGGTAGTGAAAAATAGCACAACTCTGATAATGGGCAAGATATATCTTGTGATTATTTCCCATAACTCTGCAAAGACTGTGAAAAAGCCCATGGTGTCAGGTAAAGGAAAAAAAAAATAGAACCCCTGGCAATTATTTTGAGGATTTGATCAAACTAGACACTCAATTGCAATAATTTTAGCCAAATTCCTCACTTTTTCCACAGTAGTTCTATTCTTTCGTTAAGTTCTTTTCCCATCTGAGTTGTCAGAATAATTGTTTCAACTCAAGGTTTTCTCTCCTCTATTAAATAGTGGATTCTTTCCAATACTCACTCTAACTTATGGGCATCGCAGTGTCACATTATGATGGCTTAAAATGACTTCTTCTTTTGTATTCCCAATAACTATGTCAGGCAGCATAAAAATATAATCAAATGTCTTTCAAAAGATGTAGTTGCTGATAGTATTAGAGAATGCCCTGTTCATACTGAAGACAGACTTCGGATTAGTTCTGAAAGTGAGGAAGGAATCAAGGAAATTCGCACTGGGGTTGGAGTGTATGAGAATGAATTTTTTCTATAATTGGAAAAAGAAGTCTTGGTTTAAATGTAACACAAGAAGTTGTAGAAATGTAGAATAAAGTTGGGAAAACCAAATTCAATTAGATTTCACACTAAAGGTAACTGGAAGCTACTGGAAGAGCTATACTAAAACAATAGAGGAATATAAAGAGATGGTTTTTATAAGACAAAAAATGTATAGCACAAGCCTATCAAAATAGAAATACTCCTATCTGAGTGACTTAGAATATACTACTCTGCTTATTCTTAAAGATATATTCTAAGGTTAAAAAAGGCAGAGGAAATTTAAATTTAGCTGTTTAGTTTTTTTTCCCCAGTTGTTTAGTTTTAATGGTAATTGTTGTTTTGTTTAAGAACCAAGAGTTGCAATGAAATAGAAAAGAAGCATAAAATTTTAAGAAGTTAAGTTAAACCATGTAATATTAAATTGAAAATACTAAATGAAGTTATCATTTTAAAAGGTAAAATTTCTAGCTCTCTCTATTGGAAAAATCCAAAAGTAATAATGCTTCCCGTAGAAATCAGCACTCTTCACACTGAGATTTCTATCTAATTGTCATTCACACGAAGGACTCCGAGACCCTCACTAGAAGGCTGATTCTAGAGGAGAAGCAAAGAGGTGGGGTGAGGGCAGTGGAGACTCTTACAGCACCAGTGTCTTAGAAATTCTAAGAAAATATTCAAGGACTTTGGGGACATGTTCAAAGGAATGCAGTAACCAATCTAAAGTATCTACCCCCAGTACAAATCAGGATAGTTAAGTATCAATAACATCAATAACAATAATGCATTGAAATCCACTATGTAAACATACATCATTGAGTTGAGAGTAATATTAAGCAAAGAGAATATAAATAAAAAAACATTCATTTGTCATCATTGGAGATGAATAATATCCTTACGTTGAAAATTGATAATTCAAAGATGAGAGCAAAATATTTATCCTGTTCTTTAATAAGAACTATAATTTCAAGGTTAGGGATGCCTGAGTGGCTCAGTGGTTGAGCATCGGCCTTTGGCTCAGGTAGTGATCCTGGAGTCCGGGGATCAAGTCCTGCATTGGGCTCCCTGCATGGAGTCTGCTTCTCCCTCTGCCTGTGTCTCTGCCTCTCTCTCTCTGTCTCACGAATAAAAAAATGAAATCTTAAAAAAAAAAAAAAATTCAAGGTTAAAAAAAGTCACCCTAGTTGATAAAATCTTTTATTTATTTACAGAAGCATAATAATCGATGTAAAAGCAATAGTAGAAGTAGAAAATCACCATATTATTAATTTTAATGAACCATCTAGGGGAAGAAATTTCAACGGATATGAACACTTTCTGATGAAATGCTGGGAAACAGAACACTAACCTACTGCTGGGTATCTCTCCACAGATCACTTGTTAATTGCAAATATATATTTCTGGTGGAAAGTTCTGACTGTAACAGAATTAATCCTGTAGCACCACTTACTAGTGAACCACCCAGACATTCTATAAATGAAATGCAACAAGAAATACCAATTTTCTCCATGAACTATTCTTGCCAAAAGTGTTTTACTTGTATCTAATCACGATGCTAGTTATAACTTTCGGTTTACAAAAAATACAGGGGATAAACACACAGATTACATCATGAACACGCAGTCAGACAAATGCAGAATATAAGACACTCTAAATGGCATCTGGTCTGATGTCTTTACAAAGTTAATAGCTTGGGGAGAAAAAAAAAAAGGAAGAAAAGAAAAGGGAAGAGACTATACTTGATTTAAAAAGACTTGAGACATAAACAAATGTACCAAGCACTTTGTGATTGAATCCTCAGTTACAAAACAAATAGTTAGACATTTTGGGAAATTGGATATAGACTAGGTATCTGATATTATTAGGAATTGCCGTACATTCCGTTAGGTGTGAAAATGCTGGCATGATCAGATGGGAGTGAGACAGATAGGGTGTCTGATGTGGCTGTCTGGAAAAGCATATCTCGGAATAAATTTGCTCTAGGCCCTTTCTAAACTTCTTACAATTTTAGCCTGTTTCAAAATGAAAGCTCTTTAAATACCTGTCTGCCCATTTGTAGACCTCTTTTCTAGGCATTTCTTTTACAGATTAAGAACTTGCAGAAAGCTTTGGAGCCTCTCAGATACCCATTTCTTTAGTCCATCCAGTGGGTGCTACTGCATACAATTAGGAAGCCAAAAGCCCCAAGCCTGAAGACAAACTCCTGGGCCCTCTTACAAGTGGTTGGCTTGTTCCTGCAAAGACTTGACTGGACCAGTCACAGCCACCATGGACCCAGCCCTGCTCTTGCACTGACTTTCCCTCATCATAAAGCCAGAAATCCCCACCAGAGGTGAAGACGTAATGTGCAAATAGAACATACAATGGATGAAGAAGTATGTTCTCTCAACTGCACCTGCACACCCAGCTCCCTGTGTTTCCTTGTCCCCTACATGCTTGACATCACTCCTTTCCTGCCTCAGCCCCTTCAAAACCATTGGGCCACTGTTCAGGGAGCTGCCTGGTATCCCCCTTACTAAGGCTGTCGACACCCTCATGCCTGGATAAGAGCTTGCAATAAACACTATCCACACCGTCGTTGGCCCCATGTCCATTTTGACACAGTCAAAGGATCGGGAGATTGGTAA
The DNA here is from genome assembly GCF_048164855.1 of Canis lupus baileyi. Classification (NCBI taxonomy): domain Eukaryota; kingdom Metazoa; phylum Chordata; class Mammalia; order Carnivora; family Canidae; genus Canis; species Canis lupus. The sequence goes on from NC_132852.1 coordinate 17,679,395, forward strand.
CAGGAAAGCATTTCTTTTCATACTGGAAAATTTAGAGGAAACTGTTATGATATTTATAATATATTTTAAATGATATAGTCAAACAGACATAAATAATGACGTAAGTGTAGATTCATGGAGTATCAAGCTAGATTGACATAAAATGCAAACTATTAACCATAGTTTAATGTGGATGGTGAGTTTGTCTTCCTGTAGCATTCTGTTTTTCTGTATGTTTTAACTTTTTTTATGTTTTTCTTTTTTTGATAATGTGTGTACCCTTCAAAACATAGAAAATACAATAAAAAATATACTAGCTCCAACTTCCCAGGGCCTTTGCATCAGAGATTCAAATCCTTTGCTTCCAGGATTGGAGTCCAAAGAGATAAGAGATTCTTTTAGGCAAATCAGTAGTTCTAAAGGGAGTTCCATTATTGCACAGCCTGGAATGGATACCTGTAAAATAGACAGTATGTAATTGCTTCAACATGTTATCATTAGGAGTTGAGAATATCCTGGAGGAGTCTTGACTCCAGAAATTCTCTGGGTGTAGTTTCAAAGTGGGGTGGCCTAAATCAATCTATGACCCTCTCAATCATTGAGACTTTCTGGGGCCAGGCTGTCCTTGTAGAAGTCCTCCAGGCCAGCGCATGTCTGGGATCCCACCTCTCAGCCCAGATATTCCTAAGCCAAAGTAAAAATACTAACTGTCTTGGTATTTGCTTTTGCTTCCAGGAGAGCAGGGAAGGGCTACTAAAGTTCTCATCACCATGCCATTCAGCACCCCCACATCAAAATTCCCTGGGATGGCAGGTCAGTTTAATAAATTCATCAGCTCAGTAACACTTGGCTAGTCTGTAAATGCCCTGTCACTGGGAAAATACATGACAAAAAATGTCTTGTCCATAAACTTCCACCTTGAGTCCAAGCCCTATAAATCAATTGTGCTTTCAACAGCCTCTTTTCAACCATTCCAGTCTTATGACGGAGTCTCTTCCTCTTAGTTCTTTGACTATGAATATCAATGAGAGTCAATTATTTTATAGGGAAAGATGTTTTTCACTAGACAGGAAATTCTTTTTATCCTACTAAGGTTGGACATAATAGTTTAGACATTTCCATTCTCTACAACATAAAACATGTAGCGCATGGCCATTACCCTAACCACTAAATCAAAATGTTCTTCTAAGGTAGAATGTGTTAGTACTTAGAAAACTCATTAAGTCAGAAAGCATTCATTGAGCTCCTACAGCCTGAAAAGTACAGAGTTGGTCACTTCAGGAAATTGTCAATATTAGCCTAACTCCATTTCCTTAGGGAGTTAGAAATATTTAGGGGAGAGAAGGTGATCAATGTGATAGGTTTTTCTTGTATTTGGCCATACACTGCTAATTTTGCTCATATAGATTTTATACTTGTTTTCCTCAAAACCTAAAGTCTGGAAGTTAATGACTGATATTTCTGATAATGGTATATATACACTTTCTGTAGTCTTTTATTTTTAAATGTTATGAATGAAATGTTACCAAGTATCGTATTTACTAAAAGAAATTACGAATAAACCATCAGAGTTTCTGGCATGTGAAAGCTTGCATTAAAAAATAAAATCTTATTCTTCTAGGCCAAAGCGGTTGAATTCAGGTTACAGGCTCAGAAAATGGTTTGCTTAGTCATTACATGTTGCCTTTCAAATTACATAATTATCAACATTTGCTAGATCATATTTATGGAAGCTTCTAAGGAATCTCTAGTCCATACCCAGTGTAATAATTTCTTTTTTTAAAAGAAAGATTTTATTCATTTATTTGACAGAGGGAGAGAGAGAGAGAGAGAGAGAGAGAGAGAGAGAGAGAATACAAGCAGAGGGAGCAGCAGGCAGAGGGAGGAGGAGAAGCAGGCTCCCTGCTGAGCAAGGAGCCCAATATGGGGCTGGATCCCATGGGATCCATGGGATCATGACCTGAGCTGGGATCATGACCTGAGCTGAAGGCAGACATTTAACTGACTGACCCACCCAGGCTCCCCCAGTATAATAGTTCTAAATAAATACATTTGTGCCACTCCTCTGTTAAAATGCTGTCATGGATTTGTACTGACAAGATGAAAACAAATCTCTCTAACATAGTCCACGGATTTACCACTGTAGCTGCGTCCTCAACCACAGTGGCTCTCACTTCTCCCTCTAGCTACCCAGGATCTCTCTGACAAAGACTTGCCACAAGATCTCTGCACAGAATGCTTTCTCTGCTTGGAAGACACGCCCCTCCTTCCTTCACCTAGTTAGTTCCTGTGTATTCATGCACTCGGCTGAGTTATCTTTTCCTCCAAGAACCTTTCTCTGACCACCCCAACTAGATCAGCACCCCCAATACATATTCTCACAGGGTCTTTATCTTTTTGTCATATCACTTCATACTTGGAGTTTTACATATCTATTGTGTGATTTTTAATATCTGTTTTCTCTGCCAGAGCACAAACTCAATGGGTAGAGAACCTGTGTCCAATCGGTTCACCATTGTACCCAGACCCCAGCACAGAGTGTGGCACATGGAAGACATCCATAAATCCTTGTTGAATGGATAAATAACCTTTCCCATCTCCCTGTACACACTCTACATATATGCTTTCTACACTGATTCATGCTCTGTGGGTGTGCACCCTTTTCTTCTTTTGGGCTTGCAGTCAACAGCCCAGGAGAAGGACTTTGGAATGGTGGTGATGGTAGTGGTGCTGTCGGCGATGACAGTTCGAAGAAATTCGGTTCTGGCTTGATGGGAAGTGACATCACGTGCTACGCATGGATTTGGAAGGTGAAAAAACTCTGAGGCTCCAAGCTCATAATGTCAGGACAAACTTCCCTTCCTGAGTCTACTTCTCTTATGGTTTATATCAATTCATATTTTAATATATTTAGATTCCACTATATATCATTCATGTTAAATTTTGAAAGTATTCATTGAGCTCCTACAGCCTGAAAAGTAGAGTTGGTCACCTAATCTATAACTGACCTAATCTATAACTGTTGCAAGAGATTGAATCTTGAATCTTATATATCCCCCAAAATTCATGTCCTGAAACCCTAATCCCCAACATGATGATAGTAAGAGGTGGGGCTTTGGGAGGTGAATAGGTCATGAGGATAGAACTCTCACGAATGGGATTAGTATCCTTATAAAAAAGCCAGAGAGAGTTATTTTGTGTTTCTACCATGTAAGGGTACCATGAGAAAATGGTGTTTATAAACCAGCAGGTGGCCTATCATCAGAGGTCAAATCTGACAGGGCCTTCATTTCATACTTTCCAGCCTCCAACAACTGTGAGAAATAAGTGCTCATTATTTAGAAGCCACCAGTAGCCCAAATGAACTAAGATACTTGAATAAAACAAATATAACCTCTTAAATATTCAAGTTATTATATTAAAGCTCAGTGGCTTTGGGGTAGAAAGCTGGAAATCCTCTTTAAAATTTTGCTTAAAATTTTTCAAATATTATATATTTTGCCTAATATAGTAGTGTCGGCGATAGAAGTCTTTGAGAAACTTTCCATTTCTAAACACAAATATCTTTGATTCTATTAGGGAAGAGACTATAAAAATCTCTCAATTAAACTAGAAATTAGCTCCCAATTTTTAATTGAGAGTCATTAAAGTAAGAAGAATTTTGACAGATAGAACTTTGTTTTGATGTTATTTTGGTAACTGTTTACCTGTTTATGTCATGCTTGTCTCCCAGAATTTTTTTTTTTTTTTACAAATAATCTGAAATTGATTTACTTCATGGTTGCTAACTTTGTTCCAGGTTCCTCTCAAATTCAAATTAAAAAAAAAGTTTTTCTGAGGGATTATGTGATACACATGAATCAGTAATGCTTCTTGCGAAAATTTTCAATGTAAACACCATTATGTGGGGGAATTAGGGCATAAAGTGTCTGGTTTTTATTTTTTATTTTTATATTTTTAAAGATTTTATTTATTCATTTATGAGAGACACAGAGAGAGAGTCAGACACAGGCAGAGGGAAAAGGAGGCTCCCTATGGTGAGCCTGAAGTGGGACTTGATCCCAGGACCCCGGCATTACGCCCTGAAACAAAGGTCGATGCTCAACCACTGAGCCACCCAGGTGCCCCCTAAGGTGTCTGCTTTTTAAGGAAATAGTTTTATTTTGGGAACATTTTTCAGTCAGTGGAAAGGATATCCCATAAGACCCTGCAGAGACAGGAGTTGATAAGAAGTCCTTTGAGACTCTCATAGACAGAAAAATGTGCACTAGCCACAACATAACTCCTTAATCCTGCACTGAAATTGCTTCCCTGGAGTCACAGAGTGGCGGCTCATAGTAATCATGGCTGAGTGAGGGCACCCCTGCTTCAGTGGAGGTACCTAATGTTGACTTTATGGAACAGCTTTCCCTGTCTGTACTGTTGTTGAAAGACTTTTTGCCACCCCTCACCTTCCACTATAATAATGAGAAATTTCAGGTCTAGTTCATCAATGCAATTAATGACAGGGATAATTATTCTGTTGGATTCAGACCTAGTGAGAACTCAAGTACCTAGTGAGAACTTAATGAAAAGTAGAATTAATCCTGATTATGGATACAATTGAGATGATATTGAGAGCATCTAATAAGATAATATCTAATATGATACATCTATAGGAAAATATCTAATAGGATACTCCCAAGATGATCTTAATTGTATAGCGAGAAGGAGGAGAAGGGAACTAAGGATAAAATTAAAATTTAATTTTGAAATCTACATGTGCTTTTTTTGTAAGATGAAAGGGAAACTTTAGTGCTCATCAGTTGAATTTCTCAAAGAAGAATTCAATGAAAATGTGTAAGATGAATGTTCTGGACTAATTGGGTAAAATAAAATATATGCAACAGCACACTTCTCAAGAGTCCTAAAAGTATTCTGCTACTTAGAAGCAAATATTCAGTGCTCTGCATGCATTTACAATGTGAATAATTTCTGTACTGTGGAAGAATGTTTGATTTTTATACCAATAGACTTATAAATTCTTTTTTACACTTTTAAAATGTTTATAGAGTTTTGTTATCATTAGATTACTTTAATCATTAAAAAATCAACTGAAATGCAAAAATTATATCTATGATTCTTTATAATTGCAGATACTATGTTTTTCTACTATGCACTGACACTTATCTTTATTTGATTCATGTCATTTGACTGTTAATGTCCTTGTTTTCTCCTAATGTGTCCTTAAGTATTGGGATCTTCTTTTAGGTCAAATAGTCAAATTTAAGAGAAAATTCTCTCTAAAATCAAGAGGACCACTCTTGAAGATCTCTATTGACCTGATGTATTCATTACACAACGAAGATAGCAGGATTTAAACATTATAGTGCTTGTTTTCATATCAGGGTTCTCCATGTTAATTGACCTGGAAAACTCTTTTGATAGATTCTGGCCTTATAGTGATTAATTGATCAAAAGCATGTTTAAAAAAGTCACCTGGCATTTTTTTCCTTATTCATGTACTTTCTCATTATGATTGATAAGTATTCCAGGAAGTAAAAAGCATTATTTTGCCACGTGCATACTACAACATATTTCTAAGTCACTATTCAGTGCCTGCCCTGTATCAGGTGTGATAGTATTTGCACAGAGTATTCTATTAATTTTCACAAGAACCAAGTATATTAGGTATTAAGGTCCATATTACAGATTAAAAAAAGCATCTCAGTGAGGCATGTTAACTGCCTGCATCTCCACAAAACTAGAAGTACTAATAGAACCAGAAATAAACCTATGTTAGTCTGACTTCAAAAAAATGTATTCTTCTAAATAAAGCATTTAAAAAAAATTACCTGTTGTGTATATGTAGGGAATTTATAGGAAAATATGTACTTTATGGAATAAATTTTAAAAACTAAAATATATTTTATTTTTAAAAAAGCAACAGGCCTTTCATCTTACACAACTAAATTGCTGCTTATATATTTGCTAAGCTGACTTAAAGGTTCATAAAGTTGTATCAAGAGTTTTGTTTTTTACTCCAAAGCCTTCTTAAAGATTTTTTTTACTACTACCAATAAATAAATAAATAAAACAATACAAGAAGCTCACAAAGAAGATACTTAAATAATATCCTCATTTACTTAAATGAGGTAATTCTCAAAAAGGGCTCAGTAGCTAACATCATTTAATTAAAACAAAAAGTAGTCATAGGTTTTAGTTGAATAGTTACAAAATATGGGTTTATTGATGTATTAGTTAGGGAAGGCTGACTACAATAAAAACATTGATCTAAAAGGTCAATTATTTAAGAAGTGAAAGGTTTGATTCTTGCACCCACTGTAGTCCAATGATGACCAGAAGAGTGAAGATGAAGGGTGGTGGCTCTATTTCCCAGAGTTACTCAGGGACCGAGGCTCCTTCTATGCAGTGAATCTGAAATCTTTGGACTTAGAAAGTTTTACCTCTGAATCCAGTAGTAAAGGAGAGAAGGATCATAGAGGATCTTGTAAGATCTATAGGGGTCAGATGTGGAAGCAACATAAATCACTTCCACACACATCACACAACCAGAATTTAGTCGCATGGCCCCATCCTAACTGTGAACAAGGCTGGGAACCTGTCTCCTTGTGCCTAGGAGGGAAACAAAAGAAAGTCTGGTGAACATATAGCTTTGTCTCTGTCCCAGCAAGCAAAATACATCATCAAAATCACAAGTGGGGACTAGAGTTTTGACAGTAATATTGAAACCCCAGTCAATAGGGATAATGTAAGAGGTCAACAAAAATTCCTTGCTTTGAGAAGAAACTCAGTCTTGCTTCCAAAAGTATAAAATAAACTACCAAAGATTATTCATTTATTTTAGCATTAGAAAATGTTTTAGTAGTTTGCCTCTTTTGCAATGCCAGGATGAGTAAAGTGCAAGGGTCTTAATTATAATAGTGATTTTGTAGCAGATTTAAATAAAACTTGAGTGTTTCATAAATTTCCAAATTACGACATCATTTTAAGACACTGTGAATTCACATCTTATTATGAAATTAGACTCATTTTTAGGAGTAAAGTACTAGTTTTCCTAAAACTGTAAATTGTGTCATTCTTGAGAGGAAGAAAAAGACTAATGATACTAACTCATGCCCAAATATAGTAGAAGCAGCAGTTGAAAAACTGTCTTCCTCAAACTTTGCCCAAGTACACGATTCCTGAGATATATTACCACATCCTATTTACTGTCCTTGGCTTGGCTTCGACTGGAGACTGCCAATTCCTTTGGAAACAGCCAGAAATTTGTGGCAATCTTATTACAAATGGCCTATTTTTTTCCTCATGGAAATATTTTACTTCCTCCCTTTTTCCATAGTATATGCCTTTGAGAAGAACTTTGTTCCAAGATGGTTGCTGCTTGTCAGTTCTACCATTATGCTTAACCACTAAGCTCTCAGAAAATAATTTCTAGAAAGGAATTTGTAATTTTAGTACCTTTGACAGTTTAACTTCAAATTCCAAATTTTATTCGTTCATGCATTGATTCATTCACTCCAGAGTGTCTTTGGCTTATCTATCAGATGACAGGCACTGTGCTTAGTATTAGGAACCCAACCTCAACAGATCCTGACTCCTAACTCACATTCCTGTGGGGGAGAGGCACACAAGTAATCAGATAAATAAAATCCAGACTGTGAAAAGTGTTATAAAGAACAGAAGTGTGGGGATCCCTGGGTGGCGCAGAGGTTTGGCGCCTGCCTTTGGCCCAGGGCGCGATCCTGGAGACCAGGGATCGAATCCCATGTCGGGCTCCCGGTGCATGGAGCCTGCTTCTCCCTCTGCCTGTGTCTCTGCCTCTCTCTCTTTCTCTCTCTCTCTCTGTGACTATCATAAATAAATAAAAATTAATTAAAAAAAAAAGAACAGAAGTGGGGCTTCTAGACCTTTATATAATAATAAATTAATCTTTAAAATAGAGTCACAATTAGAGAGCCTAACTTTAAGATGGTATAGGGTGGGGAGGTCTTTATGGAAGTGAAGTTTAAACTGAGACTTAAGGGTTGAGAAAAATCCACTCACATGAAAGAACAGGAAAAGAATGAATGTGAAGGCTTTGAGATGGGAGAGTTTGGTGTATGACTTAGTGCAGTGAGTCCAGCGGCTAGAGAAATAAAGGATTGGAAGGGAAAGCAAGCGCCAGCCTTTCAGTCATGGAAAGCCAAACATTTAAAATGGGAGGTGTCTTGCTGTGTCTTGCTCCATTTCTAGGTCATTTTTGTGGTTTCATGGGAGAGTAGATTGAAAGGGTAAAAAGTAGAAATTGGGAGACTGATTAATGAATAATCCAAGCAAGACATCACTGTGGCTTGGATCAGGGTATTGAGAGTAGAGATGGGGAAAGTAAGTGAGGATTTATATGGAAGCCCCAAGACAGGCTGGTGGGTGTACCTGAGAAGTAAATGAAGGGAGGAATCAAGGGTGAATCTTAGATTCTTGGCCAGTAACTAAGTGTATGATGGCACCATTTATTGAAATGTGGGTGACTATGGCAGGAATATGTCTAGGAGAGTCAAATAACATATTCGGAACATTCAAGCTATTTGAGATGCATAAGAATCATTCAAAGTAGATTTCAAATGACAGCTGGGTGTAAGCCTGGATCTAAGAGAAAAGTTTGGGCTAAAGTAGCATTTATCATATTATAGATGGTATCTACATTCATGGGGATGGTTGAGATCAACTGGGAAAGAGTGCATCTGAGTAAGAAAAGAGTGCATAGAACCTGGTTGGGAAGGACCTCAATATTAGGTAAGTAGAGGAAGAGGTTTATGCATAGAGTCTATATCCACATGGTAGTGACTGAAAAAAAATGCACTAAAATCAGTGAAATTTTCTCTTTACCAGGAATTCTCTAAATTGTGGATGCTTGAGAAAATAAAAGATATAATCATATATCCCCATCAGATATTTGGGTCAGGTTCTTTAATGCAAAAGTCATATATAAGATGCCATCTTAATGTTCATAACAGACTTCCTACTGAACATATCTTATAAAGTTTGTGTGTATGGAGATTTCCACAAAACCATTGCCATTTGCATTTATTTTGTCTAGATGTAAAGCAGACAGCATGTCACATTACACATATTGCTAAAATTCCTGCAACCTAATGTATACAGGTTGTGAATTTTGAATGATTTGAAGTTCATGAATATCTTGAGGTTGGTTTGTTTTGTCTTGTTCAAACCCTGGATTTCATGTTTTTGCAGTTTAATACATTTCTTGAGAGGAAAGAAATGTTTAGATTTGCAGCTAGATGTAAAATTGTCAGAGAGAATGTAAGTTAAACATATAGAGAAAGAAAGGTAACACATCTTGAAAAATATTAGGAAAACCTCTAAATTGTCTAGGCAAATTCAAAGTGTTTTATTTTTAACCAGAACTCTAGAGAAAGAAAGGTTAGCTTTTGGGAAAATTAGTGAATATTGTAGGCTTAGACAAAAAATAATTGCTAAGTGCTCTATTTTCCAGAAAGCTTCTAACAATTCTTTTTGATCAGCAACACCATAGTAATATCATATAGAGATAAAAATGTACAGACTTTTTAAAAATTATTTTTATCTCTTACATCATTCCATAACAATGTCAGGCTAATGAGTGGGAAAATCAACATACCCTCAAATGCCAAAGACTGTTTTCAGGCTCTTGAGTTGCTCTATTAATCCATTCCATTTGCATGCTTCTTACATGCCACTTAGAAGGCCAATTGGCTCATATCCCTTTCTTAAAACCTATTTACTAGAGGTCTCATCTGTTAGCTTGGCATTCAGGGCCTTCTACAATCTTGCTGTATCTGACCTTAAATCTATTTCTCCCACTATCCGTTACCTTGGGAATGTAATCACTATGTAATATGACTCATTTATTCATGGCTATCTATGTATTTCATCCAATTTCTACCTGAAAATGCTTTCTGTTATTTCAAATTCTACATTGTGATTATTTCATTGTGTCTTCTCAGTGACGTTTCCTTTTATACAAAAGGAAGGCAAGAGTGGGTTTTGTTTCTTTGTCTCCCCTGCATTGCCTAGACAAGTGACATATCCTAGACTATAATTTATCAATAAATGTTTCTTGGTTAATTACATGATTCATATACAAAATGCCTTTGATGAGAAGGGTGGCCAACCTTTATCAGAGGGGTTAATGTAATTAGATTAAATCTGCCTTCAAAACTCACATTTTTGCTATTGTTCCACACTAACCTCCACAAAGAAAGTCAGTAGTCACCTTCTAGATTCCATTTTTTTTTTTCCTCAAATACTGTTACAAGTAAAGATTTCTTGGTCAGTCCCTGGTGTTTTACACATTCAATGATTTCCTAACGTGTGTGATATACATAAAGAGAACCTCATTTGAGGATTTAGTAAGTTGGCAATCATAGATGGTAGACTTTCAGGAGATGTTCCTTCCTCCCCTTTCCAAATACATTCGTTTTCGACTGAGTTCCTCCTGGCTAGGATTAACAGAGCCCATTTAGCCAAGAGATGGACTATGTAACAGATGCTGTGGAGACCACCCAGGTCCCCCTTTAGGATGGAGAAAACTCATTACTTTAGTGGCTGGGGCTATTGGGTGCTGACATCTCACAGCTGAGTCCTGATGTGAAAATCTCTCTTGGCGGAAGGAAATCGCTCGGTCCAATGCTATGTCTCCATCCGAAGGGAAAGCCTGCATCCAAAGCTGATCAGTGAAGGGACACAGAGGACTGACCCCACTGCCTCAGTAAGCAGCAGCTCTGTAGGGGAGCTCAGCTCTAGGGCTCTCTGAAGACTTGTTTGAGGTCTGTGTTGCAACTCCATCGTGATTCAGCCTTGCCCCGTGCTTGCTCCTGATTCATTCTCTGCCTCCACGTCTAATCCCCAACACCAATCCCCAATAAATCTTGAGCACACAAATCTCCAATTTACACTCCGTTTCCAGGGAACCAAGCTAAGACAGCATATATTCATAACAGGCATTAATAACAGCGTGCCCTCACTCTCGTGCCTGCATGGAGAGAGATTTGTATGTGTGATATTTGGAGCCTTCCAGAGCTCCGTTTCTTCCTGTTTTCCGCTATCTCCCTCAAATTTATTGGAATTGAACTCAGTATTTTAGGGATGCATTCAACGTTTCCTTGAAAAGTTATTTATGTTTCTTGTACCTTTGAAGAAGTAACTTGGCTTAGAAGAATAAGCATGGCATTAGGACTCAGAAAACTAAGATTGTGAGTCTGGGTCTTTGAGCTTTTCCCTGGCTCAGTGACAACACTTAAAAGTTGGCTTAATGGGGACACCTGGGTGGCTCAGCCATTGAGCGTCTGTCTTTGGCCCAGGGCGCGATCCTGGAGTCCCGGAATCGAGTCCCACATTGGGCTCCCTGCATGGAGCCTGCTTCTCCCTCTGCCTGTGTCTCTGCCTCTCTCTCTGTGTCTCTCATGAATAAATAAATAAAATCTTAAAAAAAAAAAAAGTTGGCTTGATGGCAACTACCCTCCAGATATCTGATGATGCTCCAAATGAGATTAGATGCATAAAAAATAAAATTAAGAATATGTTTCCATTTATAAACGTAATCATATTTTTCAAAGAAAAGTACCATTCTTAAAAATAATCGGTGTCTTTTTAAAAATCATACCCTCTTTAATCCCCTCTGATTTTTTTCAATCTGGATTTTTAAGATTGACTTAAACGTACATACTTTCAGAGTCTCAGAAGACTTTAGACGTCGTCTGTTCTAATTCTCCTTTTCCTGCATGAGGAAGTGGAGGTATCATTCCGCTGAGAGATTTGTCTATCATATGGTTATTAGAAAAAGATCCACAGCTAGTACCTAGGGCTCCCCGTTTTCTTAACGCTTGATAGAAAAAAAAATTTTTTTCAGTTGTAAGGATGATAGAAATTTGGTCAAATTCTTTTTGACTTGTAATCCCTACCTACTGGTATTTGTTGTTTTGTAAAAAGTTATTCCATCCTTTCCGTTTTGATTAATTCAGCTTTTTTGCTCTCTTCCATCATTCTTCCCTTTTGATCTAAATGTAGCCCATCAAAATGAGCTTACATGGGATGGTTCCACAAAGAGCATGTGAGCCCTTTAATATAAAATGCAAGTAGTACTAAATATAGATTTAATTCAGTAAACTGACATCTCAGCAAATGGTCTTTTTTTTTTTTTTTTTACCTCTGTGGACAAGTTTGTGCCTGTGTGTGTGCTAAAGAATAGCATTTTCCCATTGCCACAGAAGCACTCAATATAAGAAAATAATTCACATTTGCCATGTAGGAGTAGGAGCTATGGGACTGGTTATAGCTGACTTCTGTCTCTGATTTCTCCATTCCCATTATTCTGCTTGACATTTCTGAAGTCAGTTTTACATTTTAGTAGAGCCGTAAATAATGATGATAAGCTGGAAAGGCTGCAATATACAAGAATGGAGAAAAGAGATAAATAACATATATATGTTCTGTTACATGAAAGGGCAAGAGGGCATTAAATGTTTGGGTAAACCCAATTCCAAGCAGAACACGGAGTGACAGGGGGAAAAAATACAAATCAGCTTCAAGCCCTTTAATTCAATGGGGGTGGCGGAGGCTTTTCCCTCCGGAGGCTGCCTTCTGGGTGTTCCAGCAGGGCCCTCAATTAATTGTCCTTCAGGCAAGTTGCAGGTGAGTAGGCCTCTGTCCCCTACCTGGCTACTACTCTGGCAGCTTTTCCTTCCCCAAGCTGCCCCAAAGGTGAGGCCACTGCATCCAGCGACTCTGGTAAGAAGCACCTGCATCCCCGCCCGCGCCCTGCGAGGACCTCACCTGCATCCCTGCCCGCCCCCTGCAAGAGCCGCACCTGCATCCCAGCCTGCGCCCTGCGAGGACCGCAGCTTCATGCTCACCGGTGTGCAGTTACAGCACAGCCCCGCTTTCCGCCTTGCAGAAAATAACCAGAAAACCTCCCTCCCCTTATACTCTATTTTTTCCTATTCTTTCTGTTGCTCATTTTTGACGAGTGGATACTTCAATGTTAGGTCTTCCTTTCCAGACACACAGCGCAGAATATACACGGTTCACTTACAAGGTATAAACTGGCAAATGTAGGCACTTCTGGGCAGTGCCCGCCTTTAGTTTTCAAGTCCACCTAAGAAAAGGACTTTCTCTCTCTCTCTCTCTCTCTCTCTCTCTCTCTTCCAGTTGGGCTTGAAAGGCAGCAGGATCTTTCCTCTGTCCCCAAACAGTGTAAATAAAATTTTTGAGTCTTGAAAACTCTAGCTCAAGAAGTGAGCGATTTCAGGGCATGTTGTTTCCGAGTGAGAAATAATAGTGAGCACAGACACAGCTAAGGGCAGGCAGAATGAAGGCTTCCACTTCCTTGGACTCTAACAATCTCACCTGCAAGCTGTTTACAAAGGAGCTGGAATCAAGGTGACAATTGATGTGCTGATGGCCCCAGGGAGCCAGCAGCCAAGGTAGCAGCCGTCCCCAGGGAGAGCCTGAGAGCATCACTGTCTGATAAGGATGAAGATCTTCCTGGCAAATCTGAAGACAGACTTTCCAGGATTCCAGAGTGGAAATAAATGGTTATAAAGATTACAGGGGGCACCTGGGTGGCTCAGTGGTTGAGCATCTGCCTTTGGCTCAGGTGGTGATCCCGGGGCCCTGGGATTGAGTCCTGCATGGGCTCCCTGCATGGAGCCTGCTTCTGCCTCTGCCTGTGTCTCTGCCTCTCTCTCTCTGTGTCTCTCATGAATAAAGAAATAAAATCCTAAAAAAAAAAAATTACAGACAACACAGGGGCTCTGCTTTAAACAAGCAGCCCTCCCGCCCCCCCAACGCACCGCTACTCTCTTGCCTGAATAATGCCAAGAATATTACATTATATAGAGCATGAGCCCCACTGCCATTCCCGTCCTGGTGGGTGAAAGAGGACGAGGAGTCGAGTACGTGCCACGCTCATCCGCACAGCTTCGAGAACTGGCTTCGGAGACCAGGTAATTATATACCCTCTTTTCTTAACTATTCATCTTTCATTATGAAGCCGCATGACCCAGCCTGTCAGTAAAGTCAACCAACAAGGCTGGGAAGGAAGTGACCAGACATTGCCAGCCTTCTCAAACCAAGGAAATTATATATTTCAACCCCTAGTACTGATTTTTTTATTTTTTTAATGCCAAGCTATGCAGCTTAGCTGTCAGAGCAGTGAAGTGAAAATAAAATTAGGGGCCAAATGCCTAAGCCCTCAAGAAATGTCATGGAGAAGAAGCAAAAACAAGTAAAGGGTTTACCTTATTATTTTTTTAATGTTTAAATATATGGATTTTGTTATCAGTGCACTGAAAATGGAATCAGTGACCCATTGGACCAAATACTTATATTTAAGAAATGCCTTGAACTTTAAATAAACACCATTTTCTTTTTTCTTGGATTAATTTACCTACAGAGGTGTAACACAGCCTGGGAATATACACCCAGCTGAAAACGGCGGACAAGGGCAGCGCAGAGCCTAATTTCCTTACTCTTCAGTCTTTATTGAACAGACAACATTGCTTTCAAAAGAAACATGAACTTCCCCACTTTCTTATCCACTTCAGGGACACAGAAATTGAATTGAAGTCAGGATTTAGAGTTCCCTCCAGTGACCACAAAATAGCATTTTAAAATCTTGTAGTGTTTTGTTTTTGCTATTTTTTTTCTTTTCCTTTTCCTCTACAGGCTTGTGAATTTCTAAGCAGCCCAGCTGCCCACCTCCTCCCTCCTGCATTTATTAGCAGTAAAGAGGCATCAATTCCTCTGCAGCAATCACATCACCTCGCTGGGCCTTAGCTTCTTTCTCCATAAACTGAGGGAGTTCGATTAAATCATTCCCTGCTCAATGTTTGCATTGATTTTCTAGGTGTAAGTGGATTTGATGTTTGGATGGCCCCGTGTGTGTGTGTGTGTGTGTGTGTGTGTGTGTGTGTGTGTGTGGTTGGGGATGGAGTCTCCTACTGTAGCCTGAGATACTAGAGAGTGGGCCACAGCCAAAGAGAGCATTCCCATCCATGTGTCAAGGAGACCATGGGTGGTGGTGTTTGCAATCGAGGGTCCGCAGCACCTCTTGCCTCTTTTCCTTCTCCCATTAGAGGACTTTTTCCTGTTTCCAGTTTAGTGTTCTATAGATCTGTACTGCACTTCGACTGGCATATAAAGAAAAAGCGATGATCCTTCCCATGGTTGATTAGAAAACAAAACTTTGAAAAATAACACTCGTGCAAGAATCTTCACACCTTCGAATGTGAAGGAAATTATTCATATTGGATGCTGAGCTTACGTCAAATGGCCAAACATACAATTAGAGGGAGGTTGCTGCTCCAGTTATATATTATCTCCTTATTATGATTCAGGAGTTGCCGGAATATGTTAACACTATGTTAATTTTTTTAATTGTTCTGCAATAATTGTCATTGCCTCTGTAAAATAACTTACGCATAACCTCTCAGTGAAATAACTTTTGTTTGTTAGTAAAATTAAGCTTTACTCATCTCAGGTTGTGCAGGATGCATTACAAGACTTGCAGGGTATATCAGCTTCTCCGGGCTGCTGTGACCGATTGCCACAAGCCAGCTGACTAAAGAAGAGAGGAATTGATCCTCTCACAGCTCTGGAGGCCAGAAGTTCCATCCTGAGAGTCAGCAGAGCTGCACTGCCTCTGAAGACTCGAGGGGAGAATCTTTGCCTCACTCTCTCGTAGCTTCTGCCGCCTGCCCGGCAACCCTTGCGGCCTTGGCTTGGCCACGCATCCCTGAGATCTCTGCCTTTCACACGCCCCCTCTTCTGTCTCTGTATCCCCCTTTCTATTCTCTTATCAGGACACTCGTCATTGGCTTTAAGGCCCACCCTAATCCAGGATGTTCTCACCTCAAAATCTTTAACTTACTCAGATATGCAAAACACCTACTTCCAAATAAGGCCACATTGGGAGAGTTTGGGTGGATCTAGGCAAGTTTGGGCTGCATAAGAAATTACCACAGACTGGGTGGCATAAACAACCAACATTCATTTCTCACAGTTCTGGAGGCTGGAAATCCAAGATCAAGGTGTGGCAGATCCAGGGTCTGGTGAGAAGCCACATCCTGGTTTGCAGACCGCCATCTTCTTGCTCCCTCCTCACAGGGCAGAGAGCAGAGACAGGAAGCAAGCTCTGCAATGCCCCTTATAGAGGCACTTGCCATTCATGAAGCTTTACCCTCATGACCTAATCCCCCCACCTCCTGATGCATCACAGTGCAGACTAGGCTTTCAGCCTAGGGCTTTTGAAGGGACACAGACATTCAGCCACTCAGCCCCCCACTTGGAGGACAGTCATGGAACTCAAGTGCAGGAATAGCTGCCAGGCCTCAGAAGCCACTGGAAATAGCAACTGGGAAGCCCTTGGAGACAAAGCACATTCTCTCAGTGATCCTCTCTCTCCCTCTAGGGCTACCTGGATCCTGATTCTGTTTCTCCTTGCACAATAGCTTAAATCCGTTTTCTCTGCAGCCTGGCTCTCTCTGGCAGAAGAAATTCCTGCAGGTCTTAGACTCCTATGCCTTTAGCTCAAGAAGCCCACGGAGGATGACTAACATCTCAGTCTCCATTCTACATGCCAAAAGAATACACAAAAAAATCCCCCAAAACCCACAATAACCATAACCTTAGGAGCCAGTTTAGTTTAAGCCTCTATTATGATTCCCTCAGCTTTAGTTAGGAGAATGGTCAGGTGAGTCCTTGGAAGGCAAATGCACTGAGTAAAGTCATGATAACCTGAAGATGATTAGTAAATAAAATATTTTTATACCATTTCCAATGTTGAGAAACCATTTAACTTTTTAAACCAACTCTCCAAATACCTCAGAGCTATCTAAAATGGCTTCTAGGTGTAGACTTCCCAGACACGTATGATCTATGTCATAAATGATCAGTTTTCATGTTCTACTATCACAGTAGCAACTGCCAGGACTGTCAACATAGTTTGCAGTTACTTTTCTGGAAAATCTTCAAGACAACTCAGGCTGTATTGCCTGTAATTAGGACAACACACTGGGTTTTGGTCTGATGGCTTCTCTGAGTTCTGTGAAAGGGAAGGATATCTATGGGCCCTGTGAGATACAATCCCTTTCTTTTGAAAAGAGGTCACTACATGGCAGTAAGGAATGAACAGACACTGAAGGGAGGGTATTTATATCTTTGGAGGAGAAGTGGTGGTGGGGGTTTTGCGTGTATCATAGGCATGACAAGAAGAATACTCCTTGCAAGTAGAGGGTAATCAGGAGCGATATACTGATTGGAAACTGAAAAACCTCAGGGAGATTATTAAAATGCAGTGACCATAATTAAATAAGTTATTTTCCTTGACAAATCAGTAAGGTCTCAGAATTGTGGGAAGCTGGGCTTCCTACATGAAATGCAAACACATATGGATGCGAGGTGACCAGTACTTACGGTGCGGCTTCCACATCCCAGAAATGACACCAAGGATCGTAGTGTGCAATGTAGGGACTACAGAAGCCTGAATAGAAAGAGCACCGCAGGTTCAAATGTCGTAAAATAGAACTGGCATGTACAAGTAAGAAATTGGCTGAGTGGGAAAGGCAGGGTCGTTGATTTTATATACCAACTACTGAAATGATGCTGAAAAAAAAAATGAAATGATGCTGGATGTATTCACTGAACTCATCAGAGAAATAGGTGATGAGAAAAGCTGTCCTGTTATTGAGACAGGCCTAGAAGTGAAAGAAAGAGTGACTGGTATGGGCTATAGAGTAAATAGGATGACTTCGCAATTGATTATAATAGATTATATTAATTTCCTGAATAAATTGTTGTGAGTGATATCCATATGATTGTTACATGACATGGATGGGATTGTACCCCTTCTTCCAAATTCATACTTTGAAGCCCTAAACTTTAGTGTGACTGTATCTGGAGACAGGGCTTGTAGGCATTAAGGTGAATTGAGGTCATAAGGGGGGCACCTTATGGCCCCTCTTATGGGGTCTGCTAGATTAAGGCTAGCAGATTGGTGACCTTCCAAGAAGAGGAAGAGAGATCTCTATGCACACGTACAGTGGATAAGCCATATAAGGACACACTGTGTGTAAGCCAGGAAGAGGTTTCTCATCAGAAGCCAACCCTGTAGGTCCTTGATCTGGGACTTCTCAGCTTCTCAAACTGTGAGGAAATAAATTTCTGTTGGTTCAGCCATGCAATCTATGGCATTCTGTTATAGCAGCCCAAGAAGACTAATACATATTACCACAATCATAATGATAATTGCACACACATATAACATAAGGTTACATATTTTTTCTTTAGGCTATGCAATTACCCTGGCCAAATGCTTGTATTCGCAGTAAAGATATCACCTACCGTAATTGTCCTTTTCGATGGGTATAGTATTTTGTGGATAATTGGATTTTTTATCAAAGTTCGAAACCAAACTGCTAATACCATGGCAAAGTGAGAGATAAACAGAAGCTGGAATGTGGCAAATGGGAACACTATGAAATTGGAGATGGAAATCAGGAGCACCATGCTGACAACTCTTTGTTCTTCTAGATGCCCATAGTGTCTTGTTTAATTGGTTTCCATCAAAAGCCAGAAGAAGCCAAGATACTGTGTCTGCCCATACATATATCCATGTTTAGCATGTTTTTCCTTAATGGGTATGGAGAAGCTGTGAAACTGAGAAACCGAGGTGCTGTCGTCTAACAAGACCCCACCTTGTGTGAAATGTGTCTACATCTTTGGCTAAATAGATCAGGAAATCAAGCTAATTCTATAGTAGTGGTTTATTTGTAGTTTCTTCTTGCTGAATTCTGAGCCCACCTTATATAATAAATCTTTCAATTCTTTTTTTCCATTCTGGGTTCCATGCTGGAGCCAAACAAGGGCCATTTTAATGTGGATACTGTAGGCATTTTTTTTTGGAGAAGAATAAAACATTTGTTTTGAATGAAAATCTGTAAATATTTGTTCTAAACTCCCCTCTTAGTAAAGACATAGGAGGAAAATGGGGACAGCTCAGGTGGATCCAAGAAGCGCAGGTAGGCATTGTAGAGTTGGTACATGTGAGAAGTTTGAGAATAAGGGACAAAAGGACAAGTTTGTAAAACCAGCTTCAGAAGGTTAGCAATGAAAGAGCCGGAAAGGAAATGTTTAAAGCATTCTGATACCAGCTTTTGAGTGAAATACAACCTACTGAATAAATTTATTTGGGATTTACTGAATTTGCGTCTTCCATTTTATTTTTGCGTCTTCCATTTGTGATTTGTATATTGAAAATATTTGCCAGATGACAGAACATGAAAGATTCCTAACTCTGGGAAACAAACTAGGGGTGGTGGAAGGGGAGGTGGGCAGGGGGTGGGGGTGACTGGGTGATGGGCACTGAGGGGGGCACTTGATGGGATGAGCACTGGGTGTTATTCTGTATGTTGGCAAATTGAACACCAATAAAAAATAAATCTATAAAAAAAAAGAAAATATTTGCCAGATTCTTATCTACTATAAATGTAGAGTGAACATGCTTTCCTTCATTTTTTCTTCATTTTTACTTGCCTTGAACGGAGTCAGTTATTCTCCTAGCAGTGATATATGACAATCCATTCCATTGGTTTTGTTTGCTCCAGTAACAGTAGTATATAGGACTCCTTGAGTGATTTCCTAATCATATAATAATTCACCAGAGTCAGCATTACCATCTCACAGTTAGGAACACTGAGGCTTGGAGAAGTTCGTAGAATTTGCCCAACATCAGACAGAAATAGTAAAAATAGTAGAACTAGGATATGAATGTGGGTGGCCCAGCTCTAGATTTCTTCCTCTTAACTACTTTATCAAACCAACTGGCATTGCCCATTGTTTTATTGAAACTATACATGGTGTCCTAAGAATTTGGAACTTATATTCAGGATGCCATTTCTTTCTTCTTAGATTCTGAATTTTTAGTTATCAAATCCATTTCTCTAGAGCAGTGTATTCCTATAATAACATCAATGCAGCATCTAGGCATGGAATCAGAATGTATTATCTTGAGCCACCCAAATCTGGCCAGTAAGTAGAACAGTAGGATGGCTATTTTCCCTTTTACGTTTGACATTATAGCACAGTAATTTAAGGTATAATAGGATGTCGGTGTTGGCATATGTCCAACTCACAGATGTCCTACCTTTTCTTAAATGCTCTCTAATGCCTCAACCTTGGCTAGAATGCACAGAAGCAGAGTAATGCTGCAGGCAAACCATAAGGAGAGGGCTGGAAGGGTGGGAAGGCTGACATGTATGTGAAATGTACACCAAGAATGAGAAGCCCGGGGTCACCGTAGACATCTGGAGTGGAAGTTTGCTGTACTTACTAGAGTTACAAGGAGGCAATTATTAGAGTTGAAGTCTGTCGTGCCTGTTCTATGAATTGCAAACATAGTTTGGAGTCAGAAATGCTGGTTGGTAGGTCAGCCATGGGACACTCTTGGGAGGGTAGTATTATCAGATCTGTGCTTGCTGCAGTGCCAGAGGAGTCTTCATTGTTAGTCCAATTCTCTTAGTCCATTTCAGAGATCTTGAATGGATTCCACTGAGAGTTTGCATGTACCAGTTAGAACTCAGAGTTCCTGGTAATAAAAATGAGATGAAACGATTGAGGGACTGGACTTTTTGCGAGACTTTCCAGCAGCTCATTCTTCTTCTCCAGTATGTCAAGTAGGCTAGAGTGTATCTTAAACAACAGGATCTGTTCAGGACAATTTCACTTGCGCTTGATTTTCAGATGACATACTTCCTTTTGAACCACAAATGCTGTTTGGCATCTTAAGTAATATGGACATAATAAGTAAAGATGTACAGTGGAAATTTTGAGTTGAGGCCATGTAATATGGCTTCCGAGTTTCGTTTCTTGGTTATTCATATTTTCAAGGTTGCCACCAGAATGCCTATCCAGGGAACAAAAAGAGGGTGTCTGAGGAAGAAATGACAGGCACTAATCCCTATAAAAGTCTAAATTCACTGGCAATCCAATGGGAGAAAAGACATTATCAATTGCATATATTAACACATTATTAAAACACCCACTCGGATTTTGAAATATCCATTTAAAATAACTTAATTAAAACCCAATTATAGAAGCTTTCCACACTAACAATGAAACATCTATTTTATTATCATTCTGCATGTCAGTGGCCTTTAAATTTTAAAGATGAACTGCAGTGCCTTTTAAAAGGAGAACTAAAAGGGAAAACCTACACAATAATCATCATGGTCTCAAAGATATTTTTTTCCTTGATTTGAGAACATGAATTCCAGTTGTCCCCTGTAATAATATGGAAATAACAGAAAGCATTCTAAGTAGAGGATGTCTGTTAGTATTTGTCCAATTGAAAGAAATATTAGTCATAGGTGTATTAGTCAAATAAACTACAAAAGCTGAATTTTAACAAATTGCAAATTGATAGTCTAAAAATAAAATAAGAAAAAACAGCTTCCTTTGCACGATGTTTTATAACATGCCATCCAAGTATAATTTTTAAAAAGCATTTATAAACAATTAATTTATTAAGCATTTTAGAAACCCTGAGAAATGTAGTAACATGAATTTAAAACAAGGTTTTCAGAAAGTCACCTTCCAGTTTGCATTTTTGGCCAAAGTCCTCTTTCAGCAAATACAAGGGTGAACCAGGCCTCAGGATGTGATGATGATGCCTTTGTTCCTGGCTCACAAAGCGTTTGGTCCTCCTCTTCCCCTGCTGGCTGCAGCCCGGGGTTTGGTCCAGGAGCCACATGTGCGCTCTGCTCTGCTCCCCTCCTGGGAGCCTACATCCGTCCTGGCTGACATGAATGGCAAGATTTTCCAAGGTTCCTGCCAGATGCCATTAGGTTGTAGTCACCTTTTATTTCTGTAGATTGTGTGTCTTAGGACCTCAGAAATCAGAATATAATTTCAAACCAAAAATAGAGAACTACCAGGGCCTATCCTAGCTAACCACCCACAGATAGGATAGCTGCCAGGCTGTTTACCTTTGTCATTTTCATTCTGTAGACGGAGCTGTTATAGCCATTGCTAGAATTAACAAGTGACTGGAAGGATTATAAGCAAAGTTTGAAAGGAAGAGCCCATCCTGTTAATATTTTGTTAACACAGATTGAGAGATTATGAGTTTCTCACCGCAGAATGTCAATAGCACCCTCATTGATTTCCACCTCTCCCCAAACAAATTTTTCCTTACATCATATATTTGTAATATATGAGCATACAAGCACTCCAATGTTGACACATTGGAAAGTTGAGGTTTTGGTACAAATGCTGCCATGTGGCTTTTCATGAGGCTTTCCCTTTACTCGAGTTTTCTATATTATCAACTTTTTATCAGTGGCCTTCCCAGTCAGGCTCCATCCTATCCATCAGACAATACAGTCTTTGAGTGTCCCCTGTGCACATTCCAGTTAAGTCCTCTTTCTCTTCATCTCTGCTAACCTTAACCAATCTTCAGGCAATTTTCTCACTTGAAAGATAAGTCTCTTGAATATATCTTGGTTCTTATATGCCCAACTCCCTATTTTAACACTGAATTTACTACCAAGGTATACACCACATCAATTTGTACTGTAATGCTGTTCTTTAATTATTTTCTATGTGCCACTCTATTCCCTTCAACTGTTCTGGAGGCACGAAAACAATGAATTCATAAAGTCCAGAAACAATCAAATGCCATTTTCTGGGTCAGACACCAAGTGGGTTGGGATCCCTCGGAGTCAAAGCAACTCCAGAACCAGCTGATTTCTAGCAACCAGTTGATTTCCAGCCTGTCCACCAACAGCTCCATCCTCCAGATCCTGAAGCCTCCACCCTACTGAGAAGCACTTTGCTGCTGCTATGATCTCTCTGCCCTGCCTAGGAAATCAGGGCTGAGAAAGTAAAGAGAGGAACAACAGTCTATAATCGACTCAGAACTTTCCATTGTTATAATCTCATTGCTTGAGGCGTTATTTTTAAAATACAGTTGAATGGAATTAAGCCAGGCTTTTATTTGCAACCCAGAGTGGGGGGAAAAACAAAATGAAACATTCATGATATACAAACCTAAGACTGCTTTTTTTTTTTAAATTGTATGTTTTCCTGGAAATGGCAGAGCAAAAGCTATAACAAAATGTTTCTAGAATTTTAATATATTAAACTATAGGTGAAATGCATTCATTTGAAATGCTTTTATTATAATTTTTTACAGTTTTGTAAAGTTAAAGCATATATATCTCTACATTTACACAGATTTCTTTGCATAGATCTATCCAGCAGACACTACCCGTTAAACTTTTATATATCTTAATCTCCAGTGAGAAATACCAAAGTGAAATAGGTCATTTCTTTCCGTGGTGGAGCTGATGGCTGACTCCAAACTGTGACCAAATGATCTCTCTTTGAGGCCAGATGAGAAATATGAACATGGTCTTATTTTTCCTTATGTGTATTTTCAAGAGCCCATTAATAATTCTATTTTCATGATCATGAGAGTTAACTTTTAGGACCATTTATTTTATGCCAAAAAAAAAAAAAAAGACTAAGAGAGGAGCTCTTTATCTCTTCAAGATGATATAACTTTGGCTGTGGAATTTTTAAGAATCTTAAAGGACAATTGTGCTTTTGGAAAGATAAATGGAGACTCACTTGGAATCTCATAGTTAAAACATCTCCAGTTCCCTTTATAAAATCTATACTCTGAAGATAGGAAACATGTTCCAACTGTTTTAACTTTTAATTGAAACCGATTTGTATTTTTCTGTTCAAAGTCATGAATTCAGTTTGTTTGAACAAAACTCTTTTAAGCAAACAAACAAGCAAAAAAAACTGAAGCAAACAACTCAGATTTCCCTAAGAAAATTAAAGAATGGTAGAAGGTCTTTATACATAATTCTAAATATTTGTTGATACTTACTCTGTATCTTGCATTGGGCCAAATTCTGTGCATGAATCATCTCATTTAATCTTCATAGAAATCCTATGAGGTAAATACAATTATCATCACCATTTTCTGACGAGAGGACTCATCGGTTTATAGGGTTTAAATTACCTAATGTCATAGAATTTTGGCAGATCCAGTATTCACACCTGGACATTCTGACTCCAAAGCTAAAGCCGTAAGTCACTATTCTATTTTGCCTCCTGGACAAAAATAAGCCCTATCTTCGAGCTTATCTTCAGCTGAAGATGACAACCTTTTGGAGGGCAACAGTTATATGGTGATAGGTTGGAAAGAAACCTAAGATTTTGTACCCAGTTTCCACGTATGTTTTGTTTTAGTTTTTTTTCCCCCATACCAAGCAATTTTCTGACACCAGCTCAGTTTCCTTTCAACTCAAGTTTTGATGCTAGACTACATGGAGAGAGTGTCAGATCCCACAAGTTAAGGGCTCGGTCCTACAAGACTGCCTCCCCTCACCCTGCAGATGCCAATTGCAAAGCTACACTGTCTCCTGCACTTCTGATGGCTGGGGTATAGGTTGGGGGTTCCCACAACCCCCTCCTTGGGTTTGGTTAATTAGCAGGAGCTGCTCACAGAACTCAGACATGCAGTTTACTTAACTAGACTGCTGGTTTACTATAAAAGGATATAACTCAGGAACAGTCAAGAAGGAAAGATGCATAGGGCATGAGATGAAGCAGGGTCACAGAGTTTCTATGCTCTCTTAAAGTGACACTCTGCAAATCTCCATGTGTTCACTGATCCAGGAGCTCTGCAAACTCCAACTTTTTTGAGATTTTATGGAGGCTTCATTACATAGGTATGATTGATTAAATCCTTGACCTTCGGCAACTGATTCAACCCCTCAACCCCTCCCATCCCTGGAACTCAGGGGGTGGGATTGCAAATTCTAACCCATCAGTCACATGGCTGGTTCTCCAGGCCACCAGCCTCAATCTTAGGTGTGTCCAGAAGTTACCTCATTAACATAACACATGGTCTCTATTGCTCATACCACTGAAGAAATTCCAAGGGTTTTAGGACTCTGCCAGAAAAGGGGACAAAAACCAAACTATGTTTTCATGATGAATCACAATATCACAAAGCCCCATGCCTAGTAGTCTTGAAAACAGGAGATTTTTTCCCCTTAGAGAGGATGAGAAGCAGCTGGTTAAAGACTTTCTCCAGCACATACTCCTAATGGTCCGCATGCTTGAGACCAGGATCTCTGGGGAATGAGATGCCTCTCATTGAGCTCACTGATGTTGGGGGTAAAGGTATGTGTACTAGCCTGTTCGTTTCTCTTCATCTTTAACTCCAAGGGGCTGGGGGGAGGGGGAGCGGGGGTTAGGGGACAGGGGTTCAGAGCGGGGAACTCAGGCTATTTTACAAACTTCCTGGATCTTCAGGGTCCCCAAGCACTGAGTAGTAATCTCTGTGTGCTTGCCAGAGTTGATGCAGTGACATGTTTGAAGACTTTTTGAAAAGAAAGCAAACAAAACTGAAAGGCTATCTAAACACTGGTTTTCTTTGATATTCCATTAAATTGAGGAAGTAAGGAAAAGACAGTTGCAATACATCATCAAATATGACCCATGAAAAGTTTCCTGGGTCGTCTCAGTGGCTCTGCAATTGGGCGCCTGCCTTCAGCTCGGGGCATGATCCTGGAGTCCTGGGATCTAGTCCCACATCGGGCTCCCTGCATGGAGCCTGCTTCTCCCTTTCCCTGTGTCTCTGCCTCTCTCTCTATGTGTCTCTCATAAATAAATAAAATATTTAGAAAATATTTCTTAAAATGAGGAAATTTCACAGAATACATATTTTAAATGACTAAAAAATAGATCACAGCAACACGTCAGTGTGATTGTTTGTTTTTGTGTAACAGCTCCTAGGATGATCTACATGGGAATATTTTAGATGGAGAATGATCTTGTGTTGCCAAATAAAGTACCAGGAATGGTAATAGGGGTGGGAACACATAGTGGGTGGGAGGACTCTGAAAGAGTAGATGGAAGGGTGGAAAGAGGGACTGAGGAGGATGGCAAGAATCCTGGACCACTGGAGGGACTCTGGCAATGCATTTCCCTTTAGCAGAGACTGGCTAACACATATACAGGAAAAGTAAACTTCTATTTGTTCTAAACATTTTCAAAAAAAAAAAAAAAACACACACACACATGAGGTAAGCCACTCGCCTTGGGTTCCTGGGACTTTAGGAAATGCAGAAAGGGGCAGGACTCCTTGAGTCAGATTGATGAGTAGCTAAACCAGCAGAGGCCCCAGGCTGGGCCTAGGGCAGTGGTCAGGGCCCAGGTAAGGGTGGGAAGGCTGACCAAAGGCAGGCTCTTCAAGCAGACAAGAGAAAACCAATCCTCTTTTCAAGTCCTAGAGGAAGATGATCCAAGAAAGAGGAGTGAAAGAAAGATTCTGTTACATGGAGGGTAGGCTTTCAGCCACTGTGTTTGGCTACTAAAGGGAAGGGGCCAGCCATCCAGAGGACCTCACATTATACTTATTTTGGGACCTTCCTCATGCCTGCATGACATTTTGTGCCTCCCCATTTGTAGTGACTCAGAGTTAAGCACAGATGCTTCAACTGTATGTCTATTGCTGTGTCTGGTAACAGTCGCTGGTGCGGGCTCGGAAGTGCCATAAAGAAGCTGTTTAAGTGCACCTGCAGATGTGGGCCACGGCTCCCGGTTACACAGGTGATGAGGGCTTTCTCTCTCTTGCCTGGGAAGAGTCTGCTGCACTCACTCCAGCTTGAAGGGTCTACACCCTTCCGTGTCACCAGGAGTGACTTTATTGGCAGAAAGCAGTGACTCTCGGGCTGAGCACAACCTGAAAACCTGATGGACTCTGTCGTTCGCTGTGACACTTTGGCAAACTACTTCGATTTCATCTTCACCAGTCATGCTACTGCTCATGTTGCTTAAGCTATGTCAGCTTTTTTTTTTTTTTTTTTTTTTTTTTAATCTCTTCCTGGCAGTCAGCTCTGACTGTCTTGGGTCTTTGTATATTTGTGTCTTTGGTTCTTTCTCTGTCTGAGGTATAGCTTTCTCTAAGTTATCTTTCTATATCACTTTATCTAAAGTAGCTTTTTAATTTTTTTTTAGCTGTGGATCTTTTGTATATGGCTGTTATGATGTTGAGGCATGTTCCTTCCATCCCTGTTGAGGGGGCACCTGGGTCGCACAGTCAGTTAAGCGTCCAATTCTTGCTTTTGGCTCAGGTCATGATCTCTGGGTCATGTGATCAAGCCCTGCATAGGGCTCTGAGCTTAGCACTAAGTTTGCTTAAAGACTCTCTCTCCTTCTCCATCAGCACTCCTTTGCCCACACTCTCTCTCTCTGTCTCAAATAATCTTAAAAACAAAAAAGACTGGATGCTGTACTTTGTCAAGTGCTTTGTTGCATCTGTTGAGAGGATTATATGGTTCTTATTCTTTCTTTTATTAATGTGGTGTATCACATTGATTGATTGTGAATATTCCACAACCCTTGCAGCCCCAAAATAAGTCCCACTTGATCATGGTGAATAATTCTTTGTAAAACAGTATGGAGTTTCCTCAAAAAGTTAAAAATAGAATTACCTTACAATCTAGCGATTGCACTACTAGGCATTATTCTAAAGGATACAAAAATATGATTCAAAGGGGCAAATGTACCTTATCATTTTAATAATTTGTCCCCTTTGAGCAGATTTTCAAAATGAGGAGACTAACCATAGCTCATATATAGCAGCATTATCAAGAATAGCCAAATTATGGAAAGAACCCAAATGTTTATTGACTGATGAATGGATAAAGAAGATGTGATATATATGCACAATGGAATATTACTCAGCCATCAAAAAAATGAAATCTTGTCATCTACAATGACATGGATGACCTAGAGGCTATTATGCTAAGTAAAGCAAGTCAATCAGAGAAAGACTAATACCATATGATTTCACTCATATGTGGAATTTAAGAAATGAAACAGATGAACATAGGGGAAAGGAAAAAGGAGAGAGAGAGAGGCAGGTAAACCATAAGAGACTGAACAATAGAGAACAAACCAAGTGTTAATAGAGGGAGTTGGGCGATAGGTATTAAGGGCACTTGTGATGAGCACTGAGTGTTAGATGTAAGTGATGAATCACTAAATTCTATTTTGGAAACCAATATTACACTATATGCTAACTGAGATTTAAAAACTTGAAATATTAAAAAAATAAATAAAAGCTTTTCTCCCCCCACTGTGTTTTCTAGGTTTGTGTGTGTGTGTGTGTGTGTGTGTGTGTGTGTGTGTGTGGTAAAATATACATGTAAAATTTACCATTGTAACATTTACCATTTTAAGTACACAGTCCAATGGCATTATATATATTCACACTGTTGTGCAACCATTACCACCATCCATCTTCAGATAGCCACATATCCCCAGACATTCAACAGTGCTTGCCACGTGGTAAATGCTCAATAAATACTTATTAAAGTCATGAGTGAGTAAACACACTCTCGGTCTTTAACTTCCTTGGATTTTTCTGCTTTACGATTGTATTCCTACAATATGTGAAACATTCCTATAATATATGAAAACCTATGTTACATATAGTACTGTTTTCTCTTCCTTGAAGAAAAGTTTGTTAACCAAAAATAAAAACTTACTCCTAGAGCAGAGAGAACTGTACAAGCAAATGCATTTTTTACAAGCTTACAATATGACTTTGGGATGGGTATTTTCTTTTTTTTTTTAATTTTTTATTTATTTGTGATAGTCACAGAGAGAGAGAGAGAATGAGGCAGAGACACAGGCAGAGGGAGAAGCAGTCTCCATGCACCGGGAGCCCGACGTGGGATTCGATCCCCGGTCTCCAGGATCGCACCCTGGGCCAAAGGCAGGCGCCAAACCGCTGCACCACCCAGGGATCCCTGGGATGGGTATTTTCAACAATTAATCAAAGTTCTGAGATTATTTAGTAGTAGATAGAGAAAAGTCATTGTCTTTTTCTGATCTACAAAGTTCTTCCACATACTTCCATCTTATTTTTTAAAAATTTGTTTTGACTCCTAGTGATCCATAAAAGTTCAGCTTGCATATGTACAGTAATGGAGATGCCACAGTGCCTTTTCGTTTCTATTTTGGCCTTTCTCTTAACCAAATAACTTGGCCTTTCTTTGGACCAGGTTATTCAATAAGTAAAAGTCAATTAGTTACAATAAAAAAATTAAAAAATTAAAAGGTTCCTGGATTATAACAGGTAAAACAAAAACGTGAAAATAAATTTGGAAGACCTGATGGATTTTCATTCATTCATATTCAGTGAATCAGTCTGCCTTTCTATTTTGGGACACTGGTTTATGTAAAAACTCGATAATCACTATTATTAATGATAAAATAAAAAGAGGATATATTTTCAAAAGTAAATCTTGTGTCTTTAAACCATCATGAACCTGGAGGACCCTGTAAAAATGTATATTCCAGAGCCAAATTGTTGAGCATTCTATAACAATGAAGGTGTATAAATGAAGGTAAGAACAATAGAGCAGATCTTATGATTTAGGGTAGAATCTTATCAGTTGGGGGTGTCAGGGAAGCATCTATCTTCACTTGTTATTACACAATGATTATGCTATATGCATGACAATTATTTTATCTATTTCTCAAATTTCAGGCTCTGCTTATATTTGTCAGCCATCTTTAAAGATTTTTTTTTTTTTTTTTAATTCATGAGCGGCACAGAGAGAGAGGCAGAGACATAGGCAGAGGGAGAAGCAGGCTCACTGTGGGGAGCCTGATGCGGGACTCAATCCCAGGACCCCAGGATCATGATCTGAGCCAAGGGCAGATGCTCAACCATTGAGCCACCCAGGTGTCCCTATCAGCCATCTTTAAAGTAAGTCAACAGTAATACTTAAAAATATTTAGCTCATTAATGTCTATACTAAAATTAATTTGTGAAATGTGATCATTTGTATTTAGAAAAGAGTTATTTTTTAAGAGGCATTTTTAAAATTATTTCAAATTCAGATATGGACAATTAAATTAAGTGGAATGTGAGCTATTTGGTAAAAAATACACTGAGATTTATTTGGATAATATTAAATTAACTTTATCCTTAAAAAAGCTTTTTTTGATGTGTATACCTAATGAAATATTTTAATATATTTTTAAACTGCATGGCCCTACATAAATGTTAATTACATTTATTTATACTTGATAAAGTAGGCAAAAGTAAGTGAGTGACCTTAGAATATATTTAATCCCATCTTAATAGTTGAATGTGAGTACTTTTAGGTAAGTCACAAAAATATACAAAATTTCATCTGTTTTATATAAAAGGCAATAATTTTAATAATAGAAAAAATTACATTTCCCTGCATTATAAGGGTGGCTAGAGTCCTTTCAACTAATTTTGTGAGTTAATGAGCCATGATATTTTTCCTTAAAGAACCATTTTTAGAAGCATCAAGTAAGTTTAAGTGATGAATTATTTTCAAGTAGTACAAAGAGTTCTAGGAGCTAAGTGACTTTTTTTGATTGTCCTACTAAGAAAGTAGCAATAAAATTGATATCCAGAGAGAACCTTCTGGTCCTTGCTTTGCAATATTATGTAGTCTCTGTACTGTTTGAGCGTCACAACTGCACCTAAGATTCTGTGGTCTCCAATAGGCTTAGGGTTAGATTGAGCAACTGTCCTGCTTTTTTGCACTAAATGTCCGACATCCAAGGAAACTCTTCAATGCCACATGAATCTAGATGGTTGATCTGGCTTTGGGGGCATTCAACTCCATGCCTCATTTACTGTAGTCTTGGCAGGTTTATTTTAAGGATACCTCTTATCACTTGCTACCTTCTTCCTGACGTACACCTCTCTTTTGCCTTTGGTATTCTTTGTTTAAACAAAATACCTCAGTGTGGCATTCTACTTAGGAAACAATCTGTGACAAGTAATAGCCTTATTTTCAACAGTCACCTCACAACGTACTCTTTGCCGTAGGACCTCACTCTCTGTGAGGGGACTGCAAATTGGCAAATTAAACTGTGCTAGTTAAAGATAATGCATGGTAATCATTTGTAATTCTGGAGAAACTAGCTGGACGCGAGGAGGTGCCTACTACACAATAGGCATGTTGAAAAAAAAGCTCTCTAAGTGACTATAGGAGGAAATAAAAGATTTAACTGAATGAGTGCTAGGATTTTAAAGGGTGGTGTAAGAGGACTGCAACAGGAGTTATTTTATATAAGTAGATATATACATGAGCTAAATTAATGAGAGTCCTGCCACAAAACTTGAAGATATTTTCAAAGTGTGCCATCACCTCTCTTGACTGCATGACAGTGGATCAGAGATTTATGTTAGAGCTCTTAAAAGTGGGGACAGTCATAGAATATAAGGAAAAACTATTTATTTCACGAAAGCCCTATGAGAACTTACACACGTAGGGCAGCCTGGGCAATGCCATGCTACATAGCCACATGTGGGCCAGGGATTGGGTTTAGTAAAATTATAATCTGTGATTAAGGAAACCACATCACCAATACCTGGAATGAGAGCAGGGCTCCTGAATGGGGAGAAACATCAGCCATATCATAAACAAATTAGGAAAAGTTATTATGCCATTCACATCATCTCTGAGGGACACATCCTGGGCTATATTGGCCTCTTTTTTATGTTTTGTTACAGACACTCAAGATATAAGCATCACCCAGAAAATGTTGATATTTTTAATCTCCTTAGATGGATAGCCTATGCAAACATAGGTAATGAGTATATAAGACATTATGTACATGATGAATTATAAATATTCTGTATGTGTATTTAATTTGCCTGGTCTTCTAGTGAGGGAGGTTTAGCCATAGAAACTACCATTGGCATCACACTGCTGTTCAGAGGATGTCATTAGGTTGGGAAATAAGCCTATACTTTAAATATGGAAAAGTGCTTCATGTGTGAGAATAAGCAAACAAAATTGTGAAACTTCAAAACCTCCAAAATCTTATCCTTCATATGTTTTTAATTTCTGTTACAATTTTACTTTCATTGTTACTTCAATTAGGTATTTAATCACTTTTAAATTTTAAAATTAGTTCCATTTCAAACTCCTCTGGGTGAAAAAGATGAGTGAGCGGTACAGAATTAAAATATAATCCTCCATGGAATCAGCAATCTAATCCATTTTAGATTTTCGCAGAAGCTGAGAAGATACTCCTTTTCAAAACATGCCAAATGAAACCTAGTAACTCAGATATTTTATATTAATACAAAACCAAGTACTAACTTTTTACATCTGAGAGCCTTCAAAACACACATGCGTGCACACACATATACCACAGCCATACAGATGTATGGGAGGTACGTGGGGTGATAACACACAAATGCTTATCAAATAAAAAAAGTTTTTACCACATTCAAAATTGCATTCAACTTTATTTTTTCTATCGCTTTCTATTGCTTTGAACAAGGATACCACCGAAATAATTTAATTTGCCTGGTCTTCTAGTGAGGGAAGTTTAGGGATGGGATTATGGCTGTCTCTTAGGAGCCAACTCTGTTCCATCTTCATCAAGCATCCTGTTTATTATCTGGTACCTTGTTCTCTTTGAAATGTTTCACACATTGATTTTATGTTGATTTCCCTCCTTCCCACCCCTCAGGATTTCTCTTAGGTAAAGACGCTGAGTTTATAAGTCAGACATTTCAAGAGTCATTCCTTTAGGCTATCAACTGATAAGCACGTTTATAGAACACAGGGAAGCAATTTTTTCACCATGAGGGCCATGTTGTGAGTTTTCAAATAAGTCTGCTTTCAAAATATTGCCCTTAAAATTGTCATGTTGCCCTCTTATGTTCCCCGTCCCCATCCATATCGACATTTTTCCCCATTCACCAGCACCCTATCCGCCCATCTTACCAAGCCAGAGTAAATTGAGGAGGCATTAACATGGGACAGAGGTATGTGTAAAGACAAACCTGAATAAATGCAGGGATGAATCCAAGGAAGACTCTTGCTCCTCACCTAGCTCAAAGTAGGTTTACTTAAGCTACTTAACATATCATCCTCCTGCAGATATTGTAGTAGAATCAAAAAAAAAAAAATCTTCCTGTTTTATTGCGTTTCAACTAAATGATTCATTCATCTACTGTTTTAAAATACACTCTTCCATATTAATGCTTTCCATTGCCACAAGCAGATTGCGTGAGAGAATACAAAATTGTGGGAATAATTTCTCATCACATATATCAATCTGTGTGAGTTTTCTTCCAGGCATGTTGCTGAAGTTTCTATAAAATTGGTCTATAATTATAAATGTAGTAAAAGAATATCTCTCTGTACATCTTTGAAGGGAATTATGCAAGAGAGGTCATCTCATTAAATTTGATCTAGCCCGAGGGAATCCTAGTTTAAAAAGGGTAGAAGTGATTTTTGCAAATCAAGGAAAATGGTGATGATGTATGGCTCGCAGATGCCTCATTATTTGAAAAACAAACATGACAAAAGAGGTCAAATATTAACTACTGAGTTTATATATAGGATAACTATATTACATGTTATGTGTGAATAATAAAATAACTAGTCAGACATGTATGCTGAAATAAACACTGTGAGAAAAGCTGGAGATTTCTGTAGAGTTTAGGTGTGATCACTTACCTGATTGTAAGTTAAGTGTTATATTCAGAAATGTATTAAACACATGATTTAAATCAGATCCTCAGTGTATGCATATAAGACCGGAAGATGCTCCTCTTTCTCCATAAGGGTTTGTAGGGGCCATTGCAAACAACAGAGCCTGCACCTCCCCTAGGAACAGGGCATGCGTCGCTTCCTGTTCTGATTTTTTTCTAGAACTATGAATACCTCCTATTTTCTAGGGAGCTTTTTGTAGTATATATGAATGGGGCCCAGGGGAAAAGGAAAGAAGAGGTTATCTATTTGGCCTTATATCTTCAGTTAAATTCAGTCTATTGATTTCACCAAGCCTGAAAAAATTAATCATTTCACAGCTGTTAATGAATTTAAAAAGACATGCCATGTTATTACCAAAATTATAACTGCACTGCCTGAATATTGTCTGCTTCCGGATACAATTGACAAAGAGATATGAATTTATATTTTGAAAAATAGATACTTATTGCATTGAGAGTTACCAGTGGGTATCGTTGTGGAAACAGGCCTTAAAGGGAGGCTGAGCAATGAGCCAGTGGTGACTGATAAGGAATAGGTCTCTCTTTTCTGCTCAACCTCTGTTCCCACGCACTACCCTTTCTACCCACTCCTTGTCCCTGGGATCGCACTCCCTAATAGGAAGAACTGCATACGCCACCACAGCCATTGCTTTATGGGGACTAAGTTAAGACAATGATTATATATATATATATATATATATATATATATATATATATATATATTTTTTTTTTTTTTTTTTTTTTTTTTTTTTTTGTACCTTGCACTTTGGTCTGGGGAAGTGAATAGCTAAAGTGAATCAAAATAAGCAGAGTTGGGATCCCTGGGTGGCGCAGCGGTTTGGCGCCTGCCTTTGGCCCAGGGCGCGATCCTGGAGACCCGGGATCGAATCCCACATTAGGCTCCCGGTGCATGGAGCCTGCTTCTCCCTCTGCCTGTGTCTCTGCCTCTCTCTCTCTCTCTGACTATCATAAATAAATAAAAATTAAAAAAAAAATAAGCAGAGCCAAATTTTGTATAGCACACTTGGAATGATGATTAAATTCTTCTCTTTCGTATTGAAAGTTTCTTTTCTGGGTCATGTGAAAACTGAATATATCTTCCCACGTAGATGGGGACATTTATAATGCTTGCCTGGCGGCCTGCCCACCGTTGATTGCAAGAGGAAGTAAAAGCACCGTAGAGAATCCCAGAGGATGACAGAAAATTTTACGAGAGAAAAGAGAAAGGATTGATTGAAAAATAATATTCTCATAAAAACTCAGCATCATTAAAAACATCAAGGTTTTAAGAAAGCCTTTTAAAAGTGAGAACTCATTTTCCCAGACTCAGGGGACTTCGAGAGGCCTCAGCCTCTTCAGGGGACAGGTGGAAATTCTAGTGCAGAAGAGTAGCTGTTGCGCTGCTCCTGGAGGCTTCAGGGGAACAGCTCTGGGCTCATCCAGAGATGTCTCAGCAATGCAAGAGAGGGGAAGCCTTTCACTCTGTCAGTCAGCAGACTTCCCTCAAAGAAGAGAGAAGCAGCTAACGCAAGGAAGAGCACTCTAACACCAGGGGTGGCTTCAGCCAGGCAGTCCACAGGGCAAATCAAATGCTCTGTTGACTTGTACTGTGTGTTAGAAAAACCATCAATGCATTCCTCCTGGATTTCTCAGCCAGCATGGCTGGAATTGAAGATCCTAACAAGGTCTTTAGACAGACACTAAGGTGCTCCTTCCTGGCAAAGCAGTCTCCATCGGTGGGGGGATCATGGTAACTTCAAAACACCTGATTGGGGTTAGAGAACCTTGGGGCTGATTGCTTCTGAAATGATTCCTCATGACTATTTGCTCCTGAGGGCACATGTGAACGTGCTACGTGTCTGGAGTATGGAGTAGGTCAGTTATTGTAGTGATGGGCTGCATTTTCCCAAAGAAAACGGTTTGATGTTTCCAACTTCTAGAGAATCCAAAGAAGCTCAAAAGAAAATCTCCCATGAACCTTGGCACTCCTCATGTGGCCAGCCGAGGTCCGTTGCAGCAAGGTCTCCTTAGCAAAATAGAAGGGAGAAGAAGCCACCTAATAGGATGATGAGACATAACAGCCTCGTAAAGCAGTGGCCAAAGCCAACATGAGCAGACATGGTCATTCAGCAGTTTCATTGTGTGCGTTGATAGGTGTTTCAACACCTATCAGAAAATTTCGGTGACGATTATTTTTTTCTTCCTTCCTTCATGTATATTTCTGAAAAGAATAGCTGTTTTTTGTTGGATGACGGATAAGAATGCATATTTTGAAACAAGAAAAATATGGCTTGATATCGTCAGACAAGGTTAATAGGCAATACTAAGATATCGAGCAGAAGTTTAAACTTTATGTATTCCAAACTGCCTAAGCCATTTTAGGGGTTTTATTTTATCAGTGTTACAAAGATAAATTACTGTTTTCACATTTTCCCAAGTCAGATCAATATTGTATCAAGAATTTATTTGGTGATGCTTAGCTGCCCTCAAAGGGCTATTGAAAAGAATAACTAAAATGGTGGTTGTGAACGAGTTTTGTAAAAATACATGTAGTATACTAATGTTGGTTATTGTTACT
Source organism: Canis lupus baileyi (assembly GCF_048164855.1). Classification (NCBI taxonomy): domain Eukaryota; kingdom Metazoa; phylum Chordata; class Mammalia; order Carnivora; family Canidae; genus Canis; species Canis lupus. The sequence goes on from NC_132852.1 coordinate 17,715,586, forward strand.
GCTGTTACAGTGAGACTTTTGATTTCATTCCAATCTTAAGGGGAAAATTTCAGAATATGAGTTGCAGTTATTTTTAATAGTCTAACAACAACTTGTGTATTAGAGGAATCCCTTTTCAATTGCATTCTACTCAGTCCTGCTATTAAATACTTGGTAAATTGAGTTGAGAGTGTGCTAATTGGATTTGTGGACAATCCAGAGCCAAGAATAAATGCTTTAGGAGAGGATTAAAGTATAATAGGATTCTGATAAACTTTAGGAAATAGGCCAACTGTCCACCAAACGAGATTTCCTAAAGATGTCTACAAAGGCCCAAAGCATAAAATAAAATGAAATGCCTAAAATAACAAAATGCATTCTTCTCTAGAGCAATGCTATGTACATGCACACATACTGAAATTTTCTTCTTCTATTTCTTCTTTTATTCTCAATTCAAGTATTCCGCTCTTCTACTTCTTCTCTTTGGGTCTTCCATGTCTCTGAGCATTTCTCCCATGCCAGATTTTTCTCCCTTGTTACTGCTTGCCCCATTTGAGTTAAATTTGAGGTAAATTTTGATTCTACATAGATTATATTCATTTAATGAAGGATTGCCTTGGCTAGTTCAAAGAAAGCTGTCATATGGCTCTGAACTTGCAGGGAAAACTTGTGGAAATTTTCCATGCATCATGTGATCAGGAGAGGACCAGACCATAAGACTTACTCATGACAGAGGGAGGGACAAGCCACCCAGCAATCTTCTTATGTATTTTTGATATAAGGATCTTAATCATTACTAGGGTTAATTCTTGAATCATCTAAGGCTTTTTCACAGTCCAAGATCATCACTCTTCTTTAAGATGCTTGAGATACTTTGGTCATAATCCTTGATTTAAGGGACAACAATATTAGAACTGCTTTAGTTTTCTTTTCAACATTGTTTTTGTATGGCTACTTATCTCATGATGTAGCCACTTTCTGTGTTGCTATTAATGACTTTTAAATGGTTTTTGGTAGTGATGGCTAAAATGTGTAATAGTGAGGCCATACTCACAGAAATAAGCACTATGTTGGTGTTCCAATCTCTTCCTCCCTTTACACTGAGTCTGATAGGTGCCTTCGAAAATTATCCAAAAATAGTATTAATTAAGGTTTTTTTAGGCTCATGTGTTTTATCAAAGAGAATCTTACTGCTAAAAGAAGTAACTGAGAGAAGTTATAATGGACACAGGGATCCACCATCCGGGTCCCCCTCCAAGGAATGCCTTGATGCCTCTTTTGCTGAGATGTTGATATGAGAGAGTCTTTAGCTCTCACCCATCTTCAAGGGTAGATACAAACTTCTGGGTCTAACTTCTGGACCTAAGCCCCTTTTCAGAGTTAGAACCCCTTCATTGAAAAGGAGCTGAGTTTCCAAACCTTGTAACAGGATGGCAAGTGTTTATAATAATTCTCTCTCAATTCTTCCTTAGGAGGACTGATGGCTATTTATTCAGGCAGCTTCACACTGGAGAAATGGGATCATTAAACCTGTGGGATCCCAGGAAGAAGGCCCAAGTTGATCCTGATACCTGGAGACCTGACATACCATTATAGTTTCTCTACTAGTGTGGTGCAATGTGGGGGGCAGATAATAAATGATGTTCTGTCTAGATCAGGTTCATAGTGGGTCTACATGGTCTGATTACCACTCAGAAGTCATTTTCCTGGCCCTCAAATGTATATTTAGGATATATATACTCTGTATTTGGTATAGTCCACACCGGGTCCTTTGCCTACAGAGTAAGAACTATGATAGTGGGAAATCCAGATGAAAGCTCCTGAAAGTTGTCCCTTAACCCACCAAAATGGTAAATTAAATCTAGTATCATACTTCAGGGTACGGAGAAAGAGAGCAGAAACCAGTGCCTCCCCTAAGATTTAAAGGATGATTTTTATCATGTCTCTATTTAGTTCAGTGGTCAGGCTCTTCCAGGAACTGGAAGGATCCTGAGGATGACAGCAGACTACAAGTAGTGGCCCCATGTAGCATCAATGCCGGATGTTGTATCTTTCATTAATATGACTGCAATACTTGGCATGTGGCCTTTGATTTGGTGAATGAGTTTTTTTCCTATCCCTATCAGAAAAGACAATCGGAAGCAATTTACATTCATCCATAATGTACAAAATTGTACATTTATAGTTTTGCCCTGGAGCTATGTGAAGGCTCTCTCCCTCTGTCATAGTATAATCTGCAGTGTTCTGAGCTGTCTGAATATCCTACAGAACATCACACTGATCCACTGTAGCATGCTAATCAAATTGGATATGCAAGATGTGGCCAGCATGTTGAAGGTCTTGTTTAGATGTATGGACAGCAGAGGGTGGTACAGAAACCTGACGAATAGTCAAAATTCTTCCATGGCACTACAGATTTTAGGTAGTCGGTCATCTGAGCATGCCAAGACACACCAACCAAAATAAAAGATAAATTATCGCATCACACCTCCCACCATGAATTAGAAAATGCAATGCCTGGTAAACCTCTTTGGATTTTGGAGGCTGCATTGTCCACACCTGGGAACAGTAATCTGGTGCATGTACTTAGTGACAAAAAGGTTCCAGCTTAGAGTGGGGCAGAGCAAGAAATAACTCTACTTCATCTTCAGATTCTGGTGTAAGCAACCCTGCCACTTGGACCTACGGGCTCAGCAGTTTCTGTGGCAGGAAAAGAAGCCATGGGGAATATATGGCAAGTCCCACTGAAAGAATCATAGTGCAGGCCTCCAGAGGGCCTGGAACATGGCCAAGCTATCTTTAGTGGAGAACTATACACACTTTGAAAAACAACTCTTGGGCATATCACTGAGTCCTGATACAGACACAGCACCTGGCCATGATATATCAAGTCTTGCATGTCTGGAATTCTCCTTCATGAACTGGGTCAGATGGACCCCAAAATAATTCATCATAAGATGAAACTGATATATGTAGGATCCAACATGAGCAGAACCAGAGAAAAAAGCAAATTGTGCAACCAGGTATCCCAGTTCCTCATGTCATCCATTATCATGTGGTTAGTACCCCTCTCTCACAAGACACCTATTGCCCTGTGGAGAAAACAATTCTTGTAAATATCTGACAGAAGGGAGGGGGGGAAATCTAAGGTTGGTTTGTATATGTGGTGGCTTAGAATGTGGATGCATCCAAAATTGAATGGCTTTACACAGGGGTGGCCTTGAAAGAAAGTGATGAGGAAAGATCCCCACAATGGGCAGAGCTTCAAGCAGGCAGAGAAGTGAACCGAGGCTGATAGAATAGACACTGATTCATGGGTGTGGCAAATGGCCTGACCAAGGTGATCGGGAAATCTAGAAGAACGAAGCCTGAAATATCAGGGACAAGGAAGTCTGAAACAGAAGCACGCAGATGGTCATATGAGAGTGGACACAGAGTATGAAGATCTTTACACCATCACATATTACCCCCTAAATGAGGAATCCATAGAGGAGCCCTAAACAGGCAACCACATAAAATAACTTGGTTAGTTGGCACCAGCCAGGTTCTATCAGTAGCCAGCTCTGTGTGGCACAAAGATCACAAGTGAAGAGTAGTCACAGTGGGAGAAATGGAGGCTATGTATTTAGTCTCCTGCTTATTAAGGCTGATTAGACTGCTCTGTCACCAAACATGCAACTTGCTAGCAACAGAGACTAACGCTGAGCCCTAATTATGGCACCATCTCTCAAGAAAAACAAACCAGCTACGGTGGCGAGTGGAGTACACTGGGTCCTTTCCAACTGGAAAGGCAAACGATTCATTATCACAGAAGCAGATATACATTCCAGATTTAGGTTTGCTTTTCCTACTCCAAGGGTTTATAGAGTGTTTGATCTACTGGCATGGGATTCCACATAGCATTACATCAGATAAGTGGACCCGCTTTACAGCAAAGGAGATTTGAAATAGAAACCATGAGATCCACGAGTCATATTACATTATGTCCCAACATAAGCTGCAGACATGTTAGAAACTTCGAATGGCCTGCTGAAGGTATAGGTAAGCACCAGGTCAGTGGTATTACCTTATAAGGATGAGGATATTGCAGCATGCAATATCCACCTTGAAACAAAGGTTTTACATAGAACTGTGTCCCAAATAGGAAAAATATATATGTTGGGTGACCAAAAGGTGGAAGCAGGGGTGACCCTGCTTACCACCATTCTCAGTTAATCCATTAGGAGACTTTGGGCTTTCTACCCTGGCAACTCTGGGCTCCATAGGCTTAGACAGCCTAGTCCCCAGAGGGTGACATTTTCATCAGGGGACATAATGAGGGTCCTATTCAACTAGAAGTTGCCTGGCCGCTTTGGGTTTCTTTTGTCCAAGACTAGCAGTTAAGAAAAGGAAAAAAAAAGACAAAAAAAAAAAAGACAATTGGCCTGACCATCAAATGGAAGCAGGACTGCTGTTCCACATAGTTTTCTGTGGCCCATGCGTAAGACACAGGTAATCCACTGTGTTAAGGCTTCTCCCTAATGTGGAAGAGGCAACAATAGGGAAGAATTTCAGAGCCCAGATCCAGAATTCTGTGGATGCATCTGTGGTCCTTCTTTAAACAAATTGTGAATGCCTCTGTCTTGGTGCATTTGGGTAATCAGGGAACCTATTTATCTCTTGTAGAAGAGCATAGAACCTCAAAAAATGTGGCAAGCCAGGTATTGAGCAAGGAGCTAAGGATTGCTGGATCTGAAGATGGCAGCCCTCTGGAAGCTGCGAAATTATCTCCTGCCAAAATCTCTCCTGGATGTTATAGCCTAGACTTTAGAGAACTTCTTCATGTTTGATCTTGAGCCTTGGCACCCTCCTTATAAATTTCATGCACAGCCGTTTAGATCCTTATGTGTAGATAGAATAAAAATATCAGTGAACTTAGGAGTCAGATATTCTGGATTTAAGTCTCATTCTGACACTTACGAGCTGATAAATTTAATATATTTTCTCACTGGCAAAAAAAAAAAAAATTACCCAATCAAAGAATTTTTAAGGAAAAGTTAGCGAAAAAAAATGTTGGTAAAACTACTGGTTGCAGTACGTGGCATCTATTAGAACTCAGTGTTTGCTAGTGTATTTTTTTGTGTGTGAATTTGAATTCTCAACCATAGAAATAGATATGTTATTAATTTTGCCCTAGCTTTATTCCCCCATCATCCCAGTAATTTTTTTCAGCTTGACCTCTTTTGCAATTTAAGGCCCAGACTTAAAATCTACACATCAAGATTTATTTAACAGTATGAAAATGAAAACAGTTTTAGAAGTTAGATGTCTTTTCAGCATTAATTACACTATTGCTTTATGATATAAACAATAAACATTTTAAAGATATGATTGCATTAAATGCATTGACTTTTCATGGGTGCAAATAGTTTTAATAATTTGCTTAGCAAAATCACAGGAGGAATCTATTAATTTATCTCAGTGTTTTTCTTTGCTGGTGAACTTTATAATTAGGTTTAATGATGTACATTCCTGTGATTAAAGGTATTCCTGTTTAAAATTCTTGCTGCCTCTCCCTATAGGGATTAAAATTAGGCTTGGCCCTATGATTTATTTGGCCAATGGAAAGTGGGTACAGGTAATACATGTCACTTATAAGAGAGAGCCCGAAGATCCAGTGAATGCTCCATCATTTTATTTCTGTCTGCCAAGGCCATACATTTTCCAGATACAGTTTTGTCATCCTGAGCCTAGTAATGAAGGAGACATTGAAGGGAACTGTCTTGAGTCACCGTACCCATATACCACGTAGGGGAAATAAGCTACCTGCTACCATAAGCCACTGTGCTTTTGACACTGTTCCTATGGCACAATTTTTCTTGATTGTTCTTTTCCAATTTTTTCACATATTAACATCTCAGATTTAAAGTTGTTCTTCCTTTGAGAAAATCAGATAGTCTTATGCTTTTGATTACACAATACCCACAATGTTCTCGTCCATCATATCCTGCATATTCTAAATGGATGAGGGCCTCTGTGCTAGCAAGGTATATTTGAGTTTTCTTCGAATTATTGGTGAATGTTGGTAGCCAAGTTTCATTAATAGGATTTTATTCATTCTATCCTCCTCTTTCTGAATTTTAGGGCCAACTTATCTATTAACTACTTTTTCTTTTTCTCTCTCTTTCAAATACACATACAAAACATGCTAAAATTTTAGTTCTCATTTTCTTTGAGAAATAGCCATGCACGACTTATATTGTTATTTGTAACCCCACCCCACACCCATCGTGACAGGTCTTAATCCCTGTACCTCCCCTCCTCCATCAATGGACAGTAGTATTCAGTACAGTTGTTCTCCATATAACCATTACCATATGTCACGGTTGAAGCTAAAAGAGTCTATGGATTAGGAAAATTGTGAAAATACTGGTTCTTTGTGAACTTTTCTAGAGAAATGAGTATTTTTATATCTTATTTTTAATAATAGATTTTGGTTAAAAATGAATGATAACATAGAAATGTATAAGGAGGTAAATGAAAGATCCCCATAATGCTACTCTTTCAGGTATCATCCTTGATTTTAATAGACATTTTACCATTTTCCTGTGCACATATTCATATATTTTAAATAAAAGTGGTATTATATAATAGATATAGTCCTATTTTTACTCTATTTGTCAACGTATCTTGTTCATAAAGACATTCATAAAGCACCCACTTTTACTAGTTAAGGTTCTTAAATTTAAAAAAAGGTAAACAGAAACTGGTCAATTTACAGAGAAAAGGAAAATGTGGGTAGGATACTGGGCAGCTCATAGAATTAGTCAAATGTATAGAGCTTTGTAAAAAAGATTTATTTACTTACTTGATGGAGAGAGAGAGAGAGAGAGAGAGAGAGAGAGAGAAAGGAGGGGCAGAGGGAGAAGGAGGAGAGAAGCAGACTCCCTGCTGAGTGCAGAACCTGACATGGGGCTGGATCCCACTATCCATGAGATCATGACCTGAGCTGAAATCAAGAGTCGGAGGCTTAATTGACTGAATCACCCAGGCATCCCAGTTAAATTTGAAGGGATCTTAGGCAGGAATAGAGGAAGAGGAAGTCCAGATGACAACGAGCCTTAGGAATCCTATCCAGACATCCCTACCCCTCCACTCTGGACTCTGTATCTGCCCTTGGACCCCGACAGCTTTGTCTTGACTCTTGACTGCACTTGGAAATGTGAGTCTAATGCGTGGCTATGGAGTGCTTACTGTATTCTTTCACCTAGTAAAAGGAATTATGTCCTCGATGTTAGAGGCGAATTATCTTTTCAATAGTCTCTCAAGACATTTTAAGGACCTCTGGGTCTTGAGTGCTTCTCAATTTGTGGCAGCTTGGGGGCAACATGACTTTCCTGCAAAATGGCCTTAAGTATGGGTGACTTTTCAAGAATTACTGTTAGTTTTTGAGGTTTTTAAGTGAAGTGGACCATGTAATCTGTGTGCTATTTTTAGGCATTCCTGGGCCTGACCTTGGGGCGGTCCAAGGTAAGTGAAAGTGGCTCTTCACCCAAAGATGTTTCACAATGATGAGCTGGGGAAGACACAACTCAGCAACTAAGAAGAAAGCACTTAGCTCCGAGAGTTAGCTATTTTTCTCTCAGGACCAATTTGATTCTGTGCTGTAAAATCCTACATTCATTATCAAGTAGCACTGATTAAATGTTCCAATGTGCGCAGTGCTGTTCTAGGAACCATACAAAGAGAATTATCCTGCCCTGTAGGACCTTAAAATCAAAAGCAGAAATTTATTACCTAAGGGGTGTCATTTGGCTCCCTGGATATGAGGAGAAGTGAGTGCTCCAGTCACTGAGGAATGCTTTACGCTCTTGAGCATGTTGTTTTAGTTGCAGAATTCTTCCAAATTGTTCTCTGCCAGGCTGTTTAAACCTGCAATCTGGGGACAGCACTGAGTGTGGGAGAAAATGCAGACTAAATGCACTTTATGATTGTATTTGTTTAATTAATTTATCTTGTTTTCATAAACTAAATACAAAACAGTCTCTGCTTTGTTGATTTTGAACCACTAATTTCTTGAGCAAATCACATCAGGTAGGTTTATATGGGCAAGATGGAAATAGAAGGGTCTCTGTGGGACTTTTCCATTGAAGCAACCACAGTAGAGTCTTACGTGGTCTGACTTCCTGTCTATGGATCTGTAAAGAACAAATCCCACAGCAGTCCTCCAATAAACCATTGCACTATTTGCCATCCCCATAGCCACCATATGCTCTGAATATTCTGATATGACCCATGGTTTTCTGAAGTACTTTCTTAAATTATCTGTCTCACAGACCTTAATATTATCTTGCACATTTTGATGTTCAAGTTTCATCTGCTGAAACTATTTTTTTTATTTAGAAATGGCATAAAATTTATTAACTCATCAGTGCTGGTTTTGGCTCAGTGATAGGTACAGAGTGATGCCTTAACTATCACCAGTATTGGAGCAGGACCCTCCCTCTGTCCTCACTGCCATGGTGATAAAAGTCCAACCTTCAGAAAAATCGGTGCAGCCAAAGCAAGCATAGAAGAGAAGGGCTGACAAATCTATGGCTGCCCAAAGAGATTTCAGGATGTGCTTGGCAAAATAACATGATAAGATTACAATGATATTATGCCCCAGAGTGAAACACTTTGCTGTACTGTTGATTGTCCCCTGTGGAGAGATATTTGACTTGATTTTTATTGTAGCAAAAGTTCTTTCCATTATCCCTGTGGCTAAAGTGTCTGTGTCTCTCTTCAGTCTCATGAACAAGTAACTTAAAGGTTGTGACAAATGGCAAAAAAGCAATGACAAATAGCCCAAAGGTTGAGATGAAGAGCATTTAGAATCATCATTGGCTCTTCCATCTCCCAAGGAAAGGTGCCCCTGCCCTTTTATCCTGTCAGAGATGGACACCATGACAATCTTTGAGCTGATTCAGGCAAATCAGTGAAAAGGTGGCCCTGTTATTCCTTAGCAAAAAAAAAAAAAAAAAAAAAAAAAAAAGTAGCAGAAACTATCTGGTAGTTGGTATTTGAGAAGTCTGGCCATCACTTAGGTTTCAAGGAGGGCTTCCTTTTTTTTTTTCCTGAGCACAATTTGAGGCTAGGAATTATAACTCTCAAAATAAGGACTCTGGCTCATCACTATACTAGCTCTAATATCTGCTCTCAGTACTCTGGCACTGCCCTCCAAACAACTCAATATTTTATGGTTGGGGTGAAAACCTTCACATTTGAGTTTCAAAGATAGCCCCATTCTCTCATATGTCCTGTAAGACAATATCAAAATCATTCAGAGTCTTTAAGGGAACAGTAAACATTTTCATTCCATCCTTGGGTTATACAAGAATGGACCATAGGGACTTCAGGGTTTGTGTGAAAAAGATGACACAATTACAGACAGTAAACTTGCAGAATTTACAAACAGGAGTTACAAATAAATTTAATAATCTATAAATAGTTTCACATCAAAGGAAAATATCCACTAAAAATTCTGTTAGAATTATGCATTCTATTTTATATCACTATAGTCCCTGAAAATGTGTTTTTCTAATATGTTACCATAAATAGGTAAAGAGATTAACTCACCCCTTCACTTTTCCTTAAATCTCCTCAACTCCTTGAACAGAAATTTAAAAGCATTTAGTGTCAGTCCTTCTTCCCAACCATCTGAAATCTTTACAACCTGACTATTTACTATACTATTTTTCTACTAAAATCCACATCAGGTTTAAATTTATCCAAAATATTGCTCTATTTCTACTCAGAACAATTTCAAACTTATTCTAAAACTCAAACTGCATGACACAGATGTTAACTACCATTTCAAGACATATTTAAGGTGGCTGACAACATATAACAATGTAATCTAAACTGCCTGGACAGTCATATACCTAGTAATTGATTTATCAATTTTGAGCATGTAATACATGCCATGTGTTCAGTTCAAAACTGAGCATAAAAATTCAATTAATTTAATAATGGCAGGGTAGCTAGTATCAGATTAACCTCTCTGTGCAGGGTGGGGAAACTTTTAAAATAACTATTTAAAATATTTCAGTACTATATGAAGTCACAGGAGAGTGACCAATTTCAAGTACATAAAAACAACCCTTGATAGAGGACACTGTTTGCATTTATGTGGCTTTTGCCCGAGGACACTACCTTGTCCACATAGTATGAGGCATCCAGAATTTAAACATATAGTCACAGTGTATAAACTTTTTTAAGAGCCAAATAAGAGAGATCTGATTTGAGGGGCTATTATAAACGCTTCAAAATGAAGTGTAAAATTCCAGAAGGAAAAAGGCAACTTGGTGGCTCAGTGGCTGAGTGTCTGCCTTCAGTTTAGGGCATGATTCTGGGTCCTGGGATCGAGTCCCACATCAGACTTCCCTCAGGGAGCTTGTTTCTCCCTCTGCCTCTGTCTCTGCCTCTCTCTGTTTGTCTCTCATGAATAAATAAAATAAAATATTTAAAAGAAAGGAAAGAGCAGAAGCAGATGCTCCGAAATCTGCATACAAACTCCACTGAAATCCTTGGCTGGTCTCTCACCTATGCATATGAGGGGAGAACAGGAGGGTCAGATTTCAGCTGCTGCATACTGCATACTGAAAGGCTTGTCTAACTGAATTAACTGTCTTCTAGAACAAAAATCAACATGGAAAAAAAAGATAACCAGGTATAAAATCACTGAAATCTACTATTCACAATGTCCAGTAAAAAATATCAATATCTGAAGGGAACAAGAATATGAGACCCACAGTCAAGAGAAAAACAATCTATAAAAACAGGCCTCCTGATAACCAAGATAGTGAAAATGACAGATAATAATATTACAACACCTACTATAAATTTTTTAATTGATTTAAAGGGAAAATATAGTCTTGATGAATAAACAGATGAGGAATCTTAGCAGATTAGAAGCTACAATGAAATGGAAATTCTAAAACTGAAAAGTACAATATCTAAAATGAAAAAAAATATGGGATGGGCTTAACAGTCAATTAGTGATTGCAGAATAAAGGGTCAATTGGTGAACTTGAAAATGGTTCATTAGAAAGTATTTAATCTGAGAAAGAGAAAATAATTGAACAGTCTCAGTGACCTTTTGGGCAACATCTGAATGTCCTTTGTAATTATGCTTCCAGAGGAACAAAGAGAGAAAAGGCCAAAAGAAATGTTTAAAGAAAGAATGAAATTTCAAAAATTTGATGAAGAACAAATATAGGGATCCTGCAGATTCAGTAATCTCGAAGCAAGCTTGGAAAAACAAATACAAACAACAACAAAAAATGGGACATCTCATAGTCAAAGACACCAAAGACAAAGAGAAAATCTTGGAAGCAGCACAGGAAAGACAAATGAAACATTCCTTCTGGTAGAACAATGATACCAATAAAGGCTGACAACTCCTCTCAAATGATAATCTCTTCTTCTTTTTAAAGATTATTTATTTCTTTTAGTAATCTTTACACCCAGTGCAGTACTTGAATTCACAACCTCAAGATCAAGAGTCTCACACTTTTCCAACTGAGCCAGGCGGCACCTCTGATAGTCTCTTCTTGTACAGAATTTGTTTTCATTTATTCCCACAAATTAAGCATCCTCATTATTATTATTTTATATGGATTTTTTTTTGCAAGGAACATGTCTTCATTTATCATTTCCACTTGTATCCTAGACCTTCCTTCTGGGATAATATTCCTTCTAGATATATATTCTTCAGAATATGTAGAGGCATGTTGGTTGTAAACTCTTACATTTTTTTTTTGTTTACTACATATTCTCAGTGCCTGAAGCCCTCAATAAATATTGGTTGAGTGAATGAAGAGAGTCTGTACTCAAAATATTATAATAACTAGAAGTCTCTATGCCTCAACCCCCTACACAACTCAACTCTGAAATTTCCCTGAGTTTTGTTGTACCCACTCCTAATAAAAGGCAATCTCTTTACCAGCATTGGACCTGAGGAACCCCTAATGCCAGTTAAATATCTTGACTTCCTCACTAGAGTTGGCAATCAGACCAATGAGTTAAACACAGCAAGAAGTATGTTACATGGTCTGCTATCCTGATATTTTCACTCTCAATTCACAACAATTAACTTCAAGTGAGTTTTTAATGCCACTCAAGAATTACAACACATGCTCCTAGTGCATTCCCTTTCATACTCAACTAGATGGCTATTTCATACTTTCCATTCTCCTGTCAAGCCTCAAAACCTCCTTCCTTATCCCTACATTCATCTCATAACCTGGATTCTTATTCAGCTGATAAAACAGATGCCACTAGGAGAGACCCTCCACAAGCTCTTTCCCCGATGGATGCTCAGCCCAGCATCTGTTCTCTGCTCTGCTCTCCCTGTGTCTCTGTTCCTGAAATGCTTGTGCTGTTTAAAACCAGCTCCTCCACTGGAATACCACAATATGGTTCAAGCAAGTCTTCCCACAGTGGCTTGAATCATCTTTTCTCCCTGCTTCTGCCAGAACATTCCCATCAGCAAAGATGGTATTTCTCCCATCTGAAAACAAAACCCTCTCTTGACTCTTTATTTTCTTCTCCTGGTCCCATTTATGTGTCTTTTTTAATAGCAATAGTCCTTGGGAATTGTGTTTTTCTCCCACCTGTCAATTTTTCTACTTGCCCTCCTTCAAACTAATCCAACTGGGCTTTTACACCTACTTACTTTATAAAAACTACTTTTGCCAACCTCACCTCTAACCATGCCATTACTGTATCTGACAGTTAATTTGTAGTCTCCATGTTAATCTCTTGATAGCATTTGATGTAGGTGTGTCTTCCACCTTAAAAAAAAAAAAAGCACAAAACACCACTGTTATCATTCAGCTTCCAAGACCCCACTACCCCTGATTTCTTTTTATCTCACTGGTCACTTTATCTCAGCTTCCTTTGCTGTTTCCTCTGTGCCTGCCAGGACTTTTATGGCTGGACTACTTCAAATGTGGGTCCTTGGACTTCTTTACTATCTATATTTTCTCCAGTAAATGTTTTTTTTTTTTTTTTTAAGATTTTATTTAGTCATCCATGAGAGATACAGAGAAAGAAGCAGAGACATAGGCAGAGGGAGAAGCAGGATCCCTGCGGAGAGCCCTATGCAGGACTTGATCCTAGGACCCCAGGATCATGACCTGAGCCATAAGCAGACACTCAATCACTGAGCCACCCAGGTGCCTCTCCAGTGAAGATCTTAATTAATCTTATAGCTTTAAAACAATATATATACTGACTACTTCAAAATTTTTATCTTCAACTTGGTCCTCTCCTGGGACTCCAAATTCATTTCTATGTATGTATGTATCTACATATGTATCTATGTATCTATCCATAGTTCAACATGTTCAAAAATGAGCTCCAATGTTATTTTGCCCCTGAACCAAACAAACAAAAGGTCCAATTTACCTACAGTCTTCTCCATCTCAGTTGATAGCAATTCCACCTCTCTAGTTGTTTGGGTTTGAAATCAGAGTCTTGACTCCTCTAATTCTCACACATTTAGTCCCTCATTGAAACTACTGGCTCTGCTTTCCAAACGTATTCAAAATTTGCCCACTTTTTACCATTTCCACTTGTGGTACCCTGGTGGAAAGGGACTATGATCCTTTAGCTGGGTTATTTTAATGTTCACCCACTTCTAACCATTTTGCTTTTGTATTCTCATAGTCAACAGCCAGAGTGACCCTGTTCAAATGAACAGATTGTGTCACTTCTCTGCTCACAGCCTCAAATTGTTTTGCAACTTAGAGTAAAAGGCACATCTGCTCTGATCCCATGTTACTTTTTTGATGTCCTTCTCTACTGCCTTGCTGCTCATTCTTTCAATCCTAGCATACTGGAGCCATTCCTTAATCGTGCTGGGCACATTCCTCAGGGCCTTGGCCGCTACCTGTTGTGGTCTTTTTCAACATATGCACATCCATAAGATTCATTGTCTTTCTTTGATACTGATATCACAACTTCTCAGTGAGGCCATTCTTGATCACACAGGTAAAAATTGCCATGCTACTGCCAATGCTTCCTTTTTCCCATTCCTCACAGCATTTATCATAATTTCAGATAACTTATGAAATATTGTATATGTCAATTATGTTATTATCTGCCCTCCTTCTTCCAAACCTCCTTCAGTACACATATGTACATACAACTTTACAAGGACAGAGAATCTTATATTGTTCATGGCTGTATCCCAGAGTCTAGTTTAATGCCTGATCATAGTTGCTGTTCAATAAATATTTGTTCACTATGTGATATTATCATTAATTCAAAGCTTTACTACATACAATTTACTACTATTTTATCATGGGAGATTAATTTAAATTTAAATCAAAACAGAACAAAAACAATATTTAGGAAACAGGAAGTAGAATAAATTTCTAGATTGCTACCTCTGATTTGATATAGTCTTATTAATAAAATTCTCTATCTACTTATTTGCACATAGTTTGTTATAGTTATGTCAGCTTACATACACTCTTTTCCTATTTAGGTAGTCAAGTAAATTTTTGCCTAGGTGTTTATTTTACTCCTATCAGAAAGTTTTGTTTTTCATTAAGACTATATTTAAAATTTTCATTTTTATAAGCATTTAAAAAAATTTTATGGTCTGGAATAAAGATAGGCAGTTGATTCCTGTGTTCAATTCAGTTGCATTTTGCTGCCTTATTACAACGTAAATTACATATTATAACACGTCTAACTATCAGGGAATTAAATATTTATTAGTATTTGAAAATCAGTATGAACCTGTATCTGAACATTTGAAACTTGAAAATACACCCCCAAGTAATACCAAAGATGACAATGAATATAGTGGAACAATAGAGGAAAAATTAGGAGATAAATATAATTAAAAGTATATATCATATTTGTATAATTGGATATTTGAAGAATTTCATTAAAAGCAAATCTAAGATTAAGTCAAGCTTTAAGATGCTCATTATCACTGAAGATGCTGACTGCAGAATTAAACTACATAATTAATAAAGGGTGATAATTTAACAAAATTATATAAAATATCTTAATCTTTTCTAAGAATTTAGAATGCTAATAGTTTCATTTAACTGATAGAATTTTAGCTAATGAACTAAAAAATTCTTTTTTGTATAATTTTGTTTTCTACTTTATTTCATACCTATTTTTTACTTTTTAAATCATTAATCTTTAGTTATCAATGAGATACAGAAATAATTCACAACCCACTAAAATAAATGGAAGTTTTTAATGGTGGCCCTTTGATGGCTACTTATTTCAGTCTTATTTCACAAGAATCTCACAAAGCAGCAGTTTATTCTTTATTTTTTTTAAGATTTTTTATTTATTTGATTGGACAGAGAGAGAGAATGAGCACAAGCAGGGGGAGCAGCAGGCAGAGGAAAAGGGGGAAGCAAGCTCTCTGCTGAGCAGGAGCTTAACTTGTGTCTCAATCCCAGGACCCTAGAATCAGGACCTGAGTCAAAGGCAGACACTTAACTGACTGAGCCACCAGACATCTCATAACAGTTTACTTTTAACAGTTAAAGTAAATTAAGTCAGAATCTCACCAAACCTTCCCTTCCTCTCAATACTAGATAACAGTACACATGTGCTTGGTCAGCAGGAAGTTACAATGTGGGATTTGTAATAAATGTGTGATTGTTCCTAATTTATTTGCCTAAAGCATCATTTTAGGTCTTGGAGCTTTTTTTAGTACAAAAATATTTTCAGTTGTCAACAAACATTAAGTAGCTGAAAGAAGATTCTGAAATTGGTTCTTTATTAAAAAAAAAGAAAGCGAACTTTATTTTTAATCATTTATTTTTATTTTAAATTTTAAATAAGCTAAAAAAGTAGATATATATTTCCTATGTAATATTATAGAAATAGTTATTAAAATATAGTTATGCAGACAATAAACTAAAAGACATTTTAAAAAATGAACTCTGTAGGAGAGCTGAGATCATTTTTGTTTTATCATACTCATTTTTAAAATCTAATCCAAAGCGATACACATTTATTGAGTATTTATTTATGCATGGCATTGTGCTAAAATGAGATAAAGATAAGATAGTCTCTACCCCTAACAAGAACTTAAATATACTTTTTTATCCAGCAAGTCTACCTCTTGAATTATGTACTTAGTTCCATTGAGACAATTGTTACAAAAAGTTGACTTAAGACAAAAAGACTATGAATGTTTGGAAGTTGTTATCTACTATGATAAACTATAAATGTTACTTGAGTTAGACTCTATATTCTCTCCATAAATTTACAATTTAAACCGTGAGACGTATTTAACCTAAGTTGTAAGGAATATCTTGATCTTCCTGAAAAATCAAGGGAAAATTTGGGGGGAAATATTCTGCCCAAAATATGTGAAAAAGGCCCTCCTTCCAAGAGTTTTCAAAGCTCAGATAAGTTGAGCTGAAATGGGTTTCCAAAATTTCTCCTGTTAGAGACGGAGGAAATTGGGCCCGCTTATGGGAAGAAATGATCAAGTGTTAACAATCATTTATATGTTGAGAATCATTTTTCAAACCCTTAGTAGGTACCAATGGTAAAGTAGTTTGATAAAACTGTTTATTAATGACTTTTCTCTACTTTGTGAAATCATAATATATAAAATAAGAATTAAGAGAATAATTCAGAAAGTGATCTTGTTTTGTTATAATAGGAAGTTCAAAATTATCCTTTTTTTTTTTTTTTTTTTTTTTTTTTTTTTTAATTAGAGAGAGAGAAAGAGAGCAAGCAAGCTGGGGGGAGATGCAGAGCAAGAGGGAGAGAGATGAACTTAAGTAGGTTCCATGACCAGTGTGGAGTCTGACACAGGACCCAATCTCACACCCCGAGATTATGACCTGAGCCAAAATCAAAAGTAGGATGTTAAATCAACTAAGCCACCCAGGAACTTCTCAAAATTACTTAATAAAACAAAACAGTAATGGATAAAGCATACAATGTATAAAGAACACACATACAAAAAAAAAAAATCTAGGAAAGTGCATGTTCAATCACCCAATGATGAGCTGTGGGCTTGAGTCTTTAACTTATTGGACCTTCAAGTAGTGGTAATCTCTCTCTAGGCACCCAATTCATGACTGAATTGCTAGTTAGATCCCTCAGGTTTGCAGTGTTTCTTCTTTTGTTCTCTAGTTTTTAATAATTCCTGAAGAGCATTCTTAGCCTCCCTACAGCCAATACAGTCACACACACACATTCAAAAACTTATATATCATTAAACATGACAACAATGACCTGAATTAAAATTCTGGCTGGGCTCTTAGCCAGCTTTATGAAGATGAACAAATAAAATCAAATAAAATCAACCTCTCTTGAAGTTACTTCCCTATTTATAAAATAAATGTTTTGGACAAAGTTTATCCAAGCCTGAGCTGGTTTGCATGTGGGTCTGTGGGTGTCATCATGTATGCAGTGAGATCCACTGTTTTAAACCAGTTTCTCTGGTGGTAATGATGTGAAAAATGACAAGTAAAATAACTTGCATATGACTTTTGAAATAGATAAAAACCTAAACACAAATATAAGTGAAAAAATTTTGGTTAGCCTGTACATGAATATTTCTTCCCATCTACTATAAGTAACTATGTTTAGTTACAGTATGGTAGTTACTAACATTTGCATGTTCAGTCACTATAATAAATTATATAAATTAAAAGTAGTTAATATAATATGTAAATATGATTATTATATATAATATGTATGTGGGTACCATAAAAATAAGCAAACAAAATGCTCAATATATAATATTCTATAAATCAACAGCTCTGGAGAAACAGCAATTATTTTTCAGATTTTTTTTCAAGAAAATTTCTTATTTGCTCTAAACCAACTTAATTTTTTATTTCTGAACAAAAATTTTACCATATGGATGCTGCCAGTTTCTAGCAGTGATTCTATATGAGTGGATAAAAATAACCAACCCTTCAGATACAGAAATATACTCTATGGTTTTTCATGTGAAAATGTTATTAAGCATAAGAATTTAATGAGGATCAACCACATGGTAGATACCGCATGATGTATAATGACCTAAAGATAAAGAAGCAAACATTCCTGTACTTGAGCCATTTATTACCTGGTCTACCAATCATGTTGTCTTGGAATAAGATCTTCAAGTACTTATGAAGTTGAAATCCATACTTTTTTTTTGTAATTTGATTGTAATTCAAATTATAATAATACAAGAAATTATACCATTGTTCCTGAGTTAACTTTGTTTCATCTATGCCCAAGTAATTTTCAGCTAACATTAATAATTTAAGCAATTCCATTGAATACACAGGGACTCTATTAGACTATGGGGAATAAACCCAGATATGCTCACAAACCACCTCTTTGAGAAAAAAGAAGAGTTCTTATATGTGGTGTTGGTCAATTTTGTGGTATAAATACTCATACCACAATCAATTTCAAGCCACTAGTAATTAAACAAACAGCTTCCAAATTACTGAATATTTTATGATCATCTCTCACAAGACGATGATGAAGTGAGATGCTAGTATAAGCCAGCACTGGCAGACCATTAGATAATACATAAATGAGTTATATAAGCTTCTCATCTTTTTATGGAGAAACAGGAAGACATCGTACAGGAGTGTCACTTTAGTAACAGTTGTGTGGCAACCTAAGAAGAAGAAAAAATAAGTGGCTAGAGAAAGCTTTAGAAGGAAGGTGATGTATGGACTGTATCTTGGGGAAGGAGTAGAGGTTCCCAAAGTCACCAAAGTTCCCCAATTTGTGGAAGAGTGGAGACACAAAGGATGGATATCTCAACAAAAGAGGTAGTGTATGACATACAAAAGGGGATGAAAAAAAGCATGATATAATCAAACTTTAGTATAGTATATGATGTGACCAGAGAGATGGGAGGGGTGGGGTGCACATGGTAGGAGTAGGGAGTGTGTGATAGAGCCTGATTATGAAGATGTGTATGTCACATTAAGGAGCTAGGTAGGATTTGATATTTGCCTCAATTTGAATAGTGGAGTGAGATGTCTGGCTTCTTGTTTTAAGAAAAGAATGCTCTAGAATCAGTGTAGAGGATATATTGGAGGTAAGGAGAGAATAGTAAGACCACTTAGAATGTTCCTGCAGTATTCTATGAGAAAAAAAATAATGAAAGCTTGAATAGAAATGTTAAGTTTGAGGTGCTTGCAAAGATCCTCCCTCCCTCCCTTCCTTCTTGATAATAATTAAAACATTGTATGAGTTGAAGATGTACAATGTGATGATTTAATGTGTGTATATTGTGGAATGTTTAGCACAATAAGGTTAGTTAACACATCCATCTCCTCACTATGTTATTTGATCTTGTTTTTATGGTGAGAGCATTAAAACTCTTCTCTCATAGCAACTTTCGAGTACACAACACAGTATTAACTATAGTCACCATGCTGAACATCTCCAGATCTAACTTATTATATAACTGGAGGTTTATAGTTTTTGACCACTTTCACCTATCTCACCAATCCTCACTCTACTTCTGGCAACTACTGATTTGTTTTCTGTGTCCATGAGTTTAGAGTTTTTTTTTTGTTTGTTTTTTTTTTAGATCCTACATATAAGGGCGATCATACAGCATTTGTCTTTCTCTGACTTATTTCTCTTAGCATAATACTATCAAGGTCCACCTGTGTTGTTGCACAGAGCAGGATTTCCTTTTTTTGTGGCTGAGTAATATTCCATTGTTCATATGCCAAAATTTCTTTATCCATTCATCTTTCAATGGACACTTAGGTCATTTCCATATCTTAGTTATTGTGAATAATGCTTCACATGGAAGTGCCAATATCTCTTCGAGATAGTGGTTTCATTTTTTGAATGTATACCTAGAAGTGGGATTGCTAGATCACATGATAATTCTATTTTTAATTTTGTGAGAAATCTCCATACTGTTTTCTATAGCGACTGCACCAGTTTATGTTTCTACCAATGGTGTATAAGGATTCTCTTTTCTCTGCAATCTCACCATTTCTCATTGTCCTTTTGATAATAACCATTTGGACAGGTGTGAAGTACTATCTCATTGTGGTTCTGATTTGCATTTCTTTATGATTAATACTGTTGAGCACCTTTTCATGTACTTTTTGACCATTTTTATGTCTTCTTTGAAGAAATGCCTAGTCTTTTGCCTATTTTTTTAATGGGATTGTCTCTTTGCTATTGAGTTGTATGGATTCTTTATATATTTTAGATATTAACCCTTTATCAAATCCTTTATTATTTAAAAAATATCCTGGGGCACCTGGGTGGTGCAGCCAGTTGAGTATCCGCCTTCAGCTCGGGTCATGATCTCAGGGTCCTGGGATCGAGCCCGGCATCAGGCTCCCTGCTAAGTGGGGAGCCTGCTTCTCCCTCTCCCTCTGCCCTCTGCTAGTGCCCTCTTTTTCTCTCAAATGAATAAAATATTTTTAAAAAATACTAAGGAAAAGTAAACAATCAGGAAATGTTTTAGTGATCACAACAATAATAAAGAACACAGACATATTTTCCTCAATGCGTTTTCCCTTTACATTGTTAACAGACAAATATCATGTTCTTCTTCCTTGTGTAATTGAAATAGTAGATTGCATGGGATGTTTCTTTATTGTCATGTTTCTATATAATGTTGTTTTACTCAACTGAAATTATATTTGATTCTAAGTGTAGGGACAAGTCAAATGTGGGTAGAGGATACGAACAAAAGAGCATATTTGATTCAAGTGAACATTTCTGACTAGTCCCGTGTTCACCAAATTAGACATTTTATGGAAATTCAATAATCTTGCCAAACATGTGTAAATCAAGTCTTAATCCTACTTTAGAAGACATATTTTATATAAAGAACAACTGTTCCTCAAAAGCTGATTCGATGTCCAAAGAATTTATGTACTTTTCTTATCACACATTTGTCTTCTCATCCACATCCTTCCCCCCACCCCCGTCTTTGAACTAACATTTGTGTATTTCTAATGCAGTGGCAATGCTTTATTCACTATCTGAATCCATGGAGTGTCCCAGAGCAGTGATAATGTCAGCACACATATAAGGTTTCAAACTTGCACAACTGGTACGTGTCCATCATGGCTTATAGGGCTGTGTGATGGTTATAGTGAATTTCCATGTAGAAATTTTAAACTTCAGGCATTAGTTATTGTATGCCCTTGTGGCATCCTGCCAAACTCAAATGCAGCCACTGTCTCTTGTGACATATTAGCAAGAATATTAGTGGAAAAAAATAATCTGAACACCACCGGTATGTTTGGCTATTTTGTAAAGCTGCTTTCCTGCTAAGGATAAAAGCATTTACTTTTTTATTATAGAGAGGAGGTAAACACAGACTTTTATTGGAGAAACAAATTTTAAACCCAAGCAAAAATTACTTCATGGCCATGTCTATATTAAAGCGATGAAATTAATGAAGTAGTTTATTATGATGCAGTCACAAACTGGTGACCTTCAGGGCAAATCTCTCTCCTGCTCTCTTTTCTGGGGCATACTTAATGTTTAAAAAACATTTTTTTGTCCTACTACTAGGTAAATAAAGCACTGTAATCTCCACTCTCCCATACCTTGAGAATTGCCTATGCTGATCTAATTCTCCCACTTTTGACTGAGTCCTGTAGACCTTTGAGTTTGTTACTTTGGAACTTAAAACATGCAGAGGCCTTAGGTATCAGACAATCCTGGATTCAAAGCTTGATTCTTCTAATTACTATGTCAACTCTCAGAGACTCATTTATTCAGTGTCATTTGAGAATAAATTGTTCAACTTACAGATTTTTAGAAAACTTTATAAAATCACTAAACAGTGCAAAATGTTTGTCAGTCAGGGGGAACGAGGAAGGGGCTACCTTCCTTAACAAGTGTAATTACTAATAAATTCTGTGTTGAAAGAATCAGAATCCCTTCATATTTCCAAATAGTTTACCCCTTGTCTTCTCAATCACAAATTCCCTGTCCTTTCTAATTTTAGGTCCTTTATTCTCTTATGATGTTACACGAGTTATTTTAAAGCATGGGAAGTCATCCATGGGGGGAATAATCTTTTGTGAGCTCTCATGGTGTGTTCTGAATGTTTGTGTTCCTCCAAAATCTGTATGTTAAAAACATAATGCCCAAAGTGATGTAATGAGGAGGTAGGACATTTGGGAGGTGGTTAGGTCATAATAGCAGAGACCTCATGAAAGAGACTGGGGCCTTTATAAAAGAGACCGTAGAGGGGATCCCTGGGTGGCTCAGCGGTTAAGCATCTGTCTTCAGCCTGGGGCATGATCCTGGAGTCTCAGGATCGAGTCCCACATTGGGCTCCCTGCGTGAAGCCTGCTTCTCCCTCTGCCTGTGTCTCTGCCTGTATTTCCCTCTCTCTCTCTCTCTCTCTCTCTCATGAATAAATAAATAAATAAAATCTTTAAATAATAAAAAAAAAGAGACTGTAGAGAGTTGCTCACTTCTTCCATCATGTGAAACTGAAAAGGAGAAGTCTACAACCTGGAAGAGTCTGCGACCACGTCACCACCTTCATCTCAGATGTGCAGCCTCCAGAGCTGTGAGAAGTAAATTTCTGTTGTTTATAGAGTACCCAAGTCTGTGGAATTTTGTTATAGCTGCCTGAATGGATTTGAGATATCCTATGTTCCATGCTTGTAGTGGGACTATCTCTAAGCTCTGTATGCAACATTTCAAAGATGCAATGTGATGCTGCATCTGTGATTTCTTAGGGTCATATAATCTCCAAATTTTTGAAAGAACTAGAAGTCAAAGTTAGCAAGTGGTAAATGTCACCAAGATAAACTAATTTTCAAATGAGAAAATCTAGGTATAGAAAAAGTTTAGAAAGAGGCAATCTTGAGGACAGATTTTAAAAAATAATGGTCATTTTCTGTGTACTTTGAAGAGTACTACAAACTAGGAAAACACTCTTCCCTGCTCACAGGTGGAAACTCCTACTGCCCCGAGGTTGCCATCTTTTCTCATTTCTTCCTTCCCCAACCAGATGAATCTGTACTCTTTTCCCCTAAGGTATATATGCCTTTCTAAACTTATTTCTCTCCCTTTTCCCCTTGGGTCATTTTCTTGTCCTGTCTTATTTCTCCTCATGCCTCAGGGAATCCTTTCAACACACTCGCCAGAGCCAGGCAGTCCATAGACAATACTCCCTTTTGTTCTCCATATAAACCCCATCCTCCATTCAAATAAGTCAGTTCTAAAATATGTTGAAGTTGAACTTCAGGTTTATGAGCATTGTTGGTGAGGGGACAGGAGAGGAGGAAGGTTTGCCAGGGAGCTTTCAGAAGCACACAGCCTGAAGGCCAGGAGAGGAGGGAACAACAGGTCATGGCTTCTTAACTTCCAGGATAAGAAGCATCAGTGGGCTCCTCCTTCTTTAGGTCTGATTACCCGAGGCTTCACTCAACAGCCTCCCACTCTCCTGGTTTGTCATCACCATGAACATTGTCTCTGGGTGGAGAAGACTTTGCTGCACAAAGCCTACTTATGCAGAAAACAGAGATACCAAAGTAAGAATCCTATTTCTTTTTTTTAAAAAAGATTTTATTTATTTATTCATGAGAGACACACAGGAAGAGGCAGAGGCAGAGGCAGAGGGAGAAGCAGGCTCCCTGCAGAGAACCTGATGTGGGACTCAAACCCAGAACCCTGGGATCATGACCTGAACTGAAGGCAGATGTTCAACCACTGAACCACCCAGGCATCCCAAAGAGTACAATTTCTTTTAAGCAAAGTTGTGGAAGCAAAGAAATCTATTTGTGACTCCTTTCCACCTTCTCTTTTATGTCTCATTGCATCTCTGTCACCATAACTCCATCAGGCTACTTCACTGGTGTAGGACTCTGTCCTCTGTCCCTGCCCCACAGCACTTCATGTTTCCCTAATGACACCAGTAGAGGACAAGATACAGTGCTCGCCTATACATATTGGACTGTCACAGATTGGTTGAATTCAATCATATTTTCTTTTTTCACCCTAAATATAAATCATTTGAGGACAGAGACTGACTCTTCCCATCTGCATGTAACTCTCAGTACCAAGCACCTTGCCCTGAACATAGGATATGCCCTATAAATTTTAATTGAATTGGGCTATCGTGTTTGCTTTGATGGGAGAGGAGAATAACAAAGTCCAAATCCATCATGTCAATTCCTCCATTAAAATTCCCATTTCTTTAAATAATTCCCATTAAGGCACTTAAGTCAGGTATAGTGGTAAAAATCCAGTTTTAAGAATCAGAAGATAGAGTTTGAATCTCAGTACTCAACTGGAGTTTACATCTCCCTGTCTGAAACTATGAAATGAGGTAAGGTCTTCTTCATAGAAATGTCCAGATTGAAAGGGTTTCATATACTAATGTATAACCCAATCCAAGGAGGATTTATATTTTAAAAGGGGAATCTGAGACAGGCCAAAGTATTCACAATAGAGGAATAAATTGAAGGGTAAGGTTTTGTTTTAGAAACCCAGCTGGATCCCTTGTCTTCTTCCACATTTAAGTACTTGATTTCCCTTTAAATTATTTTTCTTATGTAACTAGAGATATTAATTGTAAAAATAAAAGTATACAGTAAATGATTTATTGGGATATTTTCCACCATTTTTAGTAAATGGGTCTGAAACTTGGTTTCATTGAAAAGGATCCAAGACTTATCCTTCATGAATTTCATCTGAAAGAAGGCAAAGGGGCCAAGAAAGAAAGATTAAATCACAGAAAATTAGGCCAATGCCCATATCACTGCCTACCTTTCTTACTTTTTACATAACTCCAAGAGTTGACTAAAATTATCTTGTCATAGGAAAAGAGAATTATCCAAGAAGTTCTTATAACTGTTCAGCAAACTCAGGAGATTGTAAAGCATAATCTGGCAAGGTAGATTGAGCTATGCAAGCAAAGGAGCTACAGCTAGGATTTATTCTTGACAGTGCTCATTTACCAAATTCATAGGAGTGCTATGTGACTGTTTTTATTAACATAACTTTATGTTTAAATTCTAGTTACTTACCATGTACTTTGACTGCCTGAGAATGTCACTTTAGATTCTCATAAGTATTTGAAGAAACCATTAAAGATATTTCCTGTTGAAAATTAACATGGCAGGAAACAACAAATGTTGGAGAGGATGTGGAGAAAGGGGAACCCTCTTGCACTGTTGGTGGGAAGGTGAACCGATGCAGCCACTCTGGAAAACTGTGTGGAGGTTCCTCAAAGAGTTAAAAATAGAGCTACCCTATGACCTAACAATTGCACTGCTAGGGATTTACCCAAAAGATACAGATGCAGTGAAAGACTGAGACACCTGCACCCCAATATTTTTTTTAAGATTTTATTCATTTATTCATGAGAGTCACAGAGAAAAAGGCAGAGACACAGGCAGAGGGAGAAACAGGCTCCAAGCAGGGAGCCCATTGCGGGACTCTATCCCGGACCCAGGATCACGCCCTGGGCCAAAGGCAGGCGCTAAACTGCTGAGCCACCCAGGAATCCCCCAATGTTTTTTTTTTTTTTTTTTAATTGGAATTCAACACCCAATGTTCATAGCAGCAAGGTCCACAATAGCCAAACTGTGGAAGAAGCCTCGGTGTCCATCGAAAGATGAATGGATAAAGAAGATGTGGTCTATGTATATAATGGAATAGTACTCCGCCATTAGACATATGGTCTCATTCGGGGAATATAAGAAATAGTGAAAGGGGTTAAAGGAGAAAGGAGAGAAAATGAGTGGGAAATAACAGAGGGTTTCAGAGCATGAGAGATTCTTAACTCTGGGAAAGAAACAGGGGGCGGTGGAAGGGGAGGTGGGCAGGGGGCTGGGGGGCTGGGTAATGGGCACTGAGGGGAGCACTTGAAGGAATGAGCACTGGGTGTTATGCTATATGTTGGCAAATCGAACTCCAATAAAAATATACAAAAAAAAGATATTTCCTGTTAAACATAGACTGAACACCACACTGAATTATCTATTCACAAGTTCTCTATATTTTACTGTTTTTTAAAAATATTCTTGTATATATTATATAAGAGGTAAAAGCAGGTAAATCCATTAGTGCCTTGCTTTTATAAACAACTCATTAAAAATAATTTTAGAAAATTAAGATAGACTTGCACATGTAAAATGTCTTTAATGAGATTAGACTTTAAAGTAAATTGACCCAGAAAGTCTTTTACATGGAGACAATTGGAATTCTAATGCAGACAGTGAACAGGCTGTGGAGCTAAGCTGTAATGATATACTCTATTTTGGCTGTTGATAATTTACTGAGCATCTGACTATTGGTAATTTACACCAAAAGTACTTTGATGTATAAATAATCCCATTTTCTTTCACTCACTGTTTAGGTACTATGAGAAGCACATTCATTATTTCAGACCATTCAAATAAATTATTGCTGCAGTGCTTCAGGGCATAATTTATTCTTGGAGAAAATTTGGTTGAGTGTTTTGAGTTTTTGTTTTCTAAGAATCTCTTTGCAGTCTAAAATATTAGTCTTTGTATTTTTCTAGAATACAAGATGTATTGCAGAGAAGCCACCAATTCAAAATACCCTTGTTACCTATAAAGCTCTTAAAATTGCACCGAATCTCAAAGTCTTTCCAGCTAACTCCAGATGAGGAGCGGCTTCTTTCCTTTGACTCTATTCATTCCAGAATTGCTCATGAGCTTTCATTTCTACTTTCAGAATGTTTGCTAGATTGCTTGCATGTTTCTTGGCTACTGGTTTGAAGTTTCTTTATCTAAGGATATAAATATTTCTTTTATGTTCTAGACAATGTTTCCTTAAATGATAAATCTTTACAGGACAAACCTATATCTAACACATTTAACTTGATCCTTTCAGAGCTCCCTGTTGAGAATTTATATATCTTAACACAAAACGGAAATTTAAGGTCATTCACTTTTTTCTCAAAGGCGGGCAGGTTGATATTGAGTCCCCAGCCTTTTAGATATTTCTTTTAATTACTGTGAAAGTAAACACACTTCCCTTTTGAGTTGTGTTTCTTCAATTAATGAGATAACAGAGTAGTGTTTACAGGACATTAGCTGCTCCTCAGTGATAGCAAAGCAAACTGCAGAAGCTACATCTGTAATTGGTTTTCTGATACAGCTTTAGCAAACACACATAAGAGTGAAGTTCATGGAAGGGATAAATGGATTCAGTTACCTTCATACACTGCCTTCAAAGAGTGGTTTAATTATGTTTCCTTAAAGCAGCTTCCCTGCCCCCAACTCATTAGAGCTTCTTGATTTATGACACAGTAGTTGTAGCATTCCCAGTAAAGACTGGATTTTCTCCTGTCAGAAAGCATGGCTCCCCGGTGATACTGCTCCAGGAGAGTAAATGAGATTCTAATAGCTCTGGGTTATTACCAAAGGCAGGATCAAGGAAATAACTTTTCTTTTTTCTGTTAACCACACATACCAATGAAAATTCTCAATTAATAAGTTTATTTGTATGAAGCATGTTTCAATATATACAAAAACTGAAATATGAGACATCAAAAGAAAAGCTTTCTGGTAATATCCCTTTTCTATAGTATCTAAACCACTTTACAAGCTAAATGATTTGTTATAATTAGGTATGCATGTTACTTATGTGGGTCAAAATAATATTTGAATGGCCCGAAATAATACTTGTGGGTCAAAATAAAGTTTTTACTAATTTTGCACATTCTTCTCTTAACCTGTGTCAGGAATTTGCTTTCTCGGTCTTGCAAAGGCAAATTCATTAACAGTGGAATCTATTGCCATTTTCTGACTAGATTGTACATCTGAACCTCCTCATTCATGGTTTGCTACCAGTAAACAATGAAATAAGTACATGCTATAGGCATTTGCCCTTTAAAAGTCTTCAATGGTTTTGAAATTTATTTCACATTTTCTATCTTAGTAGCACAACTTACGAGTAAATAGCACATATGGTTACCTGGCTGAATAAGCATAAAATCTGTTCCCAAGGAGCTTTTGGTCTAAAAGGGGAAACCAATAGGAAAGCAGATTATTACAATATACAGTTGACCAATAAGCTACATGAGAGTTAGGGGCACTGACCACATGCAGTCAAAACCCCCCATGTAACTTCAGCATCCCCAAAACTTTTTTTTTTAAGATTTTATTTATTTATTCATGAGAGACACACAGAGAGAGGCAGAGACATAGGCAGAGGGAGAAGCAGGCTCCCCTCAGGAAGCCTGATGCAGGACTCAATCCCAGGACCCTGGGATCGCACCCTAAGCTAAAGGCAGACGCTCAACCACTGAGCCACCCAGATGCCCCAACTCCTCCAAAACTTAACTACTAATAGCTTACCATTAACCAGAAGCCTTACCAATAACATAAGTAGTCAATTAACACATATTTTTGTGTTACATGTATTATATACTTTATTTTTACAATAAAGTAGGCTAGGAAAAGGATGTTAAGAAAATCACAAGGAAGAGAACATACATTTACAATATCATACTGTAAAAAATCTGCATATGAGTAGATCCACGTGGTTCAAACTCATGCTGTTAAGGGTCTGTAGTGCAGAAGTGATATAATCACTGTATAAACATTTATCATGATATTGTAAAGCAGGCATGAGTGTGTCTTTGAATAACATTTAAGCCAACACTTTCTGTTTACTGATTTTTATTGTGAACTCCTTAAGTTTAGTCACTGGTCATGGATAGCATTGGAAAAAGAGATGTGGATAATTCTGGAGCTGCACCAAAGATCCAGATTCCTAGAGTGACTCTTGACAATTCAGTGATCAGAAAAGCACAATTCAGTGATCTAATAGCCAATTGACTAATAGCCATTATCAGAAGGCCACCAAGAGCAACCAGATCCCTCCCCTGAGTGGATTTAATCTATACAGTGAAGATTAGCTTTTGGCCTCTGTGGGGGAGGAAGTTACCCCAATAATCCTTCATATGTATCTCCCTTATATACATTTCCCTTTCAGGTTGCAAGAATGCCCTGATCCATTAAGGCCTTGGTAAAAAATAGTTTTAATTTATAAATTTTTAATCTAATGATGTCTGTGTTTCTCCATTACAAGTTGTTGGGCAGTGTATTTAATTGAAAATATTTCTTTTGTGTGTATTGTAGAAGCTAAGAAAATACCCCCAAGATTTATTTCTGATGACTGAACATTTAAAAATTCCTATCATATAATTCTGTTCTTTGTGAGAGGTAGTCAGTCTATGTACACTCATGTGCATAGCAACATTATTCATAATAGACAAAAGTGGAAGAATTTCAAATGCCCATCAAAGGAGGAATGAATAAACAGAATGTGGTATATGCATACAATGGAATATTATTCAGCTTTACAAAGAAATTCTGACACATGCTACAACATGGGTGAACCTTGATGATATGCTGAGTGAACTAGGACAGTCAAAAAAAGATAAATAGCATGTGATTCTACTTATATATGAGGTATTTAAAGTAATTAAGTTCTTAGGAACAGAAAATACAATGGTGGTTGCAAAGGGCTACAGATAGAGGAAAATAAGAGCTGTTTAATGGATATTGAGTTTGCAAGATGAAAAAGTTCTGGAGATCCCTTTTTACAACCATCTGAATACACTAACCACTCCTAAACTGTATACACTTAAAAACGGTTAAAATAGCAAATTTTGTTTTTTTTTAAACAAAATAGATGGTAAGCCTACTCTTTTTACATTTGAAAATATCATTATAATATTAGAAACCTTGACTTATAAAATCCACACTACATGTAGATTGACTGTGAGAATTATACCAGCAATGGCAATTTTAAAAGATGATACACAGAAAAGGCAATGTGAACAGACTAAATAAAATCATGTAATACTATCCTGGAAAATGACTTAGATGAACACTCAAGATTCTCTCTCTTTCACTTATTCTATGATAACACATTTAAAATCTCTTTATAGGCAAAATAGAAAATCAACATGGAATACAACAAATCTATCATTTGGTAAATCAAATCTCATAATTAAATTTGAGAAGAAAAGAAATAGGGAGGGAGGAAGGAAGGAAGAAAGGAAAAGAATAAAGCCTCAGTGTAAAACTTAGTTCTTAACCCAAGTCTTATGATATTCTTGTTCTTCCTGCAGAATCTGTCATCTGAAAGATCCACACTGCAAATGACATGGAACTTAAAAGATTAAGAAAGAGGTAAACTTTCTGAGACCTAAGGTGCAGTTCTAGAAGGCCAGGTATTTCTTCATCTCTAAAAGAGAACCAGGATGTTATTCTATTCTGCATTTTCTCCAGAGATGTATTTGGCTCTGCAGGAGAACTCTACTATGTGCTTAAAATGATTGGTATTAATATTGACTTTCAGACAGGCCAGAGGTTTGAGATGTAATAGGGAAGGGCTGGCATACTTCACGCTCTGTAGGCATTATATTTGCACGAGACATATTTGTTGTAAAATGCAAATCACCAAAATGAAATCTAGGAAAATGTTTCAAGCCAATCTTGAACATATGCTTATGGTACCTGTTGAAAACATTTAAGTTTGAGAAGGAGAGGAGAATTAAGAGAGCTATTCCAGGAATACTGTCCGTGAATATCAAATTTAGGCACATTTAGCTCTGCCAGAGACCAGTCTATTCAAAGAAGCTGCTTAGAAACTCTGAGACTATTATCCTTTACATGGTCACTCCACTGAGAAAAGAACAAGGGAAATGACTGAGAAAGAAGATGACTACAGATAAGTACAATGCAATGTTGGCACTACAGAGAGCAAATCTGTAATTTGAAGCCTTATGAATGTGTACACATTTTTATCTTGGGGTAAATGAGATGATGAAGATAGTAAACACCTTTCTTGGGTTTATGATCTATAGAAGCGTCCCTTTGGCTCTCGGTGACCTTGTTTCCTTTTAACTATTAAAGAGTTTCTTTACAGTCATTCTGTTAAAAACTAAGAATGTCTGTTCTTTACTTTTTTTCTGATAAAAGAAACCTGGTAAACGATTAGTTGTTGTTGTTTTTTTTTAATTTTGATGTAAAGACTTTTGCCATAATTAGAAGATAGAATAAAGCAGTTATTTCACATCCTCATATTAAAGACTTAAATGTTGGGTTTCTGGTGCCAAAAAGACCCATAGATCCATAAAAGCAGACCATGACTTCTGTGGTTTCTAATCCATCTAGGATTTTGAATGTTAGATGTAGTGTAAACATAGCTGAGGAAAAGACTTTTTTGTCTGCTCTCTGTGAAACAGGTATTCTTTAGTGAAATCACCGAGAATTTATTATGCTTTTTGCTTGATTACATTGTGTTTGGGGATACAATTTGGTTTTCCAATAGCACCCAGCAAATATATGTTTAAGAATTCAGCCCTAGATATTGGTTGGCAACTGAAGTTACAGGGAAGGACGCTTTGCTTTTAGAATGTTCTTCATCTTCTGCTTTTTTTAATTGTTGAAAAGTAACCTGACGCATGGGACACTTTCTTGTGTTCTTTCTTGGAATTACATACACGGAAGAATTAATGTATTACTGTCCAATAAATCTTGATGCGTCTCTACTCCGGGAGTAACTTCTACTGTTCTAGAAGCGAGTCTCATCATGCTATCTGAGGAGCAATTTATATCTGGACTGAAGAGCAAATGAGTAGGAATAACAATAAGACATTGGATAGTGCTTGTAACTTGTCACAGTTTTTTCTCTTGTGTGACTTTTTATCCTCGTTACAACTGTGTGAATTACAGTGGGCATTTGGGGAACATCAAAATGTCTAAATGCCTTAGGTTGCACACATATGCGATCACCAGGGAAACCAAGACCTCTAAATCTAAGTGAAAATATGGACTCGGCTAGAATGCATGGAATCCTGCTTGTACTCAGGTGAACTCTTACCCGATTTACCATCTTGTTGTGTGTCTTCCTACACTCAGAGTTTGCATATATGCATGCCTGCATTTGTATTCCTTTGGTAATTGCACTACTGTTCCCATTACTCTGCTTAATTCTTTGACCCTCTTGGATCCATTTGACTAGAGATGGAGTGTCTGCCTGCGCTAATGAGGCTTGGCTTGGCCCTACAATTTGCTTTGAAAACAGTCAGTAGAGGGAAGTCAGTTACAGCATGCTGCTTCTGCACATCAGCCTCAGGAAGCGGTGCTTGTCATGGCCGGTGCCTATTGTTCTTCTGGTTTGGGATGGTCTGCTGGTCCAAGAGAATGAAAGATCAATGGAGCATAACCAAATTCAGCTTGAGGCCTGGAGCTAGCAGCCCAGCTCAGTCTAGAGGGGTTGACTCCCAGATAGCCCACAAACATGTGTGAGAGACTAGTGATTGCCACTGGAGGCCACAGAGTTGTGTGTGGTTTGTTCTGTAGCATTGCTCTTGCACTAGCTAACTGATATCCTGTGTACCATCAGCAGTCACAGAACATTTTCTAATCCATCTAGGATTGTGAACTTTGATGTAAAAAAAAAAAAATCTGTTGCCTTTTCTGTTCTCGGTTAGAGTAAATTAAAGTAGCCTCTTGAACTCAAAGGAAATGAGCTCAATAACATTCACTGTTACATAATGAACAGCTCTGTTACGATCTTGCTGTCATAATCATACTGTGTTGACTTTCAGCATTCTTTTATAATATGGAAAAGAGAATACTTCTTAATTATTAATTAACAATACCACTTAATTCTGCCTCCTGGAATTCATCTGTTCATTTACTAACTTGTTCAATTAATAGTTATTGAAAACCTACAAGTTTTCTAGAATGTACAATGATGAATAAGATAAAGTCCCTAATGACTGAGGTTTCTAAACTACTAGGTACTGAAGGGGAAAGAAGTTACTTCTCCTTTTTAAACTTTTTTTCTTTTCTCTATTTTTTTAGAAAGTTACTTTTCAATACAACAAATACTATAATAAAGTTAAGTGCTTAGGACTTTAGGTATATAGGGGAAGAGATGTCAGGTAGAAGAAGGAGTATTTGAGTTAAAACTTAAAGGATTGGGAGAAGAGGAAGAGAGACAGGTTATGCCCACAGAAGCTTAATAAATACAAACAAAAAATAATAACATTAAATAAAACTCTCTAAACAACCTTGACCATGTGGTCAAAATCAATATAACCAATAACACTACAAGTAAACTTCTTTTATCTCCTGATGTGAAGCATTGGGAAGAACATAATATTATTATGTGGCATTTTTTTGCTAAAAATGCATAACCTGAATCTAATCATGAGGAAATAGAAGACAAACCTAAATTAACAGACACTCTACAAAATAACTGGCCTGTATTCTTCAAAAATATCACTGTCATGGAAGACAAAGGAAAATTGAAGAAATGTTACAGATTAAAGGAGAATCAAGAAACATGACACCTGAATGCATTTGCCACATAGGATATTGGGATGTTGGCAAAATCTGAACAAGGTGTGAGGAGAATATATTAGTACTGTGTCAGTCTTCACTTCCTGAGTTTGACAGTTGTACTGGGTTAGAGAAAAAACAACGTCCTTGCTTTGAAATAAGCACTGAAGTATTTAGGAGGAAATGGGTAAAATGTATGTCTGTGTGTGTCTGTGTGTGTAAATGGAGGAAAAGGTAGAAGGAGGAATGGATAAAGCCAATGTAGCAAAATATTAATGCTCGAGGAATCTGGGAAAAATGCATGTGGGAATTCTTTGCGCAATTCTTACAACTTTTACAAGAGTCTGAAATTCTGTCAAAATAAAAATTGAAGCAAAATGAGACAAAAGGATGAGAGAAAGGGTTGAGCCTGGGGTCAAGCAATGGCAAGGGTAAGGCTACTGGAAATAGCCAGTTTTGATCATGGTCACCCATCCAAGTTTGGCTTGGCAATGAATCTTTTTGCCCTGCATTCTACATACAGCATATCACTGTGGAATTAGAATACTGACTTTCCTACACAAGAATACAAGTCATGCAGTTGGAATAAGCTCTGTGGATTGCCCCGACACTAACTTCCTGAGTTTGATATTGTGCTCTAATGGTGTCAGATGTTATCACTGGGGAGACTGAGTACCACCTGTATATTTCTCTGTGACTTCCTGTCAATGTATAATCACTTCAAAATAAAGATTATTTTATTTTTGGAAGCCTTTGGAAACCTTCCTCCAAAATAAGAAGAAATTTTGTGGTTTTTTTTTTCAACTTCATATTAAAGCAAATGACTCCATATGCTGAGATTTTTACCTCTAAACAAGACTTTTAAAATTTATCTTAGCAAAAATTTTTAACAGTTTTTAAATTTAGTATAGAAATTTCAAGAGCCATTTCTCTAACATTTCTTTTTGAGGTGACGAATATTCTCTTCTTGACTAGACTTAGGTAGGATCCTTTAAACCCTCTTTTAACTAGGCCTCATCCTTGATCTATGAAGGCTTGAAGAAATACAGTCATCATCTCTAAGGGCTAGAATCCACATGCCCAGGATGACCCCAGTGCCCCTGAAGTACCTGCCTGGAAAAAGTAAAGGCTGCCAAAATAATTTACTGTTTGCTCCAGCCAACACTTGAAGATGGGGTTCTCCTTTCCTTCTCTCAGTGGGAGGGTAGGAGTCTAACTTTGATGAATGTCAGCTAACAAACCCAGATGGGTTTGACATGGATGAGTCCCTGTTCCTGTTTTTTTGTAATTCTTCCCTTTTCCGACTCTGCTCAAACTGCAGGTCAACTCACTCTCTATTCCCTTATTTTCCTTTTTTAAAAGATTTTATTTATTTATTCATAAGAGACACAGAGAGAGGCAGAAAGAGACATAGGCAGAGGGACAAGCAGGCTCCCTGTGGGGAGCCCGATGACAGACTCAATCCCAGGACCCCAGGATCATGACTTGAGCCAAAGACAATGCTCAACCACTGAGCCACCCAGAGGCCTCTCATTTTCCCATTTAAAACATCCAGTTACATCTGTATAAATCAAACTTGAGTTCAGTTCATGCTGGACTCTTTCCCTTTGGCGATAGTTATTATTGATTAAAATCTGTCCTTTCCATTTTCACTGGTATTCAGCTTTATTTTTGGCAGAGGTTAATTTTCTTTTATTTGCTTCATAATGAGAGCACCCGAATTGCCAAAGATGCCAGAGGATTCAATATTTAAGAAAACCACAAGCAAAACATAATAATACTAGTATTGACCAACTCTTGTGCAGCATTTTATATTAATTTATTCTCATTCAAATGCTCATTGTAGCTGCATGAAAACAAACAAGCAAGAAACAGCACTTGCAGGTGAATTCAGCATGTTCATATCCCAAGCTCCTGTTTATGCTGCTACTCTGGTCAGATTGGATGATGTAAGTGATTGCAAATTCCCCAAGGGAGTTTCATATTAAATAAATAGAGACAGTAACAAGGATAATTGTATTAAAGATTCTTATTTCTATTTTGAAACCAGATTTCTGACAACTTTTAAGACTAACCTCTCCCTTCTCTAAGTCCCACAGGTGCACAGGCTGATAAGAAAGTTTGGGTGCTCTCTCCTCTGGCACCCATAGGCAGTACATAGCACACTAGGGAATCTCCATCTCAGTGCACTCTCTAGCCACCCATTTTTTTTTAATTTTTATTTATTTATGACAGTCACATCACAGAGAGAGAGAGAGAGAGAGGCAGAGACATAGGCAGAGGGAGAAGCAGGCTCCATGCACCGGGAGCCCGACGTGGGATTCAATCCCGGGTCTCCAGGATCGTGCCCTGGGCCAAAGACAGGTGCCAAACCGCTGCGCCACCCAGGGATCCCTAGCCACCCATTAAAAAACCCAAACCAATCTCCTTTTTTGTTCTGTCAAGCTACTTGGGAGTTCAGTGAAGAAGTTTTCCTTGCTTTCCCCCAAATGTCTCATTATATGAGAAATAAACCTTTTGATCCTTTTGGTATGGGTGTCCCGTGTCATCAGTCTTGACACCCAAGCCAAATTTGGTGTGGGAGAGTTCATCTGATTCCTTCAGAGTAGCCACAACAGTGACAGCTCGTTTAAACACTTACATTTAAATCAACATATTTTGAAAGTATTTTCAATTTATTTCATATTAAAATTGTAGAAGAAACTTGCCTCTGAAATGGACCCCATAGTTGGTAGATATTTAGTTAATGTAAAAGCAGCAAGATTCACTGCACATGTAGATGTTGACACTGTGCATTTTGTCCACTAACTGGGCAAATTCCAACTTCCATTGTCAAAGATGCCAAGATTTCTGGTTAGTAAGAGCAGCTTGGAATGCACTTCATGTGAGAAGAACACATTTACAAAAACACAGTTAGTGTGTATTTTCTCCTAGAGGGAATATATATTTCTTTAGGGAGTTTAGCAATGGTTATGAAAACAATATAAAATCTGTCAGTATTCCATTATAGCCCTATTTTATACTTTCATTTCCAATAAATATTTTGTACTCATTACTGACTTTTGACTTTGGGTGTGATATAAAGAAAACATAAAAGCATGAAACAGTGGTTATAATTTTTGGTTAAAAATTACTTTAATGTTTCTTTGGAATAACATCTCTTCTAATAAAAAGATCATATTAAAAAAAGTTAAAAGTAAATGCTGTCAGAAAAACGAAATTCTTTCAAATTCTGTGAAAACAAAGACAAATAAACTTTTATACTTTCTTTGCTTTGGCATTCCCATAATTGCCTATTTGGCGTTTTAAAGGAAAATGATCAGATGGAAAGAGAAAGTTAGTAGAAAGTAAAATTTTATGCAGAAATCCAGCAGCACATTTCAGTATTAACAGAAGTCCTGTAATAAAACTCCCATGCCACGTTCACATATTAGTCCCAATAAAAAGAAATACCAGTTTTCAGAAGCAGTATAACTGCCATCTGCTATAATTTTGCCCCTTGTGGTGAGTTCAAGAGCATGTTCTTCACACACGAAGCAAGAAATATGGAAACTTCTGTATGAAAGCCTCTGATGAAAATATCTAGCTCACCATGAGTATTTAGATTATTATCCTCCAGTTATGTTTAAAGGACTCAGGCACAGTATCTATATCAAATAAGCTGAACAGATTCAGTATCTCCCCTCTAAGGATTTATGCTGTAAATCAACCGATATTCAAATGCATATGCTTTGAATGGGGTAAATCAGCTTGAAAACAGCCATAAAACATACGTAAATACTGTTTACGAGGGTGGGAAGTTTTAATGCTCTGCTTCATTCATAGCTGGACAACACTGTCATCCAACAGCCACTACTCTTTACATGCAGCTGCAACGTGTATCAAATATAAAGGAGGCAGGAATAATATAAAGTCAATGGGCAGCCATGAAGAATTTCCACTTATTCAAAATTTTATTAAGTAATTATTATTCATTTCTTAGATGTTTGAGAGCAAATAGCGTATAAGGTGCCCGAGTTAAAGGAACTAACACGCTAGAAGAGGAGGTGGAAACCTGCATGCACACGGGCAATGCGGGGTGACCAGTTCAGCAACAGAACTGTGCACCAGGTGTGGTTGAAATAGGTAACTTGGCTCTGGGGGCTGAAGGAAGGCAGGGAGGACATGTCAGCCTGGGGTGCAAGAAAGGGAGTCAGGGAGGAGGTGAGGAGAAGGGTGTGGGGCATGATTAAGAGTAATGGGCATGTCCAGGGCAAAGAAACAAGGAAGAGTGTGATGGAATCTGGCTGGTGTCATGATCGCACTGGTGAGGTGCTGAAACCTGAGATTGTCCTACAGGGGAGACTGGTCTGGAGGCCTCTGCAAATCATATTTTCTATATAACTTTGGGGGAAATGTATCAGTCAGAGTCTGATGCAGGAACCACAAACAACTCCAGATATTTTAAGCGGAAAGGCAGTTAATACAGTAAGTTAGATGTTCGCAAGATCTGTAAAAGCATAGGTCTGGGTTTCATCTCTTGGAACTACAAGACAAAACACCACACACAGAACAGAAAATAGAACTTCTGTCTCTGAGGTTACCACACTGAATCTTTGCTGGAAATAAGCTAAAACAGGTTATAGCTTGCCGTATATAACTGCCTCTGCCTGTGCCACAACGGCCTCTTAACGTCTAGGAGTCCACACACTGGACACCAGCTGATGCTGGAGGAACTTCATGTTTTCATGAACTCGCTTGCTGGAAGTACCATCCAGAACTTTCAGGGAGATGGATTCTGCCCATCCCTGCCTTTCAGATTTCTCATGATTGCATCAAATCCAGAATACAGGCATTAAAGGAGTACGGAAAGTGTAACTTTTAGCTTTCGAGCATTCTTCTTTCCCAGAGAAATAAACATAAGAGTGTTTGAGTGAACCAACACAGAGGGTCCAGACAAAAATGTTAAGAATTGCTAGAAAATGAAGAGAGAAATTGCTATCTTCTGTTTAATTGGGAAAGTTCAGGAATGGAGATTGGGAGAGCTCTCTGAAGAATGGAAAGAAAGCTTCTGAGTAAACAAAGAAGAAAAATTTATTTCAGTCCCAAAGAAGTATATGAAGGAAGAAGAAAAGTTGAAACTGGGGGCGTCTGGGTAGTTTAGTTGGTGAAGCATGTGCATTTGGCTCATGATCCCTGGGTCCTGAGATCAAGCCCCGCATTGGGCTCACTGCTCTGCAGGAGGTCTGCTTCTCCCTCTGCCTGCCACTCCCCCTACTTGTACTCTCTCTCTCTCTCAAGTAAATAAAAATCTTTTATAATAATAAAAAAAGAAGTTGAAGCTCATAATAAAAATTGAACAGAGTTATAAAAATAGACTTGTCTGCCACTGAGTGGGACACTGCCACCTATGAAGGTGAAACAGGGGGAGGTAACTGGGCACCCCCTGGCAGTGGATTCTGGAATATGAAGCAGCCAATGTCCTTGCCCATTAAGATGAGGTTATTTAAAGCAATTTATGAGGCTCTCTCCCCAGCCCACGGAAACTGGGACACAAAAACCAAGTCAATATTGTTTGTTGCAAGAACGTGCCAGCTAGACAGGAATGGTCTAGAAGTGCAGGAGTGTGTGTGTCAGTGTGATTGTGGTTGTGGAAGATGAAGCGCACCCAGAGAACTCACTAGAGGAGTGTTCTCTCAGTGCAACAAGAATGTTGTAGTTGACTTTTACAAGACCTTGATGACCTTTGTACACATCACTTATCTTCCCTTGATCTGATATGAAAGCCATCAAGGAGTCTTTTTTTTTTTAATATTTTATTTATTTATTCATGAGAGACAGAGAGAGAGGCAGAGACACAGGCAGAGGGTGAAGCAGGCTCCATGCAAGGACCCCAATGTGGGACTCGATCCTGGGACCCCAGGATCATGCCCTGGGCTGAAGGCAGGCCCTAAACCGCTGAGCCACCCAGGGATCCCCATCAAGGAGTCTTTGATGAAGATTTTGACCTTTGGCTACCTCAATATCAAAAAATACATGCTTTGGGTAGGAAGGAGAAGGAGACATCCCCCATTTAAATATATACATTTATATTCTGCTTTGTAGACCTTTACACAATGCCCATGCCAAAGGAGATATTGTTTGTGCTCAGGCAATGTTCAAGTGTCCGGGAAAAGGAGGCTGAGAGTCAGATACTAGAGAGTGATGAACAAACCCCGAGAGGCTGGAGTCCTAAACAGCAGCCCAATCTGCATCTCCCACAACTATGAAGGAGTCCAAGGAAGGCTTTGAGACACTGCGGTACCCTTAAGTCAGAGTTCAGTTATTCCATCGTATGCTCTAGCCAAGTAGGATTTACCCATGCCTTTGATAGGAAAGAACATCTGGGAACTGGGTCTTAAAATAGAAAGCGAGGGGCACCTGTGTGGCTTAGTTGGTTAAGTGTCAGACTCTTAGTTTTGGCTCAGGTCATAATCTCAGGGTCCTGCAATAGAGCCCCGAGTTGGGCTCCATGTTTAGTGCAGAGTCTGCTTGAGGATCCTCTCCCTCTGCCCCTCCCCCAACTCATGCTCTCATGGTCTCTAAAATGAATAAACCTTGAAAAAAAAATAAAACAAAATAGAAAGTGAAATTAGGTAGAGGAATCTTTACAGTGTTAGCTTCCTTTGTGTAACTTCCAAAGCATGTCCATGTGTGAAAACAGGTATTTCATCCTAAATATCCCATGGTGATTTTGCTTTGGTTTCATTGAACACATCCCTATATACCTCTATTGAAATGGAGTGTGATAGTTGGACTCCACAAGTTCTGTGAGAGGAGTTCCATATGCGTTTGGTAATGCTGCATGGAAATATCATGTTCTCTCAGTAATGGCACTTGCTTTAGGGAGACAATGCCAAACTGTTCGATTGTTTCATGAAGGTTTCCTTCTATCAATATCTCCCTCAAAATTTCCTGACATTTCCTTGTACATGGCACCTCAATACACCCATTAATTCTTCATTTATTAAAAAAAAAGGTAGTTTGCTAAATTTCCTCAGACAAGACACTGTGGAGTACAGAAGACTTAAATTTGGTATGAAAAATTATGCATTTATGTCTAAGGGTGAGAAATAAAGAAGGAAAAAAAAAAGCTCTGAGGAGAATAATGAATAACAAATGTCACAAAGAAAATACAGAAGAACTGGGCAGCCAGGGTGGCTCAGCGGTTCAGCACTGCCTTCGGCCCAGGACCTGATCCTGGAGACCTGGGATCGAGTCCCGCATTGGGTTCCCTGCATGGAGCCTGCTTCATGTATCTGCCCCCACTTCTCTCTCTCTCTCTCTCTGTGTCTTTCATGAATAAATAAATAAAATCTTAAAAAGAAAAAGAAAAAAACAGAAGAACTGTCATTTCTACTTAGGACAACTGAGAAAGCTTGAATATTTTTTGAACCATCAAAGATGGGCAACATCCTTTAGACAGGCACAGTATGAGTCTTAGCAGAGTCAAGAAGAGCACAAGTCTTTTTGGAAAATAATGAGATGATTTTTTGGCTAGTGGTTAGGATGCAGAAAAAGTAATCATGAAGCCTTTTGAAATGTTTGCAGGTGGGTGTGTTTTTGTTGCTATTAACTGCCCAGAGTATGTGACTGTGCAGCATCATTTAGTGAAACATTTCAAAGTAGGCCAGCACAAAACCATTCAATGTAAGCCAGATAGTCATACCTGGAGCGAGAGGCATTTCTGAGCCAAATTCCTTTGCCAGTTTGTTGCATTGCCATTCCATGCTGGAGTGAGGATCTGGGCCAATATAAGCCTAGATTTCTTCAAACCACAAGCACCTTTGAATAGCAGCATCCTGCGCTGAAACTTAGCCTTGGAGAGTCTTAAGCTAGTGAACAAAAGCAAGCTTTCTAGAGTCAGATCACCTCTATTTAAGTTCTGGCTCAACCCCTTATGGGTTCTGTATTACTGAATAAGTCACCTACTCTCCCTAAATCTTATCTTTAAGATGAGGACAATAATAGTACTACATCATGGGGTTGTGATGAGAAATAAATTAATGAATATAAAGCAACTGGTATAGAGAAGAACTCAATGAATATTAGCTGTGCTGATGGTGCTGATGGATCAGCAGGTGTTTCAGATACAGGCCAGTCCTAGGGGTTGTTGAGACAGCTGGGCCTACCTGGGAATTCCCAATAGTGACTCAAATCTTCTATCGATTTTATTTCCAGAAACTGCACTTAGAATACATGCTGTCTCCTGAGGCTGTAAACATTACTTCTCTGTTTACTGTTTGGACCCAGATAGTTTATAAGACAAGTTTGGAACAAATACTCATCTAGTGTCCAGGAGATGGGCATACCAATGAGGAACTGAAATCCTGGTCCAAAGTTCAGTGGTCACAATGGGGTGTTGCTTGTCTTACTTCAGGAAATTACAAAACATTTACCTTGTTCACACAGAAAATGTCATGGGCATTCTTTAAATTCAAATTCAAAATTGCCTTGGCCACACACACACACAAACACACACGACAGGGTTCAACCTTCCTTAATCAGCTGCATAGAATTTCATTGTATGGCTATACCATAATTTAATTTTCTCTGTTGATTGACATCTGAGTTATATCCAGTCTTCTGCAAGCAATATTATAGTGAATAAA
Source organism: Canis lupus baileyi (assembly GCF_048164855.1). Classification (NCBI taxonomy): domain Eukaryota; kingdom Metazoa; phylum Chordata; class Mammalia; order Carnivora; family Canidae; genus Canis; species Canis lupus. Next base: position 17,757,527 of record NC_132852.1, read on the forward strand.
TTGTGTATTCATAAAAAAAAAAGAATAAGTTGGTTATTAGTTTTTGTAGACAAGTATCATGGTGTTTAACTCCAATGAGTAGAACTTGAGACAAGCAAGCAAGGTTTATGTAGCTAATACTCCATTACCCTCCAATATCTTCTGAAAAGGCTTGTAATTTTCTGGTTATAGAAGAAAGATACTGTTATTTACTATTTCTTTTCATCTTTAAGTGAAGTTCTGATGAACTGCATGTGCAATATATAAATCATTTGAACGTGAAGAAGCTTCAGAAACAAGGTTTGAACAGGTTCTGATATTCCTTTTGAGTGTTAAATACTCTTAACTTTTTTTTTTTAGTTGTAGCTTTTGCACAAGGAAGAGAGGGGGGTCCCAAGCAAAGCTTCTATCCCTTCTCCTCTTGGAAGGCAATGCTCAGCCATTTGGGCAGAGAAAATTTAAGAACAAGAACAATGATTCTTAATGTGCTCTTTTGTCCCTGAATTAGAAGAAGATTTAATAAAATCCCTTTCACCATTTATCTACCTGTCACATTAAACCACTGTAATATTTTCTCTCAGTGATTACAGAACTGAGAATTATGGAACATAGTATCAGGCTTGGTAATTTTTAAACTGAAAAATTTATTACACAGATGAAGCAATGAAAGGTTGCTTCAAATAAGTTGCCAAGAAACCACAGTATAGAGCCTAAGGACATCAGATTTTTTTACTGTCCTATTCAGTAACTTAAGAACTCAAACAATTTTGTAAGGTAGGGCCATATAATATGTTGATAGGCTTCCCATCCCTTTTAAAGTGTTTTAAGTACAAACCTATCAGCTCTATGTTTTCTTTAGCTAAGTTCGCCGCGATGGAAATAATTTTGCTTTTTTTCTCATCAATACCCTGTGTGTTCTGACTCTTATCATTGAGGATCTAAGAATATTAGAGCTAATGGTACTATACCATCCTCCCATTTAGGCAAGTCTCTCCTTTTAAGATGAGAAAGTGAGCTCAAGCAGATTTAGAAACAGTAAAACTCTACATTTTAATTTCTATTCTATAGGAATGTTCAACTCTTTGGATTGCAAGCTCCTTGAGACTAGAATTTGTTTTACTTTAGTAAATAAATCCCCAGTGATACATTGTCTTTGCTTTCCATATAAAAAAAATTCTAAATATTTCTGAAAATACAAGCCAAACTATTCTATTTTAAAAATTGGCTTCAAACCTCTAGGTAGATGTCACCATGATAGTCAACACAGAATTTCTCAACTCTAATAAATAACTAACAAAAATGTAAAACGCAAGCAAAAAACCTAGTAGGAATTAAAGGAAATGGAACAATTCAAGGCCACAAATTTCAGAGGAAGAGAGAGAAAAAAAAAATTTAAAAAGTCCTGGGATCGAGTCCCACATCAAGCATCCTGCATGAAGCTTGCTTCTCCCTCTGCCTATGTCTTTGCTTCTCTGTATTTCATGAAAAAATAAATAAAATCTTTAAAAAAAAAGAAAATGTAAGAACACAGAATAGCCAAACCATTTTCAAAAAGAAAAGTTGGAATCCTATACTTCCTTATTTCAGTATTTACTACAAAACCACAGTAATCAAGATAATGTGATACTGATATAAGGGTAGTCATTTAGATCAATGGAATAGAAATGAGTCCAGAAGTAGACTCTCATATTTATGATCAATTGATTTTCATCAAAATACCAAGACAACTGGCAGAGGAATTATCTTTTCAACAAATAGTATTGAGACACCTGAATATCCACATGAAAAATAATGAAGTTGGATTTCTCCTTCAATCCATACACAAAAATTAATTCAAAGTGAATCATAGACATAAATATAAGAGCTAAAAACCTAAGACTCCCAGAAGAAAGCACAGAAGTGTCATGACTTCTCAAAGCACAAATGACACAAGAAAGAAAGAATGAATTGACTTCATAAAATTAAATAATTTTCCACTTCAATGTATATCATAAGGAAAGTGGAAAAAAAAACCCATAGAATGGGAAACATATTTTCATGTTATATATCTAAGAGACTCGTGTCTAGAATGTATAAAGAACACTTATAACTCCTCAATAACAGAAAGGCAACTAATGCAAAAAAATATGGGTAAGAATTTGAATAGAAATTCTCCCCAAAGATGCACAAATGGCCAATAAGCAAATGAAAAGATGTTAAACAATATTATTTAGCAGGAAAATAAAAGTCAAAATCATCATAAAATGCCATTTAGATGCACTAGGGTGGCTATACTAAAAAAAAGGTAATAGTAAATGTTGACAAGGATGTGGGGAAATTTCACTCTGATACATTGTGAGATGTAAAATGGTGCACCTACTTAGTAAAAGAGTTTAGCAGTTCTTCAAAAGGCTAAATATAGAGTTACCATATGGCCCAGAAACCCTATTCTTAGGTCTGTATGGAAGAGAAATGAAAACATACCTATTCAAAAAAAGTGTACATAATGTTCATAGTAGCACATCTATCATAGCAAAATGTAGGAACAAATAAAATGTCCTGATCAATGGATAAGTAAAATGTAGTAAATCCACACAATGGAATATTATTTGGCAATTAAAAGGTTGAGTTCTAATTCATGTTACAACATGGATGAACCTTGAAAAATACGCTTAGTGAAAAGCCAAGCAGAAAAGATCATATCATCTATGATTCCATTTATAAAAAATGTCCAAAATCCACAAATCTACAGACTGAAAGTAGATGATTGGTTGCCTAGGACTGTGGGGGATGCAATGACTGGGAGGCCATGTGATAGCTAGAGTCTATGGGGTTTCTCTGAGGAATGATGAAATCTCTAAAACTGATTATGGGGATGGATGTCTAACATTACAAACATATTAAAAGCCATTCATATACACTTGAAATGGATGTATTTTATGCAATGTGAACTATATCTCAGTAAAGCCCCTTTAAACATAGAACAGAGGACTTCTGGGGAAGATGGCATAGGAGAAGGCTTCTGAGTTCATCCTGTCCCATGGATATAACTAGAAAACACCCACATCAGTGTAAACAACCCAGAAAATGACCTGAAGACTGACCGATGGATTCTCCACAGCTAAATGTATAAAAGAGGTCACATCAAAAAGGGTAGGAAGGGTAGAGGTGAGATTGGGGTTAAATGGACACTTGGAACTATCCATGGGAGGGAGGGACAGTGCAGATGCCGAGAGAGGATAGAGATAGCCCCACAACAGGCACTCCAGGTACTGGGAACTCCAACAGGGTAGATGAATCCCCATAACATTTGGTTTTGAAAACCAGAGGGGCTTACTTTTGAGAGCTTTTACAATCAGTGGGGCTTTCCACATGGAAACGTGAAAATCAGTAGGCTCAGCTCTAGAAGAGCCAGGAAGGCAAGAGAAAACTGAGCCCCTGCCCTTAAAGAAACAGCACAGAAAACAGTTCCAAGGAGATGCAGCACAGAAGCAGCAGTTTGAAAAACACCTGGGGTATATGGGAAGATTTATTTACTAATCTCAGAGGACATGCAAGAGGGCCAGAGATCCTTAGGGGATTCTTCCAAGAACAAAGGAGCTGGCAGGTGCCATTCTGTCCCCTACAACCACCCCAGACACACAGACACCTGCAGGAACCTGTGCATCACCAACACTTGTAACTTAAGTTGCTAACACAGTGCCATACCCTCACATTCTCCTGAAGACATGCCCCTTCCAGCCAGACCCCAGCTCCAGGTCTCCTCTCAGAGGAGACCCATGCAAATCTTGCTAACAACATATACCCACTCCCAAGCTCTCCTGCAGACTCACCAATTCCAACCCTGTAGCAGGAGTTTTCTAACCCTGCTCTATCTAGGTCCCTGCCCATCAAGAGACCTGAGCAAATCTTGCTAATATTGTGCGTCTCAACCCTGCATTCTCCAATGGACCTACCCCCTCCAGTATGCCTTTGGCCGGAGACCATCCAAAGTGATGCCACAAACCTGGCAGTGTGCAAACAGCTCTGACAGAGGCCAGCACCAAAAGAAGCAAGGAAAGTGTCAAGCAACCTATCCCCACACTTAAAAAGCTGGAAAAAGAAGAACAAGTAAAACCCCAAACCAGTAGAAGAAAGGATAAAAGTGCAAGCAAAAATAAGTAAAATGGAAAACTAAAAACACAATAAAACAAATCAGTGAAGGGCCACCTGGGTGTTACAGTTGGTTTAGCATCTGCTTTTGGCTCAGGTCATGATCCTAGAGTCCTGGGATTGAGCTCTACATTGGGCTCCCTGCTCAGTGGGGATTCTGCTTCTCCCTCTCCCTCTCCTCCTGATCGTACTCTTGTGCTCTCTCTTTCTCAAATAGATAAATAGAAAAAAAAAAAAAAACAAAAAAACAAAAAAATCCACAAAACCAAAAACCAAAAACTGATCAGTGAAACCAGGAGCAAGTTCTTTGAAAAGATCAACAAAATTGTTAATTCTCTAGCAAGATTCAACCAAAGAGCAGGAGGGAGGGAAAAAGTCTCAATTAAAATCACAAATGACAGAAGAGATATAACCAAGAGCAAAGAGATACAATTTAAGAGAGTATTATGAAAAATTATATGCCAATAAATTGGACAACCTAGAAGAAATAGATACAACCTCCCAAAAGTGAAGCAGGAAGAAAAAAAAATTGAACTGATTACCAACAAAGAAATTGAATCGCCAGTCAACTCCCAGTGAACAAAAGTCCAGGACCAGATGGTTTCATAGGTGAATACTACCAATTTTTATTTATTTATTTATTTATTTATTTATTTATTTATTTATTTATTTATGAGAGAATGCATAAGCAGGGGGAGTAGCAGAGGGAGAGGGAGAAGCAGGCATCCTACTGAGCAGGGAGCTCTACATAGGACTTGACCCCAGGACCTGGGAATCATGACCTGAGCCAAAGGCAAGCATTCCAATGACTGAGACACCAGGGTGCCCCCTACCAAACATTTAAATTTAATATCTATTCTTCTTAAGCTATCCCAAAAACAGAACAGGAAAGAAATCCCAGTTTCATTCAACAAAACCTGCATTACCGGGATACCAAAGCCAGATGAAGACACTACAAAAAAAGAGAACTACAGCCCAATATCTCTAATGAACACAGATGTAAAAATCCTCAGCGAAAATAAGTAAATGAATCCAACAAGACATTTTTTAAAAGTCATTCAATGAAGTTAAGTGGAATTTATTCCTGGAATGCAAGGGTGGTTCGATATTTGCAAATCAAGCAATGTGATATGTCACATCAACAAGAGAAAGGATAAAAACAATATAAACGTTGTAATAGATGAAAAAAAAAAGTATTTGACAAAATACAATATCCATTCATGATAAAAACCCTCAACAGAGTATGGTTAGAGGGAAAATACCTCAATATAATAAAGGCCATCTCTGAAAAACCCACAGCTAACATCACATTCAATGGTGATAAACTGAAAGCTTTCCTTCATTAAGATCAGGAACAATACAATGATTTCTACTCATACAACTTTCATTCAACCTAGACTGGAAGTCCCAGCCACAGTAATCAGGCAAGAAAAAGGAACAAAAGGCATTCAAACTAGTAAGGAAGAAAACTTTCACTATTTGCAGATGGCATGATACTATATACAGAAAACCCTAGGACTCCACCAAAAACTACTAGAACTGATAAATGAATTCAGTAAGGTCATATGATACAAAAATCAATGCATGGAAATCCATTTTGCTTCTGTACTATAATAATGAAATAGCAGGAAGGAAAATGAAGAATACAACCCTATTTACAATTACACCAAAACTAGTAAGACACCTAGAAACAAACTTAACCATGGTGAAAGACCTGTACTCTGAAAACTATAAAACATTGATGAAAGAAATTGAAGACACAAATAAAAAGGTATTCCATGCTCATGGACTGAGATAACAATATTGTTAAAATGTTTATACTACCCAAAGCGATCTACAGATTTAATGCAATCTCTATCAAAATATCAACAAGAATTTTTCACAAAACTAGACTAGATAATCCTAAAATTTGTATGGAACCACAAAAGACCCAGAATAGCCAAAGCAATCCTGAAAAATAAGAACAAAAGTATCACAATCTCAGATTTCAAGACAAACTATAAAACTGTAGTAATCAAAATAGCACTGTAATGGCACAAAAATAGGCACACAGGTCAATTGAAAAGGATAGAGAGCCCAGAAATAAACCCCCAATTATACGGTAAATTAATCTTCAACAAAGGATGCAAGAGGAAAAAAGATAAAGGGAAACAGTCTCTTCAAAAATGCAAAAATTGGATAGTTATATGCAAAAGAATGAACAAGGTCACTTTCTTATGCCATGCACAAAAATAAACTCAAATTGGATTAAGGGCCTAAATGTTAGACCTTAAATCATAAAAATCCTAGAAGATATCATAAGCAGTAATTAATCTGACAATGGCCTTAGCAACATTTTTCTAGATAAGTCTCCTGAGGCAAGTGAAACAAAAGCAAAAATAAACCTTTGGTACTACATCAAAGTAAAAAGTTTCCGTACAGTGAAGGAGATAATCAACAAAACTAAAAGGCAACCTACAGAATGGAAGAAGACATTTGTAAATGACGTTTCTAATAAGGGGTTAGTAGCCAAAATATATAAAGAATTTATACAACTCAACACACACAAAAAAGAAATAACACAATTTAAAAATAGGCTGAAGACCTGAACAGACATTTCTCCAAAGAAGACATGCATATGGCCAACAGATATATGAAAAGATGCTCAACATCCCTCAACATTAGGTAAAGGCAAATCAAAACCACAATGAAATATCAACTCCCACCTGTCAGAATGACTAAAATCAAAAACATAAGAAAAAAGTATTGGTGAGGATTAGAGAAGGAAAACTTTTACACTGTTGATGGGAATGCAAACTGGTACAGCTACTGTGGAAGACAGTATAGAAGTTCTTTAACAACTTAAAAATAGAATTATCATATATTCCATTAATTGTACTATTGGATATTTACCCGACAACTATGAAAACAATAATTTAATGAGATATATGCACCCATATGTTTACTGCAGCATTATCTGTAATAACCAAATTATGGAAACATCTCAAGTGTTTATTGATAGATGAATATCTGAGATGTAGTGTATATGCATATATACAATGGGATATTACTCAGTCACAAGAAAAGAATGAAAACTTGCCAGTTGCAACAACATGTATGGATCTAGCAAGTAACATGCAAAGTGAAATAAGTCAGAGAAAGAAAAATGCCATAGGATTTTACTCATATGTGGAATTTTTAAAAAAGATTGTTTATTTATTTATTCATGAGAGACATAGAGAGAAAGCCAGAGACATAGGCAGAGGGAGAAGCAGGCTCCCTGTGGGGAGCTCAATGTGGGACTTGATCCCCCAGATCACTCCCTGAGTGGAAGGCAGATGCTCAACCACTGAGCCACCGAGGCGTCCCACTCATATGTGGAATGTAAGACATAAAACAAATGAAGAGAAAAAGGGACAAGCCAAAAAATCAGACTCATATTGAGAACAAACTGCTGGCTACAGAGAAGAGGGGGCTGGGAGGATGAGTGAAACAGCTGAAGGGGATTAAGAGTACACTGAATAATGTACAGAACATTGAATCTCTTTAATGTACATCTGAAATTACCACTGAAAACTCGAAAACTAATAAGATTAAAAAATAGAACAGAGGAATTCTTGGAGATGAAAGCAATTCTCTCAACAGAAATCTCAAAAATTCAGAAATTCATGGATCATCAGATTTTTTAAACAATTAGGGAATATTAAGTCTCAAAAATCACATAAATTTCAAAAAATTCTGAGGCCTATTTTGCTAGATTTGAATTGTATAAATAGTCCCTCATGTATAATCTTATATTTCTTTTTATTATTATTCAACTTATTAATTCCCTTTCGCATTTAATTTTCATTTCTTTCACTTATTGCTGAGAATTACTAAACTTTAAAGACTAGTTTTAGATAGATTTTTTTTTTTTTAGTGTTACCAAATACACTGGGGAAAAGATAATGTTTTCTTTCTCTGAAATGCAATTCTTCTTTGTTGACTTCAGAGTAAATATGTACAAGGAATGACTCACATTTAAATAACTACAAATAAAATCCAGGAACTCCATTTGAGGAGAACCAGATTATCATCCTGTAGGTCTTCTAAACTCTGAAATTGCAGCCAGTGGTTATATATCCTGTTATTCTCGACATCTTAAAACGTAAGAATTATCCCTTTATATTTTTCATCACAATTCATCAACCACAAAGCATATTTGTTTGGAGACACCTCTTCAGCAACATTTCACAATAGTGAGAGTAAATTATAGATTTCTATCATTTAAATGTTTCATTCCTAGGGGTGGTCTCAGAGTATTTGAATATAACTAGATTTCTTCCTTACTGTCTTTATAACCTTATATTCATGCAGATAACATGAATTTTTCTCTCCTTTTGGAAAAGTGTTTTTGTGTTTATGTGTATATTTGAGTCCCCTTGGAAGGGCCAGGACCTTGGTTGGTCTCATATCCCCTGATGAAGAACATGTCTCTTACATCTGCAATTTATTATGTCATGTGATAAAAGTTAAGGCAAAGTCTTGGATGAAGAGCAGCCAAAGGTGTCTTAAAAGCTGAGAACAAGTTATGCTCAGAATGCATGAGTTTCTAGAATGGATATTAGAAACAGCTGCTAGGGAACTGCCATTCCATTCATTGCGGGAACTTGCATTTTTGAAGAGGAGTACTCCTAAGTTAAAAATGGTATTTGAATCCAGCCTCCTACACAAATTAGCACACTTATGTCTCCCAGTATGGTGGTGGATACCACATGGACTTTGAGATCATGGACCTCTGAGTCTAGCTTCGTTCTGGCATCTTTTATTAGTGCCACTTGAAGCCAATGACTCCAATTTTCCTGACCTTAGTGTTTTCACCTGTAAAATGCATATTATTTTATTTAGTTGGTAGAATTGTTGCGGTAATTCATTGAAGCAGCATATGTAAATTACTCATCACAGTGCTGAGAAACAAACTGGAATAGTGGAATTAGGGTGCAGATACTACTACTACTACTACTATTAGCTAGATACTAAAAAACATTAGTTTTTTATTCTGCTTCTCTGACATTCTAACACTATGGGTTATGTAGGTTATATGTATAAATCCAAGTATATATAGGACCAAATTGAGTAATATTATGTAATCATTAGAGTATGGCAATTAGAGATGTGATTAAGAGGGGAGTGTGGTCCATTTTTCAATGGAATTTTTAAGACAGAAATCCTAAAGTAAAACCAGTGAATCTCCAGGCCAAATAAAATATCAAACTATGATAATAGTGTGCTTTTTCTCAAAATTAAAATAATTGAAGAGATGAGCATTCTTAATATTAGCTTCACAGATTAACATGATTAAAATTATGATATTAATTTATACTCATAATATCTCTCATGATAAAAACATGATACCTCCTAAGCAGCTCTTGATTCTTAAGATATAATAACCGCCTTAGCACCTACTATGTGCCAGACAATTAAGTGCTTATAATACATTGTTGAGCAAAACTAAGATATCACCTTTGAAGAGTTTACATTTCAGAAGGGGGAGACAGACAGTAAATTATATACATAAAAATAAGCAAACTGTGTAGTACATTTGAAGGTGGTGAATTCTTAGGAAACAGAAAGAAAAATATAACAGGGCAAGGGGAAATAAGAGTTTAAGATGGTATGCTTTTTAAGAGGTGGTCAGAGTAGGCATTATTGAGAAGGATTTTAAGTGAAATTACTTAAAGGGTGTGAGGAACTTAGCCATGAGAGTTAATTAGGTAGAGTTATATCCAGAAGGGATGATAAATGCAACGGCCCTGGGGCAGGAATGTGCATGGTATATTTGAAAAACAGCAAGGGGCAGTATGTCTGGAAGAATGTGTGAAATGGAAGTTATAAGGGATGTGCTCTAAGAGGTAACAGAAAGCTCATCATGTAGGACCTTGTAGGCTATTGCAAGGTTTAAGCTTTTACTCCAAGTGAAATTAGGAGTGTTTTGAATAGAATGACATTTTCTGACCTATATTCAAAAGGAACACTGGCTCATGTGTTGAGAACAGATGCCATGCTAATAGAAGAACCATAGACATAGGGAGGCCTGTTAGGAGGCCACCAAAGTCAAGGAAATAAAATGATAGCTTAAAGGAGGATGAAAGGAGGTGGTAAAGATCTAAATTCAGGGTATATTCTGAAGCCAATCTGATATAATAGATGTAGGATATGAAAGCAGGAGAGAAATCAGCAATTCCAACGTTCTGGACTTGAACAAGTGATAGATGGAGTTTTCATCAACCTTGATAAGGAAGGACATAGTTTGATTAGATTGAGAGAGGTGGAGATTGGGAAGTGTTGAGTTTGGCAGGCCTATTAGTAATCCAAATGGTTCTTATTATGACTGCAAGATACCCTCAGGAAAACTTTGATGCAATCAGGGAACTTTGGGGAGGGGTGGTTATTATTTACAAGAACTAGAAATTACACAGAAACACCTGGAGCCACACATGAGGTCACAGGTAGAGAGAGAGAGCACGCAAGAGAGTGCATGCACCTGGATTTTAGTGCAGCAGAGCGTAAGGACTTAAGCATTTGCAAGCTCTTCCTTTTTGGTGAATTTAAAACATAAGAATGGAAACTTAAAGGCAAGAAAAAGACAAGAGGTCAAAATAATCAGTTATGGAAATCAACCAAGATTTGTAAGTCAAAGGAGCCTCAGTGCAAGGAGGTGACCTGGCTCTTTACCTAGTTACATGGCTCACAAAACATTTATTTGAGATCGATGTCTTTGAAGTAGATGTTGCTTTGAAATGAATGCCTCCACAATCAAAACTTTAGCCTGGTACTTGCGTCACAAAAAAAAAAAAAAAGAAAGAAAGAAAGAAAAAAAAAAAGCCATCAAGACTTACACTACAATGTTATAATAAGTTTCTGTAGAAAGTTTCTTCTAGTTTGAAATTTCTAAATGAAGTAAGAAGATGGTCAGCTGAGAGCGCAGATTGGGGTGGCAGTATGAAAGACTGAGGAGTCAGAAGGCATGCAAGTCATCTAGATGTTTGGATAGACGAGCAAGTTTAATAGAATTGTTGGAACATTGAGGACTCCCTTGATAATTGTGGACAGAATCGGAATGTGTGTGAATTTAAAGTGTCACCAGTCAATGCGGTTGCTATTTTTACCCAATCACATTCTATCATGGATGTAGATGTGGAATAAACAAACATTGAATTTAACCATGACTGTAGTTTCAACCAATTACCACCAATATGGTGATGTAAAAAAACAGGAATCTCTCCTCTCACAGTATTAAAGTCCAGATCAGTATCACTGAGCTGAAATCAGTGTCAATAGAGCCACATTTTTCCTAGAGGCAAATCCATTTCTTGCTTCTTCCAGCTTCTGGAGGCTGCCAGCATTCCTTGGCTTCTTGTGGCTGCATCACTCCAATCTCTTCCATGTGGTCACATTGCCTTTTCCTCTTGAGTGTGTCAAATCTCTCTCTGCTTCCTCTTATAAAGATACCCGTGACTGCATTTAGAATCCACATGGAAATGCCAGAATAATCTCTTCATCTGAAGATGCTTAATTTAATCAGTATCCAAAGTCTGTCTGTCTATTTACTTATGTCATTTGGAGTACCATTCACAGGTTCAGGGATCAGGAGATGGATTTTTTTTTTTTTGGAGCTATCATTCAGCCTTACAACATTGAGAAGAAGGAAAGGGTGGGACCTGTAATCCAGGGAGAGATTATAATGACTGGTCATGGAATTTTGCTTCATTAGAATTGCTGTTATAGATTGAGTGAGCTGGAAAAATAAGAGATTATGGTCGTGGAACATTAGTTCATGAAATAGAAATAATGAAGTTTGTACATAAAGGTAATTGCAAGGTCTAGCACATGACTGTTGGAGAATGGCGGATGTGATTATTGAGGAACAAATTAAGAAATTGAGAAACCAAATAGCTGGAAAGATCACACTTAGATATGCTGAAATGGTCAAAACTTGAGATAGAAGTAGATAGAATTAATACATAGAAGTTGTGAAGCAAAGAATAAATGAAAATAGCATAGAATTTTACAATATTCTTTATATGAGGGATGCATAGGTGTCTGTAAATTCTGATGTAAATTTATTACTTCCCAGATAATGAAACAATTCTACTTAAAGAGAAAAGTCCAACAAGACATCATGGTTTTTTCTAACATATATTGTGTGCCCGTGTTCTTAGGCACCATACAATGTAACCTGGGATTATAAATATGGACATGGGTGCACCCTTTGGGTTAGAGGGCAATGATACCCACTGATCCCAGTGTCTGTCAAGGTGTTTAGAAATGTTTGCTTTTCCTTTTGCTCTAGACAGCTGTGTTTTTTAAGGCTTGTCTTTTCTATTTATGTGTACTGTCACCTTTCTTGGTGTTCGGCTGTCATCTGTCACTAAATTTTGCTGTTGGTGTGCTTTTAAGCTCTTGCATTCCAATTTGTAATTTATAAAATGTCTTAGGGCAAACACAGAGACAAGCTAATTATAATTGTGTTCTAAAAATGAGAGATGTGACTCTGATGAGATACTCTGCTTCTGAAGAAAGTTTATAGATGACAAAGCCTATGAACAGGTAGTCCATCTTGTACGGCTATTTCTCATTTTTCTTGTGCCACGAATACTCAGGTATTCTATTTTATTCTATTATTGATTATTTTTCTATTGATATTGTATTCAGATGCCATATGTATGAACACCAGTAAATCTCCATAGAAATTAAGGGACTTCATCTCAATGGATGATAGGCAAAAGTAATGGATAAAGGAGTCTTAGTTCTGTCTGGAAACAGCTCACTCAGATTAGGCATTTTGGGAAGAGTTTAATAGAGGAGAATTTACAGAGCTGCAGGCAGGGTTTAGGAAAAGCAATGAAGGATCTTGTAATAGCTGAGGCTAGTAACAGGGAGTGGTTTCTGGTCTAAGCCTGAAAGAGCAAATAAGGGACGTTGTTTCCTAAAATCTGGAGACATCCTTGTATTGAGAGGGCTGCCTGAGAGGAGCCGTCATCCTTCCTGGACAGACGAAGTCAGCCTATACACACCTGACAGGGACAAAACCAAAGGAATTAAGAGCCACATCTCAGTTTCCTTCCACTCTCATTTCCTTCAGATGGCTCCCATCAGACAAGGCCAACCAGAAGTCAGAAAGCAAACCCATTGATTTAATTTGTACACTGGCACTCTTGGAGGCAGAAAACTGGTAGAACTGGATGTGGGTATGGAGGGACAACCAGAAGATATCCAGCATATTTATAAGAAAATCTGAACAATTCCAGCAAAGAACAGCATATTAAAATATTACATGTAGTAACTGGAATAATACTGTTTTTACATTACTGTTATAAAAATGTCTAATGTAATTATTGTACATATCATCTCTTTTGAGTTTCCTGAAAGTAAATTATCTCTACAACTCAGAAACAGTCTCAGGAAAAATCACACAACTAAATGTGTTGCTGATGTTAATATTTCATGTAAGGTGAAGAGTTAGGATTACTCTTTTATTATCTATAAAGTGTAAGAAAACACTAGATTCAACAGATTGACTTTTCTCAAATTCAAAGAATTATTATTTTGATAGCTCATTGTTAATAGAGAATTTTTGAAGAAGGTTTAGGTATAAGCCAAAGTGATACAGTGGTCCTATGGTGGGAAAATGTCATCTTTGTTATTTTTTTGGCAAATGACTTTACCTATATCCTTCTAAAAAGAAATATATAGCTCACTTCTCCATAAAGTTATTACATGTAGTATTATATTTTCTTTTACAGCATATTCATATTCAGTCCAATTTTAAAATAGAAAAAGTCTACATTCTGCTCTTGACAATATGTTTCTACTATTCATAGTTTACAGACCAGATGTTATTTTCTGAAGTTCAAGTAATTAATGCAAGAATTTTATAAACTTCATGAGGGTATTTCAGAGTGGGTAATATAATACTTAGGCAGAAAAAAAGAGAAAATCTTGTTAAAATGATCAAAGAAAATCACATTTAAAATGTCCAAAATCCAGAAGAGTTCAGTCTACCAAGAACAATTTGTATTTATTTTCTCAATGTTCTTTCTAAATATACGAGAGCATAGACACCCTTCTATGATCACTGTTTTTTTAAGAAAAAAATTTGTTCCTATAATCCAAGGGAAAGTTCTACATTCTATTCAACTCAACAAGCAAGAACGCTTCAGAATTCATGGCAGAATGACCTAGAAAGAATACTTTAACTGCAGGCTATAAAAAAGACATAAACACAATCTTATTATCTCTGGGTAATGTGCTATTACTGTTGTATTTCCAAACCCACAGAGTCTGTTCCATATCCATTTTCTATAACTGAACAATTTTGGTAAGGTCTTTAAAAAGATATATATATATATATATATATATTATATAAAATATATATATATTAAGTAAAAACAGAGGTATCAATGCTAAGCGAAACTAAATAGATGCTAATGTCCCTTATAGTGTTTAAACCTTTCAGTTCAGGAAAGATACCTGATATCCTATCTTCGGTTGCATATTTGTTAGGCATATCAGAGCATAAAAACAAACGTGACACAATTAGTAATCCGTCCATAAAACAACTTTTTAGTGCACCTACTGTCAGGTACTGATTGTGTTTGGTTATTGAACATACTGAAAGGAGCGGCACAAGTGTGTCCTAAAGCGTGTCTTCAATTAGGACAGAAACAGACAAACGAGTAACTCCATGTGGTAGGTGCTAAGACTGGCCTATGAACACAATGTTTTTTTGAGTGTAAAAGAGAAGCCCCTAATTTTGTCTGTGAGGGGAGTATATCAGAGTATGTTATTTAGAGAAGGAAAGTGGGAGTTAAGTGTTAAAGGGTGAATTAACCAGTGGGAGGTAGCCATCCTAGGCAAAGGATAACAGCATGTTCAGAGAACCACACATGATTTTATAGAAGAAGGACCCATGACGTTGGACATTAATTAATTCATCAGACTTCTTAAACAAAATCAGAAGTTGTCAAATAACTAAATATAGCCTTCAGTAGTTTTTGATTTAGAAAAGAAAACCGTGGTGTAATTTCTTTTGGACATGGCAACACTAGTTAATAGGGAAAATGCTTGCTGGTAGGAGAAAAGAAAAACTTTCCCAAATTATTTTATACTGATAGAATTTCCAAGCTAAATCCTTAGATGGAAGTGCTTAAAAAAAAATCCTAATACTTAGCACAGTTGAGTAAATATATTCTCTAAATATGAACTTGCAAAGAGGGAGTTGTGGGGCTCAAGGACTATATCTATATATATATTACCATAATATTTAAAGTAAAGTGTCCTTAGGGATGCCTGGGTGGCTCAGCGTTTGGGTGTCTGCCTTCTGCTCAGGGCATGATCCTGAGAGCTGGGATGGACTCCCACATTGGGCTCTCTGCATGGAGCCTGCTTTTCCCTCTGCCTATGTGTCTGCCTTTCTCTCTCTCTCATAAATAAAATCTTCTAAAAACTTAAAAAATAAAGGTGTCCTTAAATAATAATCAAATTTAATCAATTAAATTTTGTTTAATTAAAAGAAAATGACTTATTTTGTAAGTCACCATTGCATAATAAAGTACAATGCAATACAATTGTACAAAAGGAATGAAGATGCTCTCTATTAGCTGGTACAGTAACATCACCAGAAAAATCATGTAAAAACAGAATGAAACAAGATGCAGCACAGTACTCATAGCATGCATGCTTTATTGTAGGAAAGATGAAAGAGTCTACAATATCTATCTATTCTATATATGTCTATGTGTATGTATGTGGGTGTTAAATATATATATATATATATATATATATATATATAATTTATATATATACCCACTTGTGTTTTTTAAAAAATGATTACTTAAAGGGAGACAGATGGAATAGGGTATTCAGGACATGCATGGAAGCTCTACTTCTCCAAATGCACCTTATTTTATACTTTACTTTAAATCCACATAAATATTTACATAATTAATAAAAGCAAATTACATCCAGAAGGAAAGAATCCCTAAAAGAAAATAAACCAAGTTGTGCTTTTTGCTATTACATGCCAATGATTCTAAACAATATAAGTGATAAACTGTTTCTCCTTGATGAGGTCCCCTAATTCTCTGCCTGCACTGTACCCCCCCCACACACACATATACCCTCTGGTATGTAACTAGTTAGAACCCCAGCATAAATCTCCACCCAAAGACACTTCCCTGGTGGGGTGTGTTGGTTACAGAAACAAATGAAGTCACTTTTCTATCTGTTATTTTCAGTTAAATTTCTATCACTTCCCACTAAACTAACTTTAGATGATAAAGTGAACGATAGTGGAGTGTAAATGGGATTAAATATGAATGCTGAAAATAATGCAAAAAATATAGAATCAATTAGGAGAGAGAGAATATGGGTAGAAAGAGAATAAATACAGTCATAGGAAAATGGGGACAGATGCACAACCAGAAAAATTAGTTTTAATCAGAAAAAAACATTGAAGAGGAGTTGGATCAGAACTGTTGAAAAACTACCTGATTGTCAAACTTTTAGAAGCAACATAATACAGGGGTACCTGGGTGGCTCAGTCAGTTAAGCGTTGGACTCTTGGGTTTTAGCTCAGGTTATGATCTCAGGGTCATGGATCGAACCTTACCATAAGCTCTACGTTCAGCATGGAGTCAGCTTGAGAGTCTCTCTCTCCCCTTCTCTCTGCCTCTCTCCCTTATTCATGCTCTCTCTGTAACACACACATTTTCTCTCAAACACATTTTTTTTAAAAAAGAAGCAATATAATGGACAAAGATGTTGCAATGTACAAAACAATATTTAACTCTGTTTTGGCTTGTTAATGTTAATAATGGTGAGTCTTAAGCTAGTTCATAATGCTGAAATTTAGGTGATGAGATAAATTATGTTAAATGTGTAAGTTGCAGATCATAATCAGCCAAAGCTTAAAATGTTGCAAGTCTTGCCAATAAAAATAACAGAAGACCCTTATAGATAGGATGGCAAAGATTGAGCCAAAGGGACAACTAACAAAAGTAGAGAAAATGTTCCAGAAAATAGAGGAGATTTCTCGTGTCTCACCTCTGACTGAGTTAACTTTCTCTGGCTTGTTCTACCTCTGTCTTTCCATATGTAGATGTATATACACACATGTGTGCATGTGTGCACATGCACACACACACACTTGCACATGCAATGATTCTAGAATTAATAGAAATGGCAGTTTAAAATAGAACAGATCATTTCCAAGTAAGGCTGGCAACTACAGGACT
The DNA here is from genome assembly GCF_048164855.1 of Canis lupus baileyi. Lineage (NCBI taxonomy): Eukaryota > Metazoa > Chordata > Mammalia > Carnivora > Canidae > Canis > Canis lupus. The sequence continues at coordinate 17,774,893 of NC_132852.1, forward strand.
GTGCACTCAAACAAAGCACAACATAAAAAAAAAAAAACAACAACACAGAATTTCCATAAAAATCAAAGTCATGATACATTCTTTCCCTACTTCACTGCATCCCCAATCCTGGCTTGCATACAGTTGGCTTTAAAATTGCAGTGAATCTCTTTTCTTTAAAATTTATTCATGCGATGTAATCCTGGCATACACTCAATCTCTTGGTACTATCCAATATTAACACGTTTTTAGAAATAAATAGAAGAAACAGTAATGAAAGAGGTACTCAATAGAAAAGTCTCTTGGGATCTAATTTGTATGGTATTGGAGAAAATGCCCAGAAGGTCTGCAAACAAACAATGGGCAATATACACAATGTTCAGAATAATATAGCAGATTTTAAAAAGGAAGAGAGTCTATAAAAAGGCTTTCGTGTTTAGAATGCCAAAATCCTAACATAAAGACTTCAAAAAGTAATTGAAAAGGAAACTCTACATTGATGCTCTACCAAATTTTATTTGATGAGAGAAGACTTAGTACATGAAGATGGGACTTTAGAAAAGTAAAAATATTGTATGAGGGATATTTAAAATCTTCCTCTTTTCATGTGACCGTCTTCAAATGGCAGGAATATGTATTCAACTGAAAAAAATCATTTCAATGTTCCTGGTTTATTTTAATATGGCATCTTTTCAGTCAAAGACAAACAAGTGCATTACTTTACAACCTTATAGGCAAGAAAGACAAACTAGAAAAATTATTATGGCATCCTTTATTGATATATAGAAATAATATCTTTTGTATTTTACATATAAATATCTTAGTGATTAGTTTTAGAAGCTATATTAGAAGACATTCTATATTGACTTATTATCTTCTAATGCTCATTTCTGCCACACATGCAAAGCTCCAGAAGATTAAAAGTTGGTAGCCACTATAGTTTGGTACCAGCTCTGAGGTTCAAAGAGCAAATAAAATTTTATATTAATAGAAATAGTGTGAAATGGAGAATTTGTTGCATCTGTTACCCTTCAGTATGTACTTACAGCCAGTTTTCATATTTAAAAAACACTAGAAAAGAAAGCAACAGAAAATATTTTTCTAATATATGCATGAAATTATTTATCTTGGTCTTGCCATTCTGATGGTTTTGTTAACACATGGAGGTCTGTTCAGGGCAATTACACATAGAGAAGTATGTATGATCTATAATGTGAGGTATAAGCCAGAATGAAGCTTTTTCTCTACCCGTGAAATGCAAACACAAATAGGTCAGGAGAGCAGAAAGAGTATCAGGATTCCAGTGGACCGCAGGGAAAAGGAATATGCAGGTGTTCAAAGCTGATTTCGTCAAAAGGAACAGTTGTAATAATTTTTACACCTTTAAAAAAAAAGGATTTTCCTAAGCATTTCTTTGGATAAGGTGACTGATTTAAAAGCAGAACAGTCTGACAGCCATGCAGAATTAGGACCTAGAAAGTACCACATTAAATAATTTGAATGTCAAAACATCTTGTGTGAATTCACCAGAACTCACCTTCTCAGAGTCCTTCCTTTTTTTCTTTTTACATATAAATTTTATTATTTTTAATTGGAGTTCAATTTGCCAACATATAGCGTAACACCCAGTGCTCATCCCATCAGGTGCCCCCCTCAGTGCCTGTCGACTCCTCCTGAATACCTGTTAGCAGTGGCGTCATGAAGGGCATTAAGTCAAGGCCAACAAGTTAGAACGCTAGACCTAAGAGCCTGTCAGCATTTCCATCATAAACCTGTATTATCTGGAGTTTATAGGTTGGCTATAAAAGTCAAGCAGGATCTAGGCATTGAAACCTTTTTGGAAAAGTGTTATATTTTTAGTTCTTGTAGACTACAAGGGTGGTAAGAACACAGAGTTTTCAGGCCCAAATATAGCTGTACATTACACACATTTAAACACATCAAAATAAACCAGAAATGTCCTATTTCTAAATTCACAGGACACAAAAAGAACACATAATTTTAGGCTACTGTCCAAACGTTCTAGTCTGATGTTGTTCAAAATCTGCCTTCCATCAGGATTACGCAGAGAGCGTTGAAAGCGTTAGAAAGTTTTAGAAACAAACCTAAAAAAGTTGAGGTTTTATAAACTGCTCATCTTTGAAGTGTGGCTTATGTTCCAAGGCAGTCATGAGAAATAGCTGAGAGGTCTTTGTTTTACCCTTAACTATTTTTTTCTCATATTCTCGGATTTAATAAAAGTGCTATTTTTATAAATACGTTTTCATTGTATAAAGTAATTTAATATGCAGTATTTCATTAAACTCTACAACAAAACTAACTAACTGGTAATATTACCTTCATTTTAGAGAGGAATTAGTTCAGACTCAGCAGGTAACTGTTTTACTCAAGGTATTGAAAAGGAAATCAAAATTCAAACTCAGGTCTTTTGAATACCATGTTCTATTTAATGCTGTTGACAATGTTTTGTCTTAGAAAAACGGAATCAATAGAATAGACAGGATAGATTGATTGGGTGGATGGATGGATGGATGGATAGATGGATGGATGGATAATAGGTAAGTAGGTAGGTAGGTAGGTAGATAGGAATTGGCTCACAGTTACGATCTGCCATCTACTGGCTGGAGGATCAGAAAAGCCAGTGACTTAATTTAGTGCCAATCCAAAGGCTTGAGAAACAGGAGCCAATTATCCAAGGGCAGAAGATGGATGCACCAGGACTCCTGGGTGGTTCAGTGGTTGAGTGTCTGCGTTTGACCCAGGTCATGATCTTGAAGTCCTGAGATTGGGACCCACATCAGGCTCAGTGGGGAGCCTGCTTCTCCCTCTGCCTATGTCTCTGTCTCTCTCATGAATAAATAAATAAAATCTTAAAAATTAAAAAGAAGAAGTTGGGTATATCATCTTAAGCAGAGAGAACAAATTCTCCTTTCTCTAACCTTTTGTTCTGTTTAGGTCCTCAACAGTTTGGATGAGTCCTATCCACGTTGGTAAGAACTATTATTTTTAATTGATTTACTGATTCAAATGCTAATATCTTCTAGAAATGCCCTCCCAAACACACCTAGGTAACAATATTTTACCAGTTATCTCAGCATCTCTAAGCCAATCAGGTTGACATGTAAAATTAATCACACACCCTTATCATTTCAACTCTCCTGCCCTCTCACTCATATACAATCTTCTGCTCACCATCTTTATGGCCTCTTCTGCCTGGATTCCTCTCCATCCCCACATAATTCCAGTTAGCTTCTTCTTTCCTCTACACTGAGTCTCTGTAAGCCATATCCATGATATTTCTTTGGCTCATTGCTTCTCTTTTGGGGTGATTATGTCCTCTAGGCAACTTTTGGCAATATCTGGAGACATTTTTGGTTGTCACCACATAATGGAAGGGAATGCTATTGGCACCTAGTGGTAGAGACCAGAGATGCTGGTAAACATCCTACAATGCACAGGTCAGTCCCTCACACAAAAAATCATCCGACCCCAAATGTCAGTGCCAAAGTTGAGAAAATCTGCTCCAACTAAAACTCAACATTAACAACTCAAGATCTTTCCAGCATCTGCTGTAATCAGCTGTTGAACCCTCGGTGATACCATCTCCATCTTTCGTCAGTGGTTAAAACGGTGCCACTAAATGTCATTCAGTATCTATTTAAATGTTATTTGATGCCTTTTGATGATTCTACAAAACAGATCTCATCTCACATAAAACCTAGAAGGGGAGGTCTCTGAAAGAGTTTCTGCTCCATTTGGTGTCTATTGTTTTTTGCTTCTCTCATAGTAGGTGTTCATTAAATATTTGCTGAAGCAAAGGAAAATGGAAATATTATTTCTCTGGGCCGAGGAAATATTTGTTGTATGTGGCTGATCCAAGTCCTTTCCAGTCCTGACGTCTCTATCCTTCTCCTGCAGCCCTTCCCCTCCTATATTCTCTAGACCTTTGCAAAAATTATCTCTAAATTATTACACTCTGTTAGCTTCATCATCATTATCTTCAGATAGGCTCCAAAATCTTGCTTTTACAATAAATCCTGCTATCAATCTTTGAAAAATGCATTTCTTTCATTGTTAAGCTTCTGGAATAATTACTGGCTCCAATTCCTCAACACATATAGTGTGTAACCTTTTGCAATCTCAGTGGATTTCCCAAATCTCTACAAACACTGCTCATCTAAAATTCAATAATGGCTTTCTAATTGCAAACTGAGAGAAAGCCATTGTCTTTTCTGCACCCTTGACCTTGCTGAAGAATTTGATGTAGTTTCTGATATATTTCATGATATTCTTTCCCCAAGCTTCTGGAAGGTTGCATATTCTGTCTTCTAACTTATATCCCCAAAAACCTGTTCTTATCTTAGTGGGAACTCTTCCTCTCTGTGTTCCTCACTTGGATGTTTCCTGAAGTCTTGTTTCTCTCTGAGGCTGTTAGTTTTCTTTCTAGGCTTTCTCACTCGGTCTTCTCATTCACTTCTCTGTGAATACCTAACAAACTTTCACTCCCACGCTTATAATCTACTTTCTTATTTCTGGCTTATCCTGTCTAGTGTTATTCTAAATTCAACATACATAAATAGAAATGACTATTTTCTTCCCCTTCTCTTCCATGATTTGGCTCCTCCCACTCTGTTGCCCCCCAAACCCAGAAGTTCTATCTAGGAGCAGGGCTGACATAGAAGCCTCCTTTCCCTGAGCCTGCTCTATACTTAAATCTTAAATGGATTCCTACCATTTTGTCATGTTGTTCACCTAAGATCCCAGATTTTATCTCTTCCACAGAAAATGCAGTTCTGCAGAACCAGCAATTTCATGGACTGTTCTTGTAAGACCACACTTCAAACTAATATCTTCTGCTAAAGAAAACAATTGTTTCTTTACGGTAATAGCCAACACTCAAGTGTATGTGCTTAGACATAGTATTGTTATTTAACACAAAAATGTTATGGGTTAATTATTATGCACATCTTACAGATAAGGAAAACAAGATGGAGGGAATTAAGCAACTCATCTAATATTATATTGCTAGTAAAATAGTAGAGCTGGGAACTGAACAGGATTTGAAGGCAGTTTGATTCAAGAGTCTTTGCTTTTAACCTGTATGTCTTGCTCCCTTAAAGCAGACCCATATAACAAGATGGCCAATGACTGGGTGTACTATAGAACAAAAAGCCATACAATTTTAAAGATGAGTGTAATACCTTTAAAAAATAATGTCTAAATCCTAATGCCCAGAATCCATAAGATGACATTATTTGGCAAAAGGGCCTTTGAGATGTAATGAAGTTGTTGATCTTGAGATCATTCTAGATTTAGGGTGAACCCAAAATCCAATGGTAAGTGTCTATATAAGAAGAGAAGACACAAACATAGGGTAATATGAGCAGAGAGCCAGAGATCAGAGTAATGCATCTATAAATCAAGTTTGTGGTAACTTGTTAGGGCACCCTAGAAAACTAATAAAATGGGAAAGAATTCTATAAGGTGGAGCAGGACATAGAATAATGGAACTCTGAGGAGCACTGAGAGGTCTTAATAAAATAAATGGATCACACCATCAAAATGCTGCCTGAAGACAAGATTTTCTTATCTTTGTATAGTATATCCTATTAACAAATTTTAGTGATCAATATGTGATGATTGGAAAAAATTAAAGATTAAACTTTTTTATTATATTGCTAATGTGGAGTTGTGTCTTTTAAAATTTTATGTGTCTTAAAATGCTGGGTAAAACATTTTCCTCTGCTTTAAATATCTAAGTTCTTAGGTGTCCCTCTAGTTGCATTTATTTCATCAAAAATCCTGGAATATTTTCATACCTATACAAAATACAGGATCATCCATATATTATGTCATGATTTAAAAATAATTTTAGGTTTTTATAGACAAATACAAAGAACTTGTTTCAAAATCTTAATCACTTAGAATTAAAGTAATTTCTGGCACCTTGGAATTCAAAATTTTATCTTGGAACTTAGATTTATGTGTGTTAAAGAGGGTATAATTATTTTCCCAAATCAAGTTACATAATTAAGAGGTAAAATTGAGTTGAATGTAGTTTTCATAAATACACTTTGCTTCCTATGTGATTATTTTTGTTGGAGTAGCATACTAATATTCTAAAAAAAAACCCATGTTTTTTAAAAAAGAAATCTTCAAAAGAATTAATTACATTAATGAGAAAGATGAGTAAATGCAATGATTAAATTATTGATCAGTAGAGATCCTGAATTTTAAGACAGTGAAAATATTAAACATAGTTTTCTCAGATAAAACTTTTGGGAACAACTATTTCTATTTATACCCTCCTCCATTATTTCAGGGCCTCTTTGAGGTAGAATAAAAAGGATCTTGAAAATATGAATTGATTGAGAACTTAACTGTTGAAATTCAAATATCCCTTACATCAATCTATCAATCATATCTGAATATATATAGCCTTGATATGTATATGTGCATATACAATGACCTGAAATATAAATAGCTCTGTTTTACATTTATATATGAAATATTTGTATAGTCCTAATATGTTTTTTCAGATGTAGATATATATATATTTTACATATTTTATAATTTATTTTTTTAATTTAAATTCAATTAACGTATAGTGTATTATTAGTTCCAGAGGTAGAATTATTTAGTGATTCATCAGTCTTTCATAAAACCCAGTGTTCATTACATCATCCTGTTACCTCATCCCCAAACCCCTTCCCCTCCAGCAACCCTCAGTTTGTTACCTATAATTGAGTTTCTTATAGTGTGTCTCCCTCTCTCATTTCACCTTATTTTTCCCTTCCTTTCCCTACGATCCTCTGTTTTGTTTTTTAAATTCCACATGAGTGAGATCATATAATTGTCTTTCTCTGATTGAGTTATTTTGCTTAGCATAATACTCTCTAGTTCCATCCATGTTGTTGCAAATGGCAATATTTCATTTTTTATGGTTGAGTAATATTCTTTATATATATATGTATAAAGTTTATGTATACATAATTTTATAAAATTTATAAAAGTGAAGGGCACCTGGATGGCTCAGTGGTTGAGCTTCTGCTTTTGGCTCAGGTTGTGATGGCTCAGAAACAGGGAGCCTGCTTCTCCCTCTGCCTATTTCTCTGCCTCTCTCTCTGTGTCTCTCATGAATAAATGAATAAAACTTTAAAGACATTAATAAAAGTCAATATAAACAATTAAATAAAACAAGTACATACACAGCAGTCACATAAGGTAATGTACATCTTACTACAGGAAACCACACATATGACAGTCAATGCAGGGTAGTCAATTCAGTAAGGAAGTAATTTGCTCAGAAATGTAAAATACATACATAAATAAATAACAAAATACAAACTTTAAAACCAGCTTTTCTTTTTTATGGGATGTTTTCTGTTACCCTGATCTCCTTTTGCCTCCTCTACGCTTCCTAGTGCAGCAGTTAAAGAGCCCTAAAGAGGAAATGGAAATGCCATTTTTATCAAGAGGCAAACCATTTCCCACCCGCAAGAAACACTGCTCCTAAATTGATGGGCTTGGCATCCTGGGTATTGTGCAGATAATCAACTTTAAGACCTTAAAAAAATGTTATTTTGTGGAATATTTGTATAGAAATTGTCCTGTTCCTTCCTTAAGAGATTGTGATCAGCGGTTAGTTATGTGACTTTGGTTCTCGTCCCCGTGGCTAAATTCTCGGGAACATTGCCAATATTAGCAGACCATACTGTATTTATCCTACCTTGTTTATTTTCCCTTTTCATATCTCTATCATTATCATCTGTTGCCCTTGATCAAAACCTAATTCTTTTCTTCAGCTCTGTCACTACAGAATTATGGGGAATTTTTTTTCTTGACCTTTATGTAGCTGTACTGAGTTTTTCTTTTTTTAGGTATAAAAATATTTCCTTCCACCACTTGAGTATAGTACTCCACTTTTAGGCCTCCTCAATTTAAACTATGTATACATATATACATATATATATACACATATATATATATATACACACACACACATATGTGTGTGTATGAGATATACATGAGATATACATGTGATATATATATTTTTTAATGATAGGATTTCACAGAAAATCAACTGTAAAACCTGAACTAGATCATACTGGTTGATATCTAGCTTGTTTCATATAAGTAAAATAATTTTAACAGCTTATGAAGTGCTAACCGAGTGACCTAAAGACATAACACACTTCCTTTGACATAACACCATAGAAGCCCAATATTTCTAGGCTCAAGTTAAATAGTACATTTTAGAGCAGTATTTAATTAATAAGGACAAAGAAAGACTAAATCATGCACATAGAAGAAATAAAGAATAGCATGTTTGAGAGCCTAAACTGAAATCAGACAGCCAGGGCTGGGATCCCACCTCTATCACTTATCATCTGTTTGAGCTTGGGCAGGTAATTTAAACAGCTTCAGAGCTCAAGATTTCTCATTGAATAGAAGAAAATAAAAATATCCTCCTTAGATGTAGTCATGAAAATTAAATGAGATAATATCCATAAATATTTGACATACAGTAATTACTCAAAAGCTGGGAATTTAATATTTGCTGCGGCATGCTTTTAACAGGACTAGACCTAGGTCTGCAGCCAGCCAAACAACAGGGAAGAGGACCCCTCATGCAGCCTTGGTGGACAGGTTGGGGAGGCGCCACCTGACAGTGTGATCTTTTTAGTGGATCCACTAACAGGTAACACTTAATGCATATATTCTTTCTGCCTGGAATCATATTAAGACCCTAAATGCATTATCTCCTTAAATCATCACATTAACAGTATGATACAAGCATGGAAACACATTTTATTTTAAGATTTTATTTATTCATGAGGGACAGGTGGAGAGAGAGAGAGAGAGAGAGAGGCAGAAACACAGGCAAAGGTAGAAGCAGACTCCATGCAGGAAGCCTGATGTTGGACTCGATCCCAGGACTCCAGGATCACGTCCTGGGCCAAAGGCGACTCTAATCCACTGAGTCACCCAGGCTGCCTTTTTTTTTTTTTCATGGTAACACATTTAATAGGGTGGGGGGAATCTCCAAGTTAATAAGGAGAAGCAACTTCTATTACGCACTGCCAATTGGAGGTATAAACAGAATATACAAACCCAGGTTTCTGACCCCAGAAACTGTGTGTTAATATTTCAGACCAAACTATCAGCTTTCTCACAAAGCAACCCCTTCTCCAGACACCTCTGGCCTTTCCAATCATGTGAAATTCTTAGTGATTTCTTTTTTTAGGGTAAATAGAATAAAATATGCATATACCCTGACATAAGCAAATGAGAGTGGCACGTTGTATCTGTAACCTATTGCAGCATAACAAACAACCCCAAAACATATAGCTTAAGCAGCTGCTTTATTAGCTGTTGGTTCTGTGGGGCTGGAGCTCAGTAGGTGCTCCTCCTGCTTCACCCAGAGCTTCTCAGACCCCCAGATAGATGAATGGGGCTCCATGTCTAGCTCCCTCATGCTCCTCTCAGCAGCTTCATGTTTTCTGTCTCCCCAGGAGAGTTTATTTTTTATTTTTTTATTTTTAGATTTTATTTATTTATTCATGAGAGACACAGAGAGACAGAGGCAGAGACACAGGAGGAGGGAGAAGCAGGCTTCCTACAGGGAGTCTGATGGGGGACTCGATCCCAGGACCCTGGGATCATGACCTGAGTCGAAGACAGATGCACAACCAATGAGCCACCGAGGTGCCCCCCACCAGGAGAGTTTATTTTTTTAGAACAGCTTTACATATACAGAAAATTTGAAGAGATAATATAGAAAGTTTCCACACTTAGTCTTCCGTATTACTAATATCTTACATTAGTATGATACTTTGTTAGAACTAATGAATCAATAATGATGCATAATTATTAACTGAAGTTAATATTTTTTTTCTGATTTCCTTAGTTTCTAGATAATGTTTTTCTCTGTTCCAGTATCTCATCAAGGATGTCACATTACGTGTAGTTGTCATGTCTCTTAGGCTCCTCCTGGCTGAGTGTATTGTGGTCTTGCTTTTTGTTTTGTTTTCGTTTTTGTTTTTGTTTTTTTGCTGGTATCTTGTCTTCCAGGTCCTCTCCAACCCCAAACCTTGCAAGCAAGAGAACTTGAGTTTCATACATAGTGGCTCAAGACTCTAAGACCAAGGAAGTGAAAGTTATCACACTCTAAGGTCTGAATTCAAAAGTCCCAGAGCATTACTTTCTCTGTATCCCCTTGCTCAAAGCATCACAGAATTCAAGTAGAGGAAAAAGTCCCACCTCTCCATGGGCAAAGCAGCATGTGTGTGATCAGAGATCATGGTCAGGATTGTCACATAACATCTTTAGAGGCAAGTTACCACATGTATGCCAGGCGAATGTCCTCAGTTGTTTAGTTGATTTTAAGCAGGTAATGATGAAATCATTATGACAAAGTGAGAACAGAACTGCATATTGATGTTGAATTTAAATTCTTCTCTAAGGTATATATCTCAAGCTGTTGCCCTAGGAATAGCACATCTTAACACAAATATATATTTTTCATGGAATTAAATCATTCATAAAAACGTTTCATGTGCCATGTGTGAATATGGTACTTTTATTCTTTAGTAAATATAAAAATCATATGTACAACGTTAATAAAATCAGTCTTTACTTTTAGCATAGATTTAGGAACTGTGGCTCTCTGTAGAAGTGTAGGTTGTCTCCTAAGGCCTAAGAATGGAAATACTGATACTATGACAACACAGCCTAAATTTTCTGCTTTGCAGATGCCAGATTTATTTTTAAATGGTGTGAATCAAATCTGTGCTGAGAGGCCAACTTCAAAATATAAAAGAAAAATTGGCAATGGAAGGATTTTGCTGGTTTGGCTGAAGTGAAGTGCTCTACAGCATTTCATTCTAGTGGAGCGTCTGACTGTGAAAATCTTTCCAATTGTAATTCTTTTTGGCTCGCCAAAAGGGGATTATAAACTAAAGTCAATGTTGCAGGAAATGTCACCTGTCCTTTAAAGGAAAATAATAAATCAAAATGCTTTGTTCATCATATTTAAAAGAAAAAAAAAAGTATTGATCTACTTTAGGATCTTCTCTCATTCCTTGATAAAGTAGGTAAATAAACAAAACAGAATTTCACTGTAACTTTTCATTTTAATTCTTGCTCCTCTCCAAACAGAGAAGAGGAAATCTTTCAATAAATATTCATAAAAAGAGGAAAAAGAAGAACAGAGACAGAGAGGGGACAAGTGAGATGAAGAGTGTAACATGACCCAGTAAGTAGAAATCCTCAAGTCAGATATTAAATTAAAAAAGATACATTTTTTTAAAGAATTATTTATTTATTTAATAAAGAGAGAGAGAGAGAGCACTGGGAGAGGGGCAGAGGGTGAAAATCTCCCAGCAGACTCCCTGCTGAGTGTGGACTCTGAATGGGGTTCTCAATCCCAGGACCTTGAGATCATGACCTGAACTAAAATCAAGAATCAGACATTTAACTGACTAAGCTACCCAGGTGCCCCAAGAAAGATACATTTAAGTCATGTTTTGTTCCTTTCACAGATACCATGGTACAAATTCAAGAATAAGAAGTGAATAAAAACAGAATCTGGAGACCAATTCTTCGAAAATTTGAAGCGTTTGTTTTAAGCAAATCAAGGCAAACCTAGAAAACAAATACAACAGAACTGGAAACTATGAATATTTTTTTGTGCTTTACTATTTTTTCCAAGGGTTTTTAGCAATTACATGGCCTATGATGAGTACTTGCTACTTTCGAGAAAGAAAGTGACATCTCTGGCTTAGGTCAACATCCTACCTATGAGGATACAACTCCTTCTTTAGAAAGGTAATTGGTAATGCTACTGTTTATATTTTAATCTGAAAATGTACAAGAGCAATTTTAGAATTGACATTACTACACAGACCCCATTTGCTGTGTTGTTCTTAACCATCTAGTACTGATCACATTTGGAATGTTAATGTGGTGAAAAACTTAGATATGACCATAGACTGGAAAGATGGAAGATAATGGATTATGACATTTGCTGTCTAATATTGCAATGATGTGATTTATTTAGTCAAAGAAGCCAATAAGCCATTTACAAAGGGTATATAGAATATTTGTCGAGTGTTACTACTTTGTGCATTTTCTGGTATGGTTTGTTATAGTATAAATAGCTTTTCATTTGTGATTTTTAAATCAAGACATATTGCATTGCTTAATTTTTATTTGTTGGTTTTTTTACTGAATCAAATAAACTGAATCAAATACAACTGTGGAAATTTGCATTTGAAAAATGCACAAAAAAGAAAATAAACATTCTCTATTTTTTTATCAAGCCAATATGATGACTCAGACAAATAGCAACATTTGAGTGTGGTGATGGCACAGGCTTGTAGTCTTGCTCTGTCCCTTCTCTGGCACTGATGATCAATACTGTCTTTATGATTATATTGTTATCATATTGAGATAGATCACAAAACAGCTATCAGGTTAGGAGGAAGTCAACATTTTTTTAAAAGATTTATTTATTTATTTATTTATTTATTTATTTATTTATTTATTCATGAGAGAGAGAGAGAGAGAGAGGCAGAGACACAGGAGGAGGGAGAAGCAGGCTCCATGCCGGGAGGCCGAGGCGGGACTCGATCCCGGGACTCCAGGATCGCGCCCTGGGCCAAAGGCAGGCGCCAAATTGCTGAGCCACCCAGGGATCCCCGGAAGTCAACATTTTACATAAGTTCTGATTTTGAAAGTAAAAGGTAGATAGAAAAACAGACAAAATCCTCAGCAAAAATTTGCATGTCTTTCACATAGTTGCTGTCTTTATTTCTTCCTTGACTCAGATTTCTAGATACCGAGAGCAAATTTTATTTCTCTATTTTTTCCTTTAACTTTTTACTATTCAACCTTATTATCATTGAGTGTTGGATTATCTGTTGAAATTTTTATTAGCTATTGATTCTGGATCAGCTTCTCACCCCTCTGCTATCTCATCTGAATACTCTGTACCGACATCAGAAGGACTTCCTTTTATAGGAGCATTAGTGAACCAGGGAATCCTTCCTAAATCAGATGAGTACATTGCCCAGTTTTCAACACTTCTGCATATAATCTACTCCACTGCGCACAGCACCCAGTGAGAAGCCAATAAATGTTGTTGACTGACTGCTTCCTATCTAGTTAGAAATGGGGATAAAAATTAAACATATTTTTTGGTATACTTCCCAGCTTCAATATTTTAATTTCTCAGAGGAGCTAAATGTGGTTAGAAATGCTGTAAGCCACTTCAATTTTGTTACCAGAAGTGTCGGAGAAAAATAAATTTATTTAGAGATAGACCAGAAAGTATAAAAAAAGAAAAGAAAAAGAGAAACAGCACAGCATTAAAGTCAAATTACCCGGTGTTTCTCTATCAACATTTTGACCAAGTTGAAGGCATTAAATCTAATTTTAAAGTGTGATTACATATGGAAAGCACCAAGTATAATCATGTGTAACAATAGCAGGGGTTGGGCTGAAGGACATACCATTCTTTATTCAAAATGAAAGTTAATTTTAAAATGTATGTGAATAAAAGAGAAATATGGCATGAGAAAGTTTTGAAATAGGATATTGTGAAGTGAATACATTACTTTTCTACTCTGTTCAACAAAATGTAATCATTTAAAAACCTCCTTATTATTCAAGTAATAAAAAAATGTGCTTTCTGAACAGTTGTAAAACACTAGTCCTTGCCTATGCTTCTTGAAAATGATAGTATTGATAAATAAAAAAGGACAAAAGAATAGCTCATGAGTATTGATCGTAGATATAAGTATTTTATTCCAATTTTACCCTATATGTTAACATGTTCTTCCTTTATTCAATTTTAAAATTGCAAATACTCGGGAAATATGTTTATATTACACTTTTAAAATTTTATTTCCCCTTTCTTCAGAACTTAAAAGGTTCTCTGTAGTGTCTAATGATTTTCATTCTTCTACTTAAAATCTACTTTAACATGACTGCAATGTACATGTTGTATTTATACAAATGGCTTAAAGATTTGTAATAATTCAGATTAAATGGTCAAATAATGTTTAGATGCAAGTTGCATATTTAGCTATAGCACTGATGGAAACATAACAAAATATGCAGGAATTATATCTCCATGTTGATATGATTTCTATCACCTTCCTTGTTTGAAAGCATCTAAACTTAAAAGTATGTGGCTTTACCAAATGAGATGGAAGACGACTTTAAAAATGAAAGATTGCAATGAGTTAGTGATCTGGCATTAGTCTTGAGGACAATGGTTATATAAGCAAATGAATTATTTTTTAATTCCATGAAACTGGTTTGTGTATGCTGATGCAGGGAATATATGTTTGCTAACAAGTTACTAATCTTGACCCATGAAGAGCTGCTAACATTTCTGTTGATTGGTCAGTGGATTACAGATGTTTTGGGGTCACTTTCTTCCAATTCTCTCTGCTCCCTTGAACTTTATCCTTTTGGTTCCTTTCAGCTCACTTCCCCTATGTGCTCTGGAGTCAAGTGAAATCATAACTCTCAACCAAAATAGCTTTCTAAGAACTGGGTGCCCACCTACAGTTCATTTTCTGAATCTAGTTGCCAAAAACATTTTCTTCAGCAACTGAAGTTTAACATTCCAACAGTAACAGACATTACTAAATATTTCACCAACTTTCCCAGAACTGTGTTTGCAATCCTTTGAAGCCACGCAAGAACATTCGCCTCTCTAAAGAAATGAAACTGTTCACCCCCACTGTCCATCGCCAGGTGCAGATGGAGGAACCAGGAAGCACTGATGGAATCCACGGTCCTCAACAATAAAGCAATTGCTGTTCCCAATCCTTAGCTCTCTTTTGAGTGCTTCAAAAGCCCTTGTCTGGCCTTGTGTGAATGATTTCTTGTCCAAATGACCTCTTTCTCATCTTTTCAGTTCCTCTCCTCTGTTCAAACTCCTCCCTTATCTGGGCAGGGCAAAAAGGTACAGTTAACATGTACCCATATACCGTAACTAGGGAGGGACACTCACCACTCATAGTACCATGTGCCCACTGCAGGGTCCACATCACAAGGCTAAAGATAGTTAAGGATTGCTCTAAAGATCTTTAAAAAAAAAAAAAAAGTCATCTCTTTTTTCATTTTAACCCTCCTCACTTTACACAAAACTAAAGTAGTTAAAATTCATTATTAAGCATTTGTAATATAACATTTTTCCTGCAAATATTACAATTTAACCATTTTCTTTATGTCATCCTTGTGAGAGAGATTACTAGTTTTATAGCTTCATTCTGCCTTATGGATTTAGAGAGGATTTTTTTTTTTTCAGATTTGAAGTGGATTCTAGATATATTTTGAAGGTATCATAAATTAGCTTTTCCAACCTGGAGTTATTTTCCTGTTCTAGAGTCTGCAGGAATTAGAAAGCTTGAGGAAAAGAATCATTGGTAGTTTGGGAAACAATTAAGTAAAGATCTCATTTCCCACATTTAAGTAGAGAATGAGTTAGTACAAAGCTCAGTTCCTGGAAAGATTCTCTGTTGACTCTGATTTAAAAAAGAAAAAAAGTTGCCAAGAAAAAAATTGCTACTTCTATTCTGTACAAATGTCTTTCATTCAAACTTAAACATAAAAAGCTGGTAATATCCAGAATGATCATTTGGATTATGTAATCAGTGTTAAGTGGATTTTTAAATATGGAAAATTTCACTAACTTTCTTAGCTTTAACTAAAAATAATTTGAACATGGTGAAGATTTTCATATGTATGTATTACTATGCAGTGTGGCTCTGACTCTGATTGCATTCAATATTCCATCTGGTTCAAACCATGTTTACTCATTTCTCCTCTAACTCTGTACCCTTCTTGAAAACTTTGCTCACTTCTCCTCTTAGAAGCCTTTAAAGTGCTCTGGATCTGTCACAGAAATATATGCCCAGGAAAGTTAAATGCAACAAACCTCAAAGTAACCTAAATGGCTATAAATAAGGAAGTGATTAAGTTTAAAAATTATATGCTCCTATCATGGGAATTTTGCAATGGGGAAAATAGGAGGTGAGACATGATTGCTGGTTTGAAAAGATGTCCAGACATGTTCTTAACTTTTAAAATAAAAGAGAAAGTTGCAGAATGGACTGTGTAATAAGTTCATTTATTATGTATTATATATATATATTATACATTGCATATAATATATATATAGTAATCCCATACAGCTATAGAGAAATATAAAGAGATTAATATCTATAGCTATAGATAAATTAAAAGAGAAATAGGTCGATAGGCAGGTAGACATAGAAATAGAGGTGGAGGTTTTGAGAGGGAATCAACAGACACTGATAACGAGTGTTGTGTTTGTTTACCTCCCCCCCAACAGAGTTCAAATGAAATGTGGGAAATCAGACCTTTACTTTCCTCCAAACAGCTTTACAGAGTGTCTGAATTTTTTCACCAATGTGTATCATACTTTAAAAGATTATGTGTTTCTATAGTATCTAGCATTTACTTTGCATTCCAGATATTTTGTGTATCTCATTTCTGAGATGCTTTTATTTTACTCAGTCATCTGTTTTCCAACTTAGACACATTACTTATACGTACTCATTGTCCTTGGTCTGAAGCAGCTTCCTACTTTGATTCTGTCCTTCTTCCCTTTTTTGAGCTTTAAAGTTTATCTCTCCCAAGAAAGAAACTGATTAAATAGATTTGGGCAATCATTCTCATCTCCTGAGCATGGCTTAAAGCATATTTTCTCTTAAGCCAGAGACCAATTAACTGCATTTTAACTTAGATATTCAAATTAAATGCTTCCAACATGAAGCACATGACTTGAAATAAAGACTGTTTCTCTAACAGCCATGAATACACATTAAAAATTCAACAACTAGAACTGTCCTCAAAGAATCATGTGATAGGAGAGAAAAGAACTAATTAAAAATGTAAATATAATTTAGAATACATTCTCTCAAGAGGATTGATGCCCGACCAGTTATCAGCACAGCATACAACAAAATGAATGTATGCTCCATCTTTCTGGATGCTTCGGGCATGTCATTCAACTTCTAAAATCTTGCTCTTCCAATTAAATCAGTTTTTATGAATTTGCAGAGGACTGGAAGACTCCTTGAAATGTGCACTCCCTGCTAGAAACTTGGTCATTAGTCATCACTTCATTACTGGCACGTCACACCAACCCCAACCCTTCTGCCATCTATACCTTCAACAGAGCTGACCACGTCAATGTTACATCTCATACTGTGATTCAATTCCCTGCGCTCAGCATCTACCACTGTTTCACAGAGAAGTGGGCACTTAATAAATGCTGCCAACCATGTAAAAGTAATGAGAACAGTTAAATGAGCAGCTGAACTCCATTTATTCACCAAGTGCTTGTTGCATATTTACTCTGTACAGTATGTTATATGTTAATGGGAGGCTATAAAGTGATTCCATTTACTTATTGTTACAATGAGGCCATTGAACTGGATGATTTCTAAGGTGAATTGTGAGTCTCATACTCTATGATTCTGAACATAAATTTCTAAATGAGAAAACAAAGCCTCTTTCTTTGATTTAACCTTATGCTTGGGAAATACAATATTTGTATGTAAAAATATTTAAAATATGAGCACATACTTAAGCAATGCAAAGAAGTGCTGATGAAATGTAATTTGAGGTGGATCAGTAAACAGTGCTTTTTATTTTTCATTTATTATTATTTTTAAAGATTTATTTTTATTTATTTTGGGGAGGGGAAGGGAGAGAGTGAGTCTCAAGCAGACTCCACACTGAGCAGGGAGCCCAGGGCCAGACTCTACCTCACAACCCTGAGATTGTGATCTGAGCAGAAACCAAGAGTCAGATGTTTAACTGATTGTGCCACCTAGGGGCCCCAAGAATGCTTTTTGGACCACGTATACTCTAACTGTATCCTGAAGGATGTGATGAATGGAAATAACAGTAAACTTGAATGGATTCCAAGTAGAACTTGGAGGAATACTAGAATGTTCATTTTTGTCCCTTCCACACTCAGAAGTGACACCCCTTCTGGGCAGAATGAGAAAGTAGAATAGTTTTGACTTACAACCAGGGATAGAAGAAGCAACAGTTTACAAAATATAAGGATGGAGGGGTGACTCCACAGATGTTGAGAAATGTGATCGAGCAGCTGGCATGTGGGGGAAGACTGGAATTTCAGAGGAGAAAGTGTGGAGGAGGAAAACAGAGGAGGTCTGCATGACAGCCAGAGAATTTCCAGGAGAACATCTAAGCATCTAGACTTGGACGTCTATGCCTTTGCATGATGCTGGTAGGCAAGAGATCTTAGACACAGAAACATTAATCTCCCACCCCAACTCAACTCTGTATAGTAAAAGATAACTTGAGTTAAGGGTTGCTTGAAATTCTTTGTCCCTTATGTAGTAAGGTGTTAGATGCAAGCATCGGTAATGCTACCCAGAGAAATAACTGGCTCAGCATGGCTAATAAAGATCTTTCTTGGTCAAAAAGGGGAGGATGAGGACAGCATGCAACCTGATTTCCCTCCCAAAGCATCCTATAGGGGCCCTACACAGGGCTAACTGCAGGAACAGAAACAGAGCCAATGATGTAGTAGACCTCATTTTAAAACATCTGTATGTCTCCCCCAAATGTATTAAATTTGTTGACTCATTCTCAAGTTTTTTTTTTCCCAATAATTGCTCATAAAGCTTTAGAAGCTGACAGTCTAATTGAAATGTGCTCAGTCTAAATAGTCCTATTCCGTATCGCCAGTAACAAAACTTAAGTGACCTCGACTCTCTTTCTTTTACTGAATTAAATGGTATTCTCTCTGCCAATCCAGAAGCAACTCAGAATTGAACATGAAAAAAGTGGGATTTTCAACTGAGTGCAGTTTTCTTGTGGGTTAGACCTGCTAGAAATGTATCCTCCAGCTTCATTTTGTTCACATGTCAGCCTTGGAAGAATGAGTTTTAAGGAGTTCCTCGGCATAGAACTAGTAAAGAAGGAGAACGACCTAGCTGGTGTTATCTGTGTAGTCATTTTCTAAAGATGATGTTATCGAATAACTAACAATTGTGGAAAATGATGACTAGGCTGTCTTGTGGCTGGAGCCAGAGGATGCGATTTGGGCCTCAAAAAGATGTGCAATATTCGACGAATTGTGAATTTGGAGATTTGTTAGCATCGTACCACAACAAAATTGGAAAGAAACATCCAGGCTTCCTGGTTCAAACCCTTGTGTGGCTATGACAGATGTGGATGCAGTTGGGTTGTTCTGTGAGTAAAAACGCCTCACTTTAATATTGATCTTAAGGTTACACTTGATGTATCTGTCCTGCCAAATGAGTAGGAGTTATTATGGCAAAAACATAGAACAGAAAGCCAGAATATTTCTTTTGAATAGCCACAATGGGCATAATCTTTCCATGTCTGCTCACCTAGCAGGCACGTGACATTGTTCTGCACCAAGTGAAGACTTTGGTTATTTATTTTTGGTCTCTGAATTTCTCATGGAAACTCATACAGCAAACATGATTTGAAAATGCTTCTTTCCATGGTGTAATTTAATCAACCTGAACTGTTAAGCCTCTCAAGACCTTACGGACAGGTTGATGTAATTCCCTGCTAGTCAAGCTTTTAAGTTGAAGAACTACTTGATACAGTCCATTTGTAACTGTTCTTTGTGCCTTAATTGTAACAGACTTAGATGAAGTTGGCTTGGCAGATTATAAAATGCAACAAGACAGAGTCCCGTGGGGTTTTTTTGCTGAATAAACCCTGAGAGTACACTTCCTCAGATTCTAATATAGAGATGTTCCTGTGTAAAATGCATATGTGTCATTTATCTATCTACGTATACAGTCACATTTTCCTTCATGCTCTCACCAGGTGATGAAATTTCAGCATTTTAAAATCTTTCCTATGATTAAATAACAATTTTGCATTGTCAAAATAAAATACTATTGTATCTTGTGAATTTGTTCTTCCTCCTACCTTACATGTTAAGTCTAAATAGCTGATCTTCAAACTGCCTACAGTTTCACTAATGCTTTTAAACATGTTCACAGTCCTACCCACATACATTATGATTTATAAAATATTTTTATTGAAATTTTCACTCATTCTTTCAGTCATTCATCCAACAAAATGTAGAATATTATCCTGTGCTGAGCACTGATCTCGGCTCTGAGGATCCAGCAGCTGAACAAAGCAGACATTTCACTCAGATGGATAGCAGGCATTGCAACACAATGTAAATGAGTAAAAAAATAAATATGCTGTTGGAAGGTAATGAATATTGTGGAGAAAAGTATAGTAAGTGAGAAAGGGGAACAGGAGATGCTGGGATGTATGATATTAAATGGGATGGGCAAACAAAAGATCTCAATGAAAGCATAACATTTTTGACAAAAATATAAATGTAGCCAGGGAGTGGACATCTGAGAGAAATGGGTTCCAGGAAAAGGACCAAGAAATGTGGAAACTCTGAGGCAGGCACATTCGGAGAAAGCAAAGAGGTTGGTGGCTAGAACAAAGAGTGAGAGGAATGAAATGAGATGAAGTCTGAAAAGTGAGGAGATGAAGACACAAATCCCTTAAGGTCTTGAATCTCCTTAGGGACTTTGGTTTGCATGCTTGGTAAGTAAAGAAGCTACTGGAAGGTCTGTCCGAGCAGAGAACTGATGTGATCTGACTTATGTTTTAGTAGAATCACTCTGGCTACTGAGCTGTGAATAGACTGCTGGGAGTTAAGGTGGAAGCAGGAGAGACCAGTTATGACATTAATGAATATCAGAATATGTACTATTTCTAAGAAAAAAGAAAGAGAGGAGGAAGAATAGAGATGAAAGGACTCTCAGATCCTTAAAAAAGAAAAATGATGAAAATAATGTCATAAGAAGTTCAAATGAGTTTTGATCACTTAAATTTGGAAATTAATATTGACAATAGAGAAGTTAAAGATTAATAACTTTCTTAAAATATTTCTTTATTTAAGAGAGAGAGCACACACACGTGCATGCACAAGCAGAAAGTGGGCAGAGGGAGAGGGAGAGAGAATCTCAAGCAGGCTCTGTGCTGAGCCCAGAGCCCAATGCATGGCTCGATCTCATGACCCTGAGCTCAAATCAAGAGTCAGATGCTTAACCAACAGAGCCATATAGATGCCCCTTAGGTAAAGACTAATAACGAAGCAATCAAGGTTGAGAAACCTCCATAATCCAATCAATGGATCCCCAAAATGTGTTTTTATTAAAATAAATAAAGAAATGGGTCAATATTAAAAGATTGCTTAATGGTTAAATGCTTCAGCTTTATGCTCAGAGGGATACAAATTTCAATCTGCAAACTGTACCTATTACCTGTGAGATCCCTGAGAGATTACTTTATATTTTTGAGTCTCCGTTGTTTTCTCATCTGCTAACGCTGATAACTTTGGCTTCATATTTGCAGGGCTGTTAAAAAGATTAAATAAAAATAATTGATTAAAAATACTGAGCACGGTACCTATTAAAATTTGAGTGCTTCATAATGATTGGTAGTTCTCAGCTTCAGCTTAGTTTATTATGAAATGTGCCAACTACTTAAAGGCAAAAGAAACTGCATTTTGGGAAATTATACAGGATCAAGCTAGCTCATCTGTATTACATGTGGTTGAAATAAGCAACTACTTAGAGATTCAGTAAGAACCCAGGTGTTGACAAAGCAGGGAGGAAAAGCATGTTTAATCAATCCCCTCCTAACTAAGGCAAGAGTTAGCTGATCTCCGTTTCTTACACTGAACCCCTTGCCACAGAGCACCGAGGTCCTACGGCTGGCCAGTTCCAGGCCACTGGCCCCCATGCAATTCTACTGCCATTTGATGAACCCTACTTTTAGCAAGTGCTACTTGTATTTTTCCCCAAACCTGTTTAGGGCAGGCTTACTCTCATTATAATGATATATTTTAATTAGCTGCTTAATAAAGTCATGAAATAGTACAAACAAGAAGAGTTGTCAAACTAATAAAACTTCGTTTGAAGGTTTATCAACACTAACTGTTAAATATGCTATTATCCATGCATGAGCAAGACAACCAAAACAGGCTGATATGGAGGAGAAAGTCTCGATTCTGCACCCATATTGCTGCCTGATTGTCATTAAATTCTAATTCATTCTAAAGAAGCCATAATTCAAGGTGTCTGCCTTGAGCTCTGGTCAAGATCTCAGGGTCCTGGGATGGAGCCCCATGTTGGGCTCCCTGCTCAGTGGGGAGCCTGCTTCTCCCTCTACCTGCTGCTTCCCCTGCTTATGCTCTTTATCTCTCCCTGTGTGTGTGTCAAATAAATAAATAAAATCTTTAAATAAAATAAAGAAGCCATAATTCTAAAATTGCAGAGATGCATTATGAGTGTGATAAATAAATAAATAAATAAATAAATAAATAAATAAAATCACACTCCCAATCTGTAAACCTGTATTTAAAAATGGGTCTCGCCTCCTATGAAAAATTACCAATTAAATAGATAGATGGATAAAATATTGAGGTATGTAAGTATCACATTTTATGACTCCCACTTACTAACTTTTTCAAATTACCAGTTAGCAAAAGACTAAATTGAATCAGGTAAGAGAGCATAGTCTGCCTCTACTTTTACCGGAGTCCTTCTAGGTCTGCCTATGCATTTAAATGGCCACAGAGAAGCACAATGAGAAAGTTGTACAACACCAGCATTTACTTCCAGACCCACAGTGTACGAGACATTCCACCATAACCACTTCCTTAACTCACCTTCCCCTTCTTTTGCTTAAGGGCTATGACTCAGAAGAAAAAAGAAAAAGCCAAAGTGGGACAGGAGAACCATTTCTCTAAGAGAGGCTATGTCTCTTTGGTATGAAGGGGGAGGCTGGGGTACATATCACCTCCTCCTTCCAAGATAGCTGGTCATATAAGAAAAGATACGGACATCTAGGCAGACAAAAAAATTTCAATTGCAATCATCATCTATAAGAGCTGATAATTTTGTGGGGGTTTTGGTTTTGTTTTAAAAAGATTTTATGTATTTATTCATGAGAGAAAGACACACACATAGAGGCAGAGACATAGGCAGAGGGAGAAGCAGGCTCCACGCAGGGAGCCCGATGTGGGACTCGATCTGGAAACTCCAGGGTCACACCCTGAGCTGAAGGCAGGCACCTAACCACTGAGCCACCCAGGCGTTCTGAGCTGATACTTTTGTAAGCTCCACTGTAAATTTGCAAGTTATATTTGCCACGTTGCCGGGATAAATAGAAAATAAGATATTTTATGCGTTAATAATATCAGAACACTGTTTAAGGAGAGGGCCTGTTCAATATAGTCCTTATACTTTCTAGACTTCTGTATAGCCATCGATGAACACCTGTGCCAATTAGAATTTAAGTGATTCACCTCACCCCTTTTTATTTTGTTTGGGCCCCCCACACATACTCCCAAAACTACACGGAGGCAGGGGAAAAATGTTGCAAAGGAACTCACCAACTGAGTGTACGACGGTCAGATTGTGAAGAAAACTCTTTCTTTGAAAGATTTTGTGTATATTTTTTGAGGCTGTATAATTACACCATTGTTTGACCAGACTATCCTATTTCATAGCACAAGCTTCAGTGTGAAATATATTGGAGTTTTGATTGCATATATGGTAATGAGTGAAAATAAAATATCAAACCAAGCCATTCTGCAAATAACACAGACATTTTAATGTATTAGATTGTGTTCTTGGTCGTGTGCACAAAAACACTCCTGTTCTTTAATCTGCTTTCTATAATGCTATTATATTTTTGTCAGGATTACCTTAATCCTTGTCAGCTCAAGTCTATTGGATCTCATTATGGGTCAGCAGAGCATTTTCTCATCTTTTGTCTAAACTTAAACATTATTTATTCACTCAAAGAGCATATTAATGGGTTACCAATGGGCTAAACCAGGTCCTCCAATTAGACACACATTTGTGCGATCCGCGATGTAAGATTAATAAGGGCAATTCCTTACTGGTTGACCTTTCTTCAGTGTCCTCCCCCTGCCCAATCATATGCTGTCACAACCTCTCCAAAATCCTATGGCTCTAATCTAGTCATCTTACTCTTAAAACTTTTAATGTTGGCCCCCAGCCCCATCAGGCTACTGTCAAACACCCTGATCTCATGGCTCCTGGTTATGGAGCTTGTACCTATTAAGAAGTTGTACCCCAGGGCACCTGGGTGGCTCAGTCTCTGATTCCTGATTCTGGCTCAGGTCCTAATCTTGGGTCCTGAGATCGAGTCCCATCTAAGGCTCTGTGCTGGGCATGGAGTCTGCTTAGGATTCTTTCTCTCTCTCTCTCTCTCTCTCTCTCTCTCTCTCTGCTCCTTCTGCTCACACATGCTCTCTCTCTCTCTCTCTCTCTCTCTCAAATAAATACATACATACAAAATAAGAAAAAAGTTGTACCTCACCTTCCATTTCTTCATTCACATTCACTATACTCTGGCAAAGACTGTTTTGGTTCATGTATTTCATGTTCCCTAAACTTAGACTATCTCTTTTCTCTTCTATTCAGCACTTTCAAATTCTAGGCCCTGCTCAAACCCCACACCTTCTGAGGTATGAATGTCAGTAGCATTTTACTTTAGTGTCTGAGAGAGAAATACTTGCTTCCTGCTTATAATGAATGCTCTGTGCGTGTCCTGCTCTTCCTGCCCAAGTGGCAGGATGAACACTAATGTCTGTCTTTAACTCTTGGAACAGTTGCCATGGCTTTATATGCTTAGGGAGGATTCAACAAATATTTACTCGTGATAAGATAGAGTTCGCTTAAAAGGTTCATTTAAAATGTGAAAGATGTAAGTTTAGAACAGACAAAAACTGAGGCTGATTGGGTCACTGAGTCAAAGATTTACAGACTCACCTTTCTACCACAATCAGGCTCCCTTTGGCTCTCTCCCTTACCTGACCAAACTGATGACCTGCTTGTCTTTTCTCTTTTCTTTTTGTCTGTATGCAGATCTCTAATATGATGATGTGGGAAGGAATATGTGCTTTGTAATCAGGTACAACTGGACTTTATTCCCTGCTCTGTCACTTTCTGGAGACATAATTTGCAGTATGCACATAGGCTCTTTGAGCTTCAGCTTGCTCGTTTGTAGATTTAGGATATTGAAGAGATATTAATAGCTCCTATTATGGAGACCTTGATAAGTATATACTGTTCTAAATGCTTTACATTTATTATCTTAAGTCTCAAAACACCTCTGAGGTAGATACTATTATTATCCTTGCACATATAGATGAGGTCGATACTATAATTATCTCCACATTATAGGTGAAGTAGCAGAGACACAGAGAGGTTAATTGATGCCCAGAGTCACTCAATTACTAAGGAGTGGAGCCAGCATTGAAACTCTGCTCTTGTGACTTCAAAGCTCATACACAAAATGGTTATTGTGAGGATTATTTGCAAAGGTCAATACTGCTATTTCAAAAGGGGTGTTTCTCAAGATTCTAGTTGAATTCTGCTAACATAAGTGTGCCATGTGTTTAATTTAACCCTGTTACAAAGATTCCCTTCACTGTAGGATTTAAGGGATAAATGTGATGGTCTAGACCACGATTTCTCTCCACCTGTTGACAGTAAGAGTCCTTGGCCAACTTTTAATGTTGTAATTTTTTAAATTCTGGAATTGTCTCAAATTTCATAAAATAGTAATATATTGCCAGCGGATGACTCTCACTTATGATGCAATAGCAATGGGCACCTCCTCATCCTCACAGTCCTTACCCCAAACTCTTTTCTAACTGTCCACAAACAGAGGAAGAGTGCCCAACTAGAACCTACTAAGGTAGTTTGATAGATTTTACAAAATGAACTTTGCTGAACTATTTGGTATAAGTATCTACACATCATGATATTTTGCCTTCTCCATTGTTTCTTCAAGGTTTTATAAATATTGTAGTTTAAATAAATGGCATTTCTTAAAATTATTTTTAAAAAGGTCTCTTATGGACTATTAAATTACTTGTAAAGGCATAGGCCATGTTTAGAGATCATCCAGGAGAGAGCAAATCTACCAAATGCATTCATTTACTGACAGTTTTCTTCCACAAACATTGGTAGAGCCTCTTCTAAAACAAAAGCTAATAAGGGCACCAACAGATCCAAACACTTTTTTTTTCAAGATCCAAACACTTTTACTGGATCATATGTGCCACAGTTTTATTCTGTGAGCCCTTCAATAATCTGGATATAATATCATCTGTTCTGTGTTGTTGGTACATTGTGAAAAGGTTTTTATAGATTTGATTTTTCTGGGAAGATTACTAGGGCTATAAGATGCTATCTTCAGGCATACTATTTGTCCTTTTGTCTATAAATTTGTCTTTCATCCATAAAAGAGGCTTCTGCTTGGAGCCCAGCAGACCTGACAAACATAAAATGTTGTAAATCTATGATCCAGAGAGGTAGATGGATGAGATACATCAGTGAATCACCTAAACAAGATGCAGGCATCTCTGCACATACTGAAAAGTAGCATAAATGAAAGTGATCACTCTCTTCCCTTCTTTTGCCCCCATCTGTCTACCAAATAACCTCCTGACAACAGGCCACACTCTTCTGGTTGTGCTCCTATCTTCCAGATTTCAGGTGAGGCTTTGCAGCCCCTTGGAATCCACATATGATTGGCTCAAGCTCCCTCCCAAACACTGGACATGACCAAGCCCCCTACCAAAGTTTTCTAAATTTCAGGATGGGAAGGGCAATTTGAGCAAGGAGGCAAGGATGACCTTTTTATGGTCCTTTCTGTCTCGAACTATTCCTTCCTTTGAGTCATTTTATTCTGTGAAGAGTTTCACCCATGGCCTCTTTCTGCCGTACACATGACAAACCAGACATGAAACACAGCTTCTTTTTCGAGTTGTGCAAGAAAATCATCAACCCATATTCCCAAGTCATGCCTAAGCTGAGCCTAAAGAGGTTAACCAAGCAAAGAGGTTGTGGGTTGGGGTGTCCAAGCAGGAGAAACAAGAGAAAGCATGATATATTCTTGATGTTGAAAGAAAAGCCTGGCTTCAGATTTTTACTCATTTGGGTGTTTCTTTACTCCTAATTTTCAACACAACCCAGTACAGCTGTATATTCCATTAGA
Organism: Canis lupus baileyi; assembly: GCF_048164855.1. Lineage (NCBI taxonomy): Eukaryota > Metazoa > Chordata > Mammalia > Carnivora > Canidae > Canis > Canis lupus. The sequence continues at coordinate 17,802,010 of NC_132852.1, forward strand.
TAAAACCAAAATGCAAGTATTTGCTGTTGCTATTCTTTTTATTAGTACCAAATAAAAACTACACTTTCACATTGCATAGAGCATTACAGTTTCCAAAGCAATTGTCACGATCTCATTTGAAATTCTCAACGGCCCATCACCACCAAAGATACTAGCAAATCATCTCCATCATAGACCCATTTTGGGATTTCAATAAAAATGGATTATAAAACTTAACTGGAACATCAAATATTTTAAAAATAATTGAAAAAATTACCAAAATCTTCACCCAAAAACGAAAGATTGGTTTATCAAAGGCACACGAATTACTTATATAAATCAGTTCACTCTGTGATCTGGGAGTGAGAGGCAACATTTTTTTCTTTTACAGCCAAGAACGGGAGGAACAGCATTCTAGAATAATTGGTGACATATCTGTAAAAGTTTAAAAAATAGAATTTATAACACTTTGAAAAAGAATAACTGCTATATTTTTATAAAGCATTAAAAACATAATCTCTTGCTTTTCACCTTTATAACACTCATTTTGGTCTGATAAATGTGGAGGGACCAGGCAGGGGTTTCTGGGGCTGCCCAAGCTTGCCAGGAAGCAGTTACTCATTTGGCAGCTGATACCTGAAGATGAACAATTGAGCATAAGGCTTTGCTGACTTGCCTGTGAAGTGTCCAGTTAGGGTTGGTCTATTTAAAACAGTTGTGAAGGCATGGGTCAGCGGTCTTGGGCCAGGGGATTTTTGTACACCACAAGAGGCCTCAGGAGTGATGTGTTCTCCCCAGCTGACCCTCCTGATGATCCTGAGCCAAGTGTTTCTCTGGAAAGGCTGGTTTCTCTCAACGCCTCCTTTCTGTCTGTGTTTCTTGGTTACCAGACTTGCTTACTTTGTAATATCCTCAAAGCCCATGATTTCTTCCTCTTCTGTTTTTTCTCCAAACAACCTTCATTTTCTCAAAAGTGTTCACAAACATCTCTATGTTTTAGCTATCACAAGGCTGAGCACATTTCCTGGTGGCTGAATAAGCTTTATTCAACACAAATAAATTAAGGAGGAATAAGCAAATTGCTTTAACATTGTGAATCCTCATTAAAACTTGGAAAAAAATACTCAGGAGCACAGGCTTGTTCCTTTAGAAGTATGATTGCATCAATAGGTTATAGGAATCTTTGAACATTGAGCATCTGCTCTGCGTGGAAGTGTTACATTGGCATTATTACTTTGGATTTCATTTTCTCAGAGTTTGATCATTTTATTTGCATTCGATTAAAAGTATTTACAAATTTTAACACAGAGCTTCTTCCTCGTTCTCTAAAGGGCACCAGATCGAAGTTGATTGTGCAATAGAAAGGAAATGGTAATCAGAGTGCAAAGCAGTGGAAAGATCCCTATAGCTTTGTAGACCAGAAATGGAGTCAGGAGGTTCCCAGAGGTTCTTTCTTTACTCTCTTTATAGACAGCAATACACAAAACATGTTGTATCTTGTTGTAAGAGTAAAATGGCTCTGGAGTCAGTGGCTTGGCTTTGAAGATCATGCTCTTGAACACTTCAGATACAGCGTGATGGTAAAAACCACAGGCTGTAGGATCAGAACTGGCTCAGTGACACTTGCCACTAGTTATGGGATCTCAGTGAAATTATTAACCTCTCCTAAGCCTTAGTTTTCTCATTTGTAAAGTGGTTTTTGTAACAACAGCCTTTTTATACATTCTTGTAATGGAGAAAGCAAAAAAAAATTATCTATGTATCTATCTATCTATCTATCTATCTATCATCTATCTATCATCTATCATCTCTCTCTCTATCACATATATATAAAGAATTCCCCAGGAGGTATATTAAAAAGTTTCTCATTAGATATATCACATAAAGATGCTCAAAAATAAAACAATATTTTTTGTTAGATCTTAATTTACACCCATTTAGGGTATTTTGTACTTTCATAGATACCTTGGTCAATTCCCTGGAACTGAGTTAAGTGGCTAATTCTGGCTGTGATAAGCTGTTAATCAACAAAATGTTTGACAAACCAAAATCCCAGTACTCTCAGAAATATATCCATTACTACAATGTCATTGAAAGCAGGACCTGGGTTGTCTTCATCATGATAATTCTAGCAGCTAAAAATGCTATAAACACATAGAGCTCAATGGATATCTACTAACTTGAAATGATCTGACATGCTTGATAATAAAATTGTTTACGATAGTAGAAAATATGAGGTGCACACAAATATTGTTTTTTATCATGTACCATTAAGATAAATTCTTAATGGAAACTGAAAGCAAGTAACCAAGAATGACAGATTGTCTATATTGCTGTACAGACACATTTAGTTGCTTGCCGAGTAGGTATAAGTTAGCTTTTATAAATCAGAAAAAAATGTTTTTGCTCTGTTTGTTATTAGTGGAAAATAAATTCTGTTAGTTTTCCCCTAATGCTGTTTATGGCACTCTAGCTGTCTGACATGATTTTTTTGAATATTGTTATTGTATTTAGAAATGGTACAAACAGGGGCCCCTGGGTGGCTCAGTCGGTTGAGCATTTGCTTTTGGCTCAGGTCATGATCTCAGGGTCCTGGGATTGAGCTCTGCATTGGGTTCCCTGCTGGGTGGGGAGTCTGCTTCTCCCTTTCTCTCTACTGCTCCTCCTGCTTGTAATCTCTCTCTCTCTGTCAAATAAATAAATAATCTAAAAAAATAGTACAAACAATTTAGAAAGAGTTCATAGGAATTAGAGGTGGAAGACAACTATCCAGCTTTTCTTGATTTTTTCTTGTGGTCTTTTTCACAAATAACTGGAATTCTCTTTTTTTTAAAGCTGTATTGTATAGGTTTCACAAAATTAAATAAATAAATAAATAAATAAATAAATAAATAACACTTATTAAAGAGGAATTGAGACTGACATTTAACAATTTCATAAATTTAATTTGGAAAGTGTTATTAAGTGAATTAAGGTACATTATGTGTAGTTTTTATTCAGAAATGCTTATATCTATCTATATTCATCTTTAATAATTATGGTTTGATTAGCATTTCAGTGTATCAGGTAGATATGACCTTCAACTTGCTGATCTAGCTTTTGCTTTTCCTATGTTAATTTATGAATAATTTACATTTGGCCCATGGGCATTTTACAATACACAATGACATGGATATCTTGATAAATTGCTAATTAACAATTTTATCAGCAAACTCTCTCCAATGCAGAGTAGATGTGCCTTAGGAACTTTGTGCTTTTAACTATTTTTGCAGAGAGTAGTGAAGAAAAGTAAATTGAGAAATGGTAGGTTTCTATAAACTACATGATGAATGGTTTGAAGGTCAATTCAAATACTTTCCAAGAAAACAAATACCCCCTTTTCTTCTTAAAGACATTAATGCATTGTTTTCTATTCCATACATGTGGGCTGTATAACTTTACTGCTGATGATTTCAAGTGGTCTGAAAAGTTATCAATCTAAAGACAATATTCTTACAATAAAAAAAGGAGTAAAAACATGTACAAACAGAGGAAAATGCAACTGAAGCACAAATGTCTATAGGAAGTACTTGTAATAAAATAGAAATTTGTCTTTAAAATAAGTGTGGTATCTATTACCCAGTTAGAAAATATTTTAAAAATTGATCAGGGATGTCCACTCTCACCACTGCTATTCAACATAGTACTGGAAATCCTAGCCTCAGCAATCAGACAACACAAAGACATTAAAGGCATTCAAGTTGACAAAGAAGAAGTCAAACTCTCCCTCTTCGCCGATGACATGATACTCTACATAGAAAACCCAAAGGCCTCCACCCCAAGATTGCTAGAACTCATACAGAAATTTGCAGCGTGGCAGGATACAAAATCAATGCCCAGAAGTCAGTGGCATTTCTATAGACTAACAGTGAGACTGAAGAAAGAGAAATTAAGGAGTCAATCCCATTTACAATTGCACCCAAAAGCATAAGATACCTAGGAATAAACCTAACCAAAGAGGTAAAGGATCTATACCCTCAAAACTATAGAACACTTCTGAAAGAAATTGAGGAAGACACAAAGAGATGGAAAAATATTCCATGCTCATGGATTGGCAGAATTAATATTGTGAAAATGTCAATGTTACCCAGGGCATTTTACACGTTCAATGCAATCCCTATCAAAATACCATGGACTTTCTTCAGAGAGTTAGAACAAATTATTTTAAGATTAGTGTAGAATCAGAAAAGACCCCGACTAGCCAGGGGAATTTTAAAAAAGAAAACCATAGCTGGGGGCATTACAATGCTAGATTTCAGGTTGTACTACAAAGCTGTGGTCATCAAGACAGTGTGGTACTGGCACAAAAACAGACACATAGATCAATGGAACAGAATAGAGAACCCAGAAGTGGACCCTCAACTTTATGGTCAACTAATATTCGATAAAGGAGGAAAGACTATCCACTGGAAGAAAGACAGTCTCTTCAATAAATGGTGCTGGGAAAATTGGACATCCACATGCAGAAGAATGAAACTAGACCACTGTCTTGCACCATACACAAAGATAAACTCAAAATGGATGAAAGATCTCAATGTGAGACAAAATTCCATCAAAATCCTAGAGGAGAACACAGGCAATACCCTTTTTGAACTCAGCCACAGTAACTTCTTGCAAGATACATCCCCGAAGGCAAAACAAACAAAAGCAAAAATGAACTATTGGGACTTCATCAAGATAAGAAGCTTTTGCACAGCAAAGGATACAGTCAACAAAACTAAAAGACAACCTACAGAATGGGAGAAGATATTTGCAAATGACGTATCAGATAAAGGGCTAGTTTCCAAGATCTATAAAGAACTTCTTAAACTCAACACCAAAGAAACAAACAATCCAATCATGAAATGGGCAAAAGACATGAAGAGAAATCTCACAGAGGAAGACATAAACATGGCCAACACGCACATGAGAAAATGCTCTGCATCACTTGCCATCAGGGAAATACAAATCAAAACCACAATGAGATCCCACCTCACACCAGTGAGAATGGGGAAAATTAACAAGGCAGGAAACCACAAATGTTGGAGAGGATGCGGAGACAAGGGAACCCTCTTACACTGTTGGTGGGAATGTGAACTGGTGCAGCCACTCTGGAAAACTGTGGAGGTTCCTCAAAGAGTTAAAAATAGACCTGCCTTAAGATCCAGCAATTGCACTGTTGGGGATTTACCCCAAAGATACAGATGCAATGAAACGCCGGGACACCTGCACCCCGATGTTTCTAGCAGCAATGTCCACAATAGCCAAACTGTGGAAAGAACCTCGGTGTCCATCAAAAGATAAGTGGATAAAGAAGATGTGGTTTATGTATACAATGGAATATTACTCAGCCATTAGAAATGACAAATACCCACCATTTGCTTCAACGTGGATGGAACTGGAGGGTATTATGCTGAGTGAAATAAGTCAATCGGAGAAGGACAAACATTATATGTTCTCATTCATTTGGGGAATATAAATAATAGCGAAAGGGAATAGAGGGAAGGGAGAAGAAATGGGTAGGAAATATCAGAAAGGGAGACAGAACATAAAGACTCCTAACTCTGGGAAATGAACTAGGGGTGGTAGAAGGGGAGGAGGGCGGGGGGTGGGGGTGAATGGGTGACCGGCACTGAGGGGGGCACTTGACGGGATGAGCACTGGGTGTTATTCTGTATTTGGCAAATTGAACACCAATAAAAAATAAATTTATTATTAAAAAAAGAAAATATTTTAAAAATTGAGAAAATCTTAAAGGAAAGTAGGCACTGTCATATTCTGCTAATGAATTGAACAGTAGCATTTTGCATTAGGTAGTACTTTGGCTTTATGTAGTAATAATCATTCTAAAATCATGCATACTTTTTGACCTAATAGAGACACAATTAGGAAATAAGGTCTAAGGAAATAACCCTAAATTCAAAAAATGCTTTATTAAAAAACATGTTTATGAAAGCGTTATTTATAATAGAAAAGAATCAAGTTAATTTTCCATCAAAAGGAAATGATTATTTTTGATGTTTCCATACAGTGGAATATTATAAACTCAAAAAAAAACTATAATGTGGAAAAATACTTAAAATTACATTATATGAAAATAAACTGTAAAACTCTACTCAACAATGTTATAATACATTTCTTTTGACAGATTGAAATATGGGTTGCTTTTTTCTCTTTTCTATTTTTGTGTATTCATGGACTATCTTTTAATCACTATTTTTTTAAATTCAAGAAAAATAAATTACAGAGTTCACTACAATAATCTATTTGGAGTTATGCTCTGGACTTTTTCACGGTCCAAGAAATTATGTCATGAAAACCATGATTGCAAAGTCTGCTTTCAAGGACTCTTCAGAGTAAGGGGCTCTATTAAAAGATTCTTTGGCTTGCCTAGTCTAAGGCAGAGGAAACAGCATTTGTAAAAAATCCTTGTACTGGTTAGAACTCTTTAGGTATGAAGGATTGAAAGAAGCCAGTAGCCAGGAGAGCTTAGCTTAGAGAGGGTTGAGCAGGTCCAGTATCAGCAGATGAACTTCTCAATATATGGACAAGCAGCAGATCATACTTGCCCTGTTCATCATCAGGGCCACAGGAAGATTTTGAAAGACTTGGAAAGAAAAATGACATGACTAATTAGAACATTGACTTTAATTCTTTATAAACATGCTCTCATTTTCTTTTTTTCTGAATATAATTTCTACATTAAAATATTCTTTTTCTCTAGGGCACCTAGGTGGCTCAGTTGGTTGATTATCTGACTTTTGATGTCAACTCAGGTCATGATCTCAGGGTTGTGAGACAGAGTTCCTCGTGGGGCTTAACACTGATCATGCAGCCTGTTTAGAATTCTCTATCTTCTTTTCCCTCTGCTTCCCCCACTCATGCATGCTTTCTCTCTCTCTCTCTCTAAAAAAAAAAAAAAAAAAAAAAAAAAAGAAATAAAGAAAGAAAAGAAAAATCCTCTTTTTCTTTCTTGATATTGGTAATGTGTGTTTTCTTTTTTTTTCCTTTGGTTTGTCTTGATAGCAGTTTATCACTTTTATTAACTTTCCCAATGAACCAAATTGTGGCTTTGTTAATTTTTCTGTATTGCATATTTTATCTTCTATTTTGTTGACCTATGTTCTTATTTACAAGCATTATTCTACATTTTCAGGCTAGATTTCCTTTCCTAGTTTAGCAAGATCAAGTTTAGATCACGTTTTTTTTTTTTTTTTTTTTTTTTTAGGCATTTATTTTATAATATATGCAATTAAGTGTTAAATTTCTTTCTAAACTCTGCATTGACTGCAGCTTGCAAGTTTAATGGGTTATGTATTCTATGATATTCAATATAAATATTGTTTAATTTCTTCTTTTGACCCTTGGAATTTTTAGAAATATGTGCTCTAACATCCAAGAGTATGGAAAAATTTTAGTTGTACATTTGGCATTTGATTTTTGTATTATTGTGTTAAATTCATTCATAGGATTCTCAGTATAAAATTTGGTATAAAATTGTCCATCTTAATATTTCCATTTATTCATTTTATAGAATCCAATTATCTGGCAAATTTTTCAACTTTTAATCTATTTCTCATCTTTTTATTTTTTTTTCTTGAATATATTAATTAAAGTTATTTTGTCCCAGTCTGATGATTTTTAACACTTCAGTTTCTCCAGGTGCATTTTTATTCTCCTTCAGTATTCAATTATATGATCCTTTATGTTGGCAAATAAACAATATTTTTATAACCGAAATACTATAAATTTTAAAATGTAGACAAATAGAGAAGGGGGCTGATCACCTTAAAACTGAGCTGAATTAAGCTTAGGTTTCCATTTTATTAGGACCTAGTTTGCGTCTGGTTCATTTCTTATGTTGGCTCCTTGCCTCTAAGGCTTTTGACACAGGCCTAGCTCATGTTCTTGTATGTTAGGCCACATCCAAAATTGCGGATAATTTCCAAAAAATGTACTTGCAGATAATCATCTCACCTTCCAAGATTAAAGACTATCCTGGACCATAGTTCCTCTAGTGTATGTTGCTTCCACAATTTTCCCATGTAATTAAAAATTATCATTTTATTATACATTTTATTTGGCTTTTTCCCCCCACTTGTTCTTAGTAGTAGCTTGATCTGTCACAAACTATTCCAACCAAATGCAGAAGTACAGATTATTTTATTTTCTGACATTTAACCTGCCTGTAAATTCTGATTTTTCTAAATTTAATTTGAGATTTCTTTAGAATAAATATGCAATGGAAACAAGGATGTCTGCTCTCACCATTTCTATTTAATATTTTACTGAAAGTTCTATCCAGGGCATGTAGGCAAGAAAATGAAATAAAAGTCATCCAGATTGGAAAAGAAGAAATAAAATAATCTCCATTTTAGAATATCCTAAGTAACCCACTATAAAGCCATTAGAACTAATATAGGAGTCAATAAGATTACAGTATATACAATATCAATATACAATAATCAATTGCATTTCTGTATACTAGATTAATCACTTGTAAAATGAAGTTAAGCAAGCAATTCCATGTGTAATAGATCAGTAAGAATAAAATACTTAGGTATCAATTTAACAGAAGTGAAAAATTTATACACTGAAAATGACAAAGCACTGTTGAAAGAAATTAAAGACATCTAAATAAATGAAGATCCATCCAATGGTCATGAGTCAGAAGAGTTCGTACTGTTAAAATGGCAATACTCCAAGTGGCAATAATGCCCTGCCTCAAATATGTCCACGTGCTAATCTCTGAAACTGTGAATGTCTCCTTATATAGAAAAAGAGACTTTATAGATATGATTTAATTAAAGATTTTGACAGAAAGAGATTATAGTGGATTATCAAGATATACATAGTATAACTGTATGGACCTTATAAGAAGGGCATAGGAGGAGTCAGAATCAAAAGATAATGAAATTGTTGAAGCAGAGATTGGAGGAATGAACTTTGACAATTGAAGAAGAGGCCACAGACAAGGAATAGAGGCAACTACCAGACAATGAACAGGCAAGGAAACAAACTCTCCCCTCACTGTTTCTAGCAGGAGCCGGCCCTGTGGATATCATGACATTAGCTAAGCGAAACTTATTTTGGATTTCTGACCTCGAGTACTGCAAGGGAATAAACTAGTGCTGTGGTCAACCACTATGTTTGTGGTGATTTGTTAGAGCAGCAATTAGAAACTAATATACTCCTCAAATTCGTCCACAGATTCAATGCAATCAGTATCAAAATTGAAAGCATATTTTTACTCTAAAACAAAAAAGGTAGATTTAATGCAAGAATAGAATGAACCTGAGGATAAATAAATCCACAACATAATTTAAAGTTTGATTTTTTTCCTTTCTTTGTAGAAAGAATGGTATCTGAAAGGATAGGACTGAAGATGTCAAAAAAAAAAAATTGTCCAACATCCAGGATTTGAAATACTGTTGATCCTCCCTTGCCAGTCTTCTAACACTCACTACTGGCCAAAGGTGATGGTTTTACCTTTGTTTAACTTGGGATGCATGTTAGTTTCAAGAGTAACTGGATGGCTTGTTTACTGATTTAACCTTCTGTCATCCTCTTTTGCACAGTTTGGGTACTCACTGCAATCTCTTCGTCCATGGTTTTCAGTCGCTTATCGAGGTCTATGTATTTCAATGTTATGAAGCATGGTTGGACTCTATATTATATTCTGGAAGGGGTCATTATAAAAACTGATCATAGGGGTGCCTGGGTGGCTCAGCGGTTGAGCATCTATCTGCCTTTGGCTCAGGGGGTGATCCTGGTCTGGGATCAAGTCCCACATCGGGCTCCCTGCATGGAGCTTGCTTCTCCCTCTGTCTGTGTCTCTGTCTCTCTCTGTATGTCTCTCATTAATAAATAAATAAAATCCTTAAAAAATGGATTATAATATTCTTTTGATTAACACTGGCAAAAATTTCACCATCTTCTATCATGTGTAATGGATATTTTTCCATCTCTTGAGGTCCAGATTGCACACAACTTGCCTTATTACTAAAGTAATGTTTAAAAAGTCTTTCTGAGCCTTTCAGTATTCTTTTAAAGGGATGAAACACTTTCCTTCTCCAGTCCTATGATGTTATCCTAAGTAAAAATTTCATTGCAAATGTTGACTAGGTTTCAAAATTCTGAAAGGTTAATTGTTTGAATACATTTGTGCTAACTCATGGCAAGCACTGCTAAGGGACTTAATGAATTTACCCATAATCTGAGATGTATTTTTTGGTAGCTATTGTACTCTGCCAAGTTGTATCAGAAAAGCTAGAATACATTTTTTTACATGACTCCAACATGACGTGACTGATCACCATGGCAGAGGTGAGGTTAGCCTGTTTGGAGAACTAAAATGGTCTTTAGCCTGGTGTAGATTATCCTTTCATAAAACAGTATAGTAAAAAGTTCTTTGCATTATATAGGTTCCTGTTCTAGAGTGCACATTGAGATTTTTATTTTTTTCAAATATGGAGAGGCCAATAGATCAGGGGATAATTGCCATTGAAAATATTATTGCTAAATAGCTCCCAAGAGGAGGAGACACATGGAGAAGCACCATGGTTGCTCAAAGCCTTTTTTCTGGTTCTTGGAGGAAGAAACAAGCAAAATAAAGCAGGCAAGCTAAGCAAGCTTAGGAATAGATAGTTTGAATAATTTTGGTAGACTCCGGACTATAGCAGTGATGCCTAGTTGTCCCGTACCTGGATCTGGGGTGATTTAGGTCAGGGTATAGTGTTCCTGACTGCAGGAATCTGAAAATGAGACAGAGGTATAGCTGGAGGGATTGTTTGGTTTGCATATCAGATGCATGTTCACAGGCAAGCTGTTAGCTGCCTCTAGGAATTAGCTAACCCCTCCCCCAGTCCATGGGACCCCTTAAATGGTCAAAACATCATAAAATACAGAAAACAAAATGCAGGACTAGTAGAGCTCTATTCTTTTTACAGATACCCATAATATCTATGTCAAGATATGGAGGGGCACACGAAAGCATTTTGCTTGCAGGCAAAGCTGGCAGAGATAAGTATGTATTGAAGTTAGTTTATATTCATCTGAAGCTTGTCTATTGCAGCCTTACGGATGCCAATTCTTCCCAGGGGCTGTTTGCTTCCACAACTGCATTTATTAACTGGCTTGAAAGCCCAGTGAAATTATTTGTTGCATATTGATATGTTCCCCATTACAAGTACTAATGAAAAGCTATGCCTTTAAGGGACACCTGAGTGTCTCAGTGGTTGAGCTTCTACCTTTGCTCAGGTCATGATCCCAGGGTCCTGGGATCAAGTCCTGCAACGGGCTTCCTGCAGGTGCCCACTTCTCCCTCTCCCTGTGTCTCTGCCTCTTTGTGTGTGTCTCTCATGAATAAATAAAATCTTCACAAAAATACTTAAAGAAAATAAAAGTTATGCCTTTAAGAATCATATTTGGAAACCAGGAACACTGGGCATAGAAAACTTTGCAAACAAAAAGGCAAGGACACCCATGAAAAGTTCTAGGATATCCAGAGTCCCAAATATAGTGCTCAGCTACAATGAGTTACAAAAAATTTCAAAAAAGTTCCTTATTCTTGTTTATCAGTTCATGAGGTTGAATCATTTGCCTTTGAGCTGAGAACTAACACTGTTCACAAATTGAGGGCAGACACTGTGTTTTCCTCAGAGTAGCCCAAGTGGCAGAGGCAGCTTGGCCAAGAAGAGGTGGCCACTCTGGAAGGGCCACAGTGAATCACCAGAGGGCCTCCAGACTTCTTACAGAAATTTATAAGCTAATTCAAACATCTATATGGAAATGCAAGGGACCCAGGATGCCAAAATAACTTTCAAAAACAAGAATAAATCCTGAATTAAAATCTTACTATGAAGCTACAGTAATCTTGGTGTGAAGATAAATTTACAGATCAACAAACAGAACTGAGAATTAAGAAATAACCTATACATATATAGTCAGTTGATTTCTGAGAAGGATGTCAAGACCAATCAGTGGGTAAAGCATAATTTTCAGCAAATGGTCTTAGACAACTGAATATCTGTATGCAAAAGAATAAATTTGGACCCTCTACCTCACATTATTCACAAAAATCCACTCCTAATATATTATAGACTTGAATGTAAGAGCAAAAGTATAAAAGGCTTAGAGGAAAACATAGGTGTAAATGTCTATGCCTTGGTTTAAACAGTGATTTCTTAGAAATAATACCTAAAGCACAAGCAACAGCAACAACAGTAACAAAAAGATAGACTATATTAAAAATAAAAACTTAATTTGCAAATGATAATGACAAGTAAGTTAAAGGACGACTTGGAAAATAAGAGAAAATATTTGAAAATTACATATCTGATAATGGACTTTGATATATCTATAATATATAAAGATCCTTTACAACTCAATAATAAAAATATAACTGAATTTAAACATGGGCAAAGAACTTGACTAGACATTCCTCTAAAGAAGATACACAAATGGACAATAAACACAAAGAATTGTTTATCATCAGTAACAGTTAGGAAAATGCAACTTAAAACCACATGAGATACTAATTTGTACCCAATAGGGTGGTTATAATCAAAGAGATGGGCAGTAATGGGTATTGACAATGATGTGAAGAAGTTTGAATCCTCCTTATTCACTGCTGGTAAGAATATAAACTGGCACAGTCACTTTGGAAATATTTTGGCAGTTCCTCAAAATGTTTAGTAGTTACCATATGATCTGACATTTCCATTCTAGGTGTATCAGTAAGTAAAGTATAAGTAAAATATATGTCCTCACAAAAATGTGCAGGTGAGTATTCATAGTAGCATCATCCAAAATAGAAAAAAAGAATGGAAAGCTCTTAGATGTTCTTCAACTAATGAATGGATAAATAATGTGGTGTACCTATATAGTAGAATGTTATTTTACAATAAAAAGGAATAAGGTACCAATACATGCTACAATATGGATGAAAACATTATGGCAAGTGAAAGGAGCCAGTTATGAAGGGCCACATATTCCATGATTTTCTTTTTTTAAAAGATTTTATTTATTTATTTATTTTTAGAGAGAAAGAGAGAGAGCACAAGCAGGGGGAGGAGCAGAGGGAGAGGGAGAAGCAGACTCTGCACTGAGCAGGGAGCCTGAGGCGGGGCTCAATCCCAGGACCCTGAGATCATGACCTGAGCTGAAATCAAGAGTTGGATGCATAACTGACTGAATCACCCAGGCGCCCTTCCAATATTCCACTTACAAAAAATGATCAGAATAGATGAATCTATAAAGACAGAAAGTATATTAGCCTACTGCCTAGGGCTGGGAGATGTGAGGGAGGAAGGATTATAGAGTGAATGCTATTAGATATGGGTTATTTTTGTGTTGATAAAAATGTTCCAAAGTCAGATTGTGGTGATGACTGTAAAACTCTGTGAATATACTAAAAAACATTGAATTGTAAATTTCAAATGGTTACTCTTACTGTGTGTCAATTATATAACAATGAAGATGATAAAAGAAAAGTTACCCAAAAATGCAGTGGAAATTAAAGTATGAACGCATAGTGTTGTATTAAAATTACATCACAATAAAATACTTGAATTATACATAGTAATATTTATGTGTGTTTTAGATCTACTACTATTTATTTAAATGTACAATCATGAGCGTGACAATTGCTTACTGATCCAATTTCCATAACTTGCCCAGTGTCATTTAAGTTTTAAAAGAACCTAAAATGAAATCACTGAGTCCTTCCACATTTTTCTGCCAGACATGATGGTAAGCAGAGTTAAAGATGATCTCTTTCACAATTGACAGGAGATTCTGATCTACTTAGAAAAATCACTGATGTTGCAAGAGCATGCTCCCTCAAGCCTAGTGATCTATTGCTGTAGAAGTGTAACCAACCAATCATTCTCATAGCACACCTGCCTGAAAAGTACTTGGTATGACTCATTTCTACTTCTGAGTCCCATTTTTTCCCCCAATAATCTAACCTCTGTTGCATCCAGTGCTAGAAGTATAGAAATAATGATACACAATAGTAGAAATGTATATGATATCATTCCTCTTTTGGTCTTTGGGATTAAAAATGAGAAATGGAGGTAATTATGAATCTTCAAAGTGTGCGGTAACATCTAAAGCCAAGGAATATGAATATAGATAAAATAATTACTTTAGTTATTTATAGTTTTAGGTGCCCACATGTGGCAGAAACTGTGTAAAATTACATGTGACTCTCAAAGCAACTGGGCAAAGGTATGAATGAAGAAACCAAAACCCAGAGAGGCTAAGCATGATGCCTAAGTCTCTGCAGTTAACAAGCAATTCATACACCCAAAATAAAATAAATCAACCCAGCTCATGTGCATATATGTAATACATATAAAATACATATATGCATACTATATATATGTATATTATGCATATATCATATATACTATAACTATTTATAGTTGAGTATCATAATAAACAGCAGTTAACATTTCACATCAGTTTAGAATTTTTGAACTTTGTTCACCAGGGCTCAAAGACAGTAAGTGGCTTGGTCCAAGTTAATAAGGTAGTTTGAGTAGAAACAAGACTACACTCAAATTTAAGGCTTCTGTTGAAAAGGTATTTAAAAATATGTCAGGGGATTCCTATAGTATAACTCCCTACACCTGATGAATACCGAGATTTCTGTTTCAGGTCAAGGAGCTGGAATCCTTTGTTAACTTTCTTCTTTCCCCTCTCGGTCTTTCACTCTAGGTGTTTGAATTGTGAATTGCATTAATAGACATCCACTTTGATTTTCTATCTCTTCCAATTTGCCCCTCTCTTATCCAGAAGCTGATCACTTTAGCTGTGTGTATATATTCAAGTGCACTGGGAAGTTGAATAATTATGCATTGGAATTAGAACCCCGATTCTTTGGGGAGGTCGATAATAATCTAATCTGACCAACCGATTTTTTTTTTCAAAATATCCACTGAGCATTTCTATTCAACTCTCTGCTTCACTTAAGTGATACAGATTTGAAACAAGCTATGACTGCCTACTTTATAAAAGTACTTCCTCTGAACCTACTGCTTCCATAATCTAAAAGGAGCCAACTTTCAGAGAATTTCTACAGTGATGAACTCTACCAATTTAAAAGAGAGTACAGCAGTGTCAATGAGAAAAGGAGGAAAAAAAAAAAAAAGAAAGTGAGGAACTCTTAGGATTTATGAATTTTATATTCAAGGTTTTTACTGTTCTTGCTATGTTGGCTCACTTTTTTCTCCCTTTCCTGTCCCCAGACTCCCAACCAACATAATGCTGCATTGTTACCCGTTTGATACATACAGTATTTTTACATTCATTATAGTATTACAGACTATGTTATTTTAAATACTTTCTTTAAAAAGCAGCTCTTTTGTGTCCTGTTATTTTGCCTGCTTTAATTTCACTCTTTCTTTTTCTTTTCTTTTTAATGGTTTTAGTAGTTAAGTCTTTCAAGGGAAAGGAAGTGCTAGTAAATATTGCCAATTTCAGTATCTTACCCTCCTGGACACAGTTGGCCAGGGGTGGACATGTGACCCTACCTAGGCCAATTTAAAGTTCTTTTTTGAGACTTTTCTAAATGGAGCTGGAAGAAAAGTGCATTTGCCCCAGGGTTCTAGGGAATTTTGGCTCTCTCTACAAATACTGCTCTCCCTAAAGCCCTTCTGAGGGAGCATTACATTCCAGCCCTCTGTTCAAGGTCATTGCTTCCTCAATTCTCCCCTCTGCACTTTGCTGTAGCACCAGCCTCAGCAATTTCCCTCTTTATTGGATCATTCCCATCGCTATGTAGACATACTTTATTCTTCCTCTTAAATATCTCTTAGCCCACCTCACAAGGGGCTCCTCTTTATAGTGAACTGCTTTGAAAATGTTTGTATTCGTTGTAACAGATCCTTCTTCTCCTATTCTCTCCTAAATTCTCTTTAGTCAGTTTGCTTGACCACTCTCATCAGTGCTACCAAAGAGAAGTTATTCTTGACTCCTTTTCTTTTTCTCACAATCCACATCCAAACCATCAGACAATCCAATTTGTTCTACCTTCAATTATTTCTGCAATGCAATTGCTCCTCAAGCTCATTAATCTGGTGCAAGGTACCATCATCTCAAACTCAGAATATGCTGGATGCAGGCCACCTAGTCTCCCTGCTACTATCTGCCCCAGCACTTACAGAGTTTGGGCTCAACACTGTAGCAAAATGATCTTGTTAAGTAAAAACCATATCCCTCCTCTGCTCAAAACCCTCCGGCAGCTTCCCACCTCCCTGGGAGTAAAAGCGAAAATCCCAGTTGATGGTTTACAAGGCACTACAGCATCTGTGTCTCTCCTAAGCCCTCCATTCTCTGACCTCACCGGCTGCTGCTCCCATCAGCTCCCTCCCTCCAGCCACACCGACCTCCTGCTGCTCTGCCAATAGGCCTAAGGTGCTTCTGGCCTGAGTTCTTTGCTCTCTGCCTGGAACACTGTTCCCTCAAATAGCTTCAGAGCCAACTGTCTCATCACTTTCAAGTCTTCACTCACAAGCTGCCTTCCCAGTGGGACTTTTTGAATTAGTTTGCTAGAGCTGCCGTGACAAAGTATCACAAAACGTATGGCTTAAACAGCAGGAATTTATGGCCTGGCTGTTCTGGAGGCTAGAAGCCCCAAGTCAGCAGTATTGGTTCTTTCTGAGGGCTGTGAGGGTGGATTATATCCCAGGCCCTTCTCCTTGGCTTAGAGATGGCCATCTTCATGTTCATGGGGCATTTCCCTGTATCTTCACATCATCTTCCCTCTGTGTGTATCTCTGTGTGCAAAGTTCCCCTTTCTTTAAATCATATTGGATTAGGATCCACCCTAACAACCTCATTTTAAATCTCTATAAAGACTCTATATACAAATAAAGTAACATGGGAGGTGCCGAGGGTTAGGACTTTAATATACGCATTTGGGAGGAGACACAGTTCAACTCGTAACACCTTCACTGACCACCTTCTTCAAATTACAACCCCATTCACTCTTTATCATCCTTCTTATGGCACCTATCATTTTACAGTATACTATAAAAGTATATCCTCATCCCCAGGAAGATAGGACCACTAGTAGGTCCTCGATAATTATTAATTAAATAACTTCACCTATCTGAATCCATTATATCTTCTTCATCCAGAAATGATTTTCTTTGGGACAGTAACTAAGTACCCTTTCAGTCATCAGACTCAAAGGCCAAAAATGCCTGACTTGGCTGCCTAGCTCCTTCTGTGGCTCTACCAAATCTGAAACTACCCAGAAAATTTTTGACTTCGTCCTAGGAACAACCATTGCCAGGAACTTGATAATTCACTCCTAAAATGCCTTGAAAATATAAAATTGATTTTGCATTAAAGTTAACTTTCTGCTAAGTTTGACACTTGGGGTTTATACTTGATAGCCATACAAAAAGAGATCCTTTTCTTTTCATCTCTTTTGTACATAATACATTGCAAACACGCAGGCTTGTTTGTTGATAAAATGGTGACTCTTAGGATGAAGAGAACCAGTCATAATCAACTTTCTTGAAATCAAATTCTGGCTCAACTATACAATCATGGACAACTTTGCCTAAGTCCTGTGCACTTGGTTAAATGAGTAAGAGATTCCAGCAAAATGGTAGGAATTCCAGAAGGTCCTTTTCTCATTTGTGTTTCTCTGTTTTTGGATGAATATCAAATCTCTGTGAGAATTATGTGGATATCATTGGTTTTAATTTACCTGCTCAATAGGGAGAACTAGTGGTTCAGATAATCCAAAAGAATATCATGAAAATAACATAGTGTAGCTTTAAAAATATTGAGAACAAACATTCATTGCTACAATAGACGAAACTCATTTGCAAATCCCCAACACCCTCAGCTCTGTCCTATATTTACAATAGACAGGGAAGAGAGGGGAAGGAGCTTATTTACTTAAAAGGAAGAAACAACTACTAACATACATAACAAGTCATTGAAAATAATAGAGTATTATGAGGCAAAGTATAATATCAATAAATCTTTAAATAACTGCTTTTGTGGACAATTTTTTGAAGGATATTTGTGTTTAGAGAGCAATTGTTGCATGGAAATATAAACTACATGTAGTGTTATATAATGTGTACCTATCTTGTCTGTCCAGAATCAAGACTATTTTACAACATGAGCATGAAACTATCATCTCTCTATTTGTGAATGTAACATTCAATGAAGATCTTTTTTTTAAAGATTTATTTATTTATTCATGAGAGACACAGAGAGAGAGAGGCAGAGACATAGGCAGAGGGAGAAGCAGGCTCCACGAGGGGCGCCTGATGCAGGACTCCAGCCAGGGACTCCAGGATCGCACCCTGAGCCGAAGGCAGATGCTTAACCGCTGAGCCAACCAGGCGTTCCCATTGAAGATCTTAGAGCACTGGTAAACTCTTTTTTGCCATTGTCTTAATTTTTCTGTCATTTAAGAACATATTTCTAAAGGAGGGCATGAAATTTACAGCTCACACTTTCCTAAACTTTAAAGTTCTAAATGCATAAACAGTTGTACTTCTACACAATGGAATACTATGCTCCTTTAAAAAAAGATGCAAACTTTTTTTATATTACTATGGAAGAAATTTTCAGGATACACTATAAGCAAAAAAAAAAAAAGGTGTAGAACCATTTTTGTAGCATGAAATCTTTTACTAAGAAACTGGAGAAATAACATATCTGTATATATGAAGAAACATTGAAGGATACAAAAGAAACTCAAAATCATGGTCATTTTCCATTATATCATTTGTATGTCATTTTGATTTTTAAACCATATGACTGCATTGTCTATACAAAAAACTTCACAAAACTTGAATTATTTTTATCTTATTGGATAAAAGCAGAACAAAACATAAACACTGCAAAAGGGGAGCTATTTTTTTCATCTTTCGTCTCATGAAGTAGATTCAGATAGAAAGGGAGAATCTCAGCTTGTTGCTGTGTATTGTCCAATTATTGTCTTCATTTTTATGAGAATGAGGGAATAAAAAGAGAGCTGCTCTTTTAGCCAGGCTACTGTGTGCTATAAAATGACTGTTTTTAGAAGAGTCTTTTTTGTATTTATTCAGAATTAAAACTTCTTTCCATTGGAAACTTCAGCTATAATTGAAGGGCTGCAGATGCCTCTGTCTTCCAGGAGTCCCAGAAACAAAGCAGCAAAGGTACCCTCTGCTTGTTCATGATCATGCTTTACTTGGGCTGCTGTGGTTTTCAGAAGGGGTGACGTTAATGCAGTGAAATAAATCTATTTTGTGTGACACTAAATGTTTTCATTTGCTGTGTAATCATATGCATAATTCCTATTCCTAATGAATCCTGGAGCGAGCTCATAAGAATGTCCACATTTATTGTACAACAGGAAGATATAACAATGCTAATCCTATACAATGCAGGTGAAAAGCAGCAAGCTGGATATTAGTTAACTTTTTACAGTGATCTATATAATTTTCTGAGTTAATTTTTCATATACCTCACTCTTATTTAGGGGAATAATTTATCCATAATACTTATGGCTAATACATGTATCCAAAAATAAAATATATAATCCATAATCCATACATCAAAAACTATAAAAGCTATTGTTACTGCTATTTTTTGACTTTGTGTTTCATGACTTGTTGACTCTAAATATTCTTAACGGATATTGGTAATGGGGTTAGAGCCTAAGAGTTTCTGTATAATCTGCTCCAGAATTTTTAGGACAAAGTATAAGTATCAAGATAATTTGTTAAAATTTGTTGAATGGATTAAGTAGACAGGAAAAAAATGCTTAGAAGAATGGTTAGGAACTGTCTTCTCTGAAAATGAATGACATTTCAATAGGAAAGATTTCTCACAGAATTACCAACCCATCAAGAGTTATATTAACAAAGACTGAAGTGCAGTTCTTAATGGATGTTTATTCCAGTTGACTTACCACCCTAGTGCTTACTTTGATATCTTTCAGTCACTTATTCTGTGCCAATTAAATAAAATTTTAAAATAACTTGATGAACTTTAGCAAAATGGCCATCTCTCTAATTTTGCATAAATTCCTCATGTCTACACATCTAGTCCTACAGGGTTGTATTCTTGTTTTTAAAGTTTATTTATCTATTTTAGAGAGAGAAAGAGAGACAGAGAGAGACAGAACATGAGCAGGGAGGAAGGGGCAGAGGGAGAGGAGAGAAAAAATCCCAGGCTGACTCCATGCTCAGTTCAGCACAGAGCCCCATGTGGGGCTCAGTCTCAACCCTGTGAGATCGGACACTTAACCGACAGAGCCACCCAGGTGCCCCAGAGTTGTATTCTTAGATTTGGAGAAGAGGAATGAAAAGAAGGAATAAGGGTATGTTATTACATTATTTATGACAGCCAACAGCCTTTTGAGTATCAACTATGTAGTCCTACATATTGAATGGCAAAATTCTAAATGTTTTAGCAAATGGTTAAAGATATTCCAAACAATGTTCAAATAAACAGTTACTTCATGTAGTAGGAGTTAATGTCACACAGATCTTGAGTCACTGAGGCATACTGAAGTGCCTTCTGAATCATCAAAGATGCAATTATAGTTGATTTAATTTTAGTGATAAGAATATATTAGTATGAATTTTTTGAAATTTTTGCACAGGCCTAATAATCTCTCTATATAGTTGCTTATGTTAACCAGAATTTTAAGTTCATAGATATTCACATTGGTCACATGTTTGGAATTTTCTGTCCTTATAAAATTTGAAAATAAATGATAACAATAAACAGTGTTGATAATGCTTTAGAAATGTTCTTTTTTTAAAACATTTTATTTATTTATTCACGAGAGACTCACAGAGAAAGGCAGATATGTAGGCAGAGGGAGAAGCAGGCTCCCTGTGAGGAGCTTGATGTGGAACTCAATCCCAGGACCCTGGGATCATGACCTGAGCAGAGGGCAAAAGTTAACTAAGTGAGTTACCCAGTGGGATACCCAGAATGCCTTTTTTAGCTCTTTCATATTTAAATAAGTGATCCTCTCCCAATGGCCCATAGCCCCTTGTACTGCATATTATATGGCAATTAGCTGTTTACATATTCATCTCTTCTCAAAGATATTCAGTATCCTGAGGACAAGGACTGTCTTATTACATATGGGGGGAAGTTAGCAAACAAGGTTTTTATTAACAAGGTATTGAGATATAATTGACATGTAATATCACATTTCATGGCATCATGTATGCCATAATGATCAAGATATGTATATATTGTAAAATGATCATCACAATAAGCCTAGTTAACATCCATCACTACACATGTTACAATTCTTGTGATTTTAAAGATCTACTTGTGATTTTAAAGATCTACTCTTAGTGACTTTCAGAAACACAATACACATTATTAAGGACAGTTGCCATGCTGTTTGAGTTTCATCGAATAATATGAGTTTTATCAAAATATGAAACTTTGAGTTTTGTAGAATGATATATCTGTTGCCCATTTCTATTTCACAAATACCCAGGCTTCTACTCAACAAAACTGCATTGAACTCCTGTGATATGATTGTCAGCATATTAGGCAAGAGCAGGAAAATGAAACAAAAATCCAGAGATGTTTGTGTTTAATCTCCAGTAGTGTCATCTGGGGAAAGACACAAATACATAGATAATTAATTACAATGCAAAGAGATCAGTACAGTCTGGGTCAATGCACTGGGGCAATGGGGATACAGAGAAAGAAAGAACCAAGTGTGGAGATGGAGGAGGGGACACGAGTATAGTCCTAAAAAGTGACCCAAGGTTTGTTCTCTCAGTGAGGAGAGAGCACATGCAAGGTGAGGATCCGTAAGGCCCTCAAAGATGTAGACTGGGAGAAGTTCAGTGGGTCCAGTGGTAGAGTTTGTGGGTGGCCCTGATGGGAGCTGATACTGGACAGGAGGACTGAGTAGATGTGGAGTTTTGGTGCATCTTTGTTCGGTGGATGGCAAAATGTAGATGGAATGGATGTAGATGTAGATGTAGATGGAAATGCAGGACGGAGAAATGAATAGTGTGTTGGGCTGATTAGAAGCAAAGGAGAGTTGCAAGCAAAAAACGCACTTTGAAGCTACTTATACATCAGTAGCACTAGGCAGTTTACGAGGCTATCTATGGCGCTATTTAATCCCTGGGACAGCCCCATGGGTTAGGTACCATTTTCATTTACAGATGAGAAAGGCTTACTGATGTTAAATCACTTGCCCAAATATGAGACAGGCAAATGGTACCATCAGGATTCAAACCCAGATGCTTCTAACTCCAAAGTACATGCACAGAATCACTAAAATCTATGCCTTATACCTAATTTTTTAAATGGATATTACTGGGAATAACAGAGGATATATATAAAAAATGAAAGGATCAGAGGGGATAAAAAACAAAACCAAAAGGAAACAAGGTATTAGTATCTTGGCCATTCTCATTACACATCTTGCGTTCTCTCCAGAGGCACACTGGGAACTCCTGCCATGGAGCCTGGGGATTCTGGGCCCCAGAGTTTGCCAATGATTGCAATAAGTGCATGACGCTGAGGTGATTACTATTGCACTTGTTCTGCTAATGCAATTTTTAACTGAAGGCATCCAGTAGACGCCTTTCATCAACTGTGCAGGTCGAATTTTACCAGAGCCCTAAAACCACCGGAGGAAAAAACAAAACACTGTAAGAGTAGTACAGTGGCATATGCAAATGGATTTAGGTCACCAGAATATGTAATTTTTGGGCAATTTGCCTGATACCCTTGCTATTTTATGTGCTCTATTGTTTGAATATCCATATTATTAGTTTGCTCTCCCCTGGCCTGTGAAATTGATCTTATGAATTTTCTTTTCAATACATTTCAGTAGGTGTTCTAATTTACATTTAAAATATCTGGGCAGTGAAGTGATAGCCTTGAGAGACTCTATTACACTGATACCAGTAAGTATGAGCATGTGCATGTTGTGTTGGGTAATCTCTCAGGGAGGGGTTGGCAAGGGGGCCCAGAAGAGATGAAACCCTCTCAACCATGACTGTATTTAGCCATGTTTTCCTTCATCTGACTTGCCATTTCAATCCTTAAAAAAGCAAGGCGTCAAGTAAATGTTAAGTGCAGGGATTTACTTATTTATTTAATTTTTGGCAGCTGAAAAACATAGTTGGATTAAGTGTGTAGTCCTGAGTTATAAAGCTACTTACATCTATCATCGCACTGGGATGATTTGGTGGCTGGGAGTCTCAATCCACATTTAATTAAACTCCTTTGCTTTTTCAAATGAAAAGCTCAGGAATACACACACACACACACACACACACACCACTGTTTGCTTTTAGTGCAATGCTTCTGTGGCTACCAGAATTAGATTGATTTCACTGCATCCTGACTGATCTATCACAACAGGAAAAACCTTTTTTTTTCTTTTTCCATTTTTGCCTGTGGCCTCTGACTTATTTTATTAGAGAAGAATTTGTAGAATTTGAGTTGTTTGAATACTTTTGAAGGCTCAGCACTCAGATTTATAACCTTGCAAAATTCTAGCAATAATAAATAATGTGAGTAAATAAAATTTTGATCAACTTAGAAGACCTAGAACATTTGATTTTATAGAGGATTTTTTTCTAAAGATTTTATTTATTTATTCATGAGAGACACAGAGAGAGAGAGAGGCAGAGACACAGGCAGAGGGAGAAGCAGGCTCCATGCCGGGAGACCGATGCGGGACTTGATTCCGGGACCCCAGGATCACACCCTGAGCCGAAGGCAGGTGCTCAACCACCGAGCTACCCAAGGATATAGAGGATATTTATAAAATACACAGAAGTTAATGTCAACACTAGGGTCTTTCATGAGGTTCTGAAACATCCAGTAAAGAGCTGAAGAATGTAAGAAAGATTTCAGTAAGTTATGTGCCCCCTCATACCCTCAAGTGAACACAAATACATTATAGCTTGTATTACATGAGAAAGGAAGAAGGGAAGTGTGGTGGGATATGAGTAACTAGAATATGATATATTTTACAGGCAGGACATTATAGATTTTTTTTACTAATTTCCATTTGTATAACAGTATCCTTAAGTTGTCATGAAAATTAATACTTTTGTAAATATCTGTTTTCTGTCACTTCCTTTCATAATACAATTACAAAATAAAATAGCCTATTTCTTTATGACAAAAGATGGCAATTATAAACGCATACCTAAATTTTAAAACTCAAAACATTGACTAAAATTCAGGAAACAAGAAAAAATAGCGTAATATTGTCTGAATTATTGCCACACACCTGACAATGAAAAAATTAAGTTACCAAAATGTTATGATCCTCATGAGAAGGAATTATGCTTCTAGGTAAATACTTTGTCAGTCTACAAGGCTGTTCTAAATACTGTTTTTTTGTTGATATTAATGTAAAAAGTACATGGTTTGTAAGATGAGAACCGATGCAGTCATCCAAACCATTCCTTTGAGTTCAGTTCAGCCCAGGGCTCATTCTAGAATTACATCATAGTTCTAATTACCTAATCAGGTTTAACAACAAAACAAAACAACCAAACAGTTATTGTTCAAGTTGGCCTAGTAATTAAGAGAAATTTTGATTGAATGCTTGAATGATGAAATGAACACACCATATCATCTAAGTCCAATATGTATTTGCAAAACTTTCTCAACTGCATTAATCATGCAAGTATTTTGTCCAGTGTCATCATCATGCATGCAACAAACAAGTGCCAGATTTGGACTGGGGCATATCCTGTAAGGCCAAAGGATCCAAGCCAACATTTGCAGAATCATAAGGAGGCATTGGTTTGGGAACAAGGTCCAATTATACTAAGTTCGTAATCACAGAATGTAAATTAAGATACTGCTTAGTCATGGTTTGTATTTTGGCACTGCATACAGATGACCTGGCTTGGTACAAGGTTGTTGGTCCCAGCAGGGAATATTTAGCCTATTCAAACAGGATATTGTTGGAGAGTTTAATAAAGAATCTATTTACAGAGATGCAGATAGGGCTATGGGGACCCAGGAAAGATATAGAAGCATCTTCGCAGGAGGACAAAGCCATCACTACTCCTCCCACCCTCACCCCCAGCAAAGGTAGGGGGCTGTAAGCTGCAGGGGATGGAGGCTTGAGCTCTGACCTTTGGTATGGGAGGGAACATAGTCATTGCCACCACCCAGTGGAAAAGGAATCAGGGAATAAATATACTAATCTCATTACTCTTGTGTCCTCTGCTAGTCTGCATAATTTTCCATTGGTTGAGCCTAATCAGAAGGCAGAGAGCAAGAGAGACCTTTGATGCAAACCACTGAGATCTCCCGAGGTGCAAAACAGAAAAACGGGTGTGGGGGAGACTGATGGACAAACAGACAACAGTCACACAGCAGATTAGCTAAAGAAGCAGAATGACCAGTGAGTGCCGTGCTGAGCCAAATATCTGTGATAATGATTCCAGCTTTATTTCAAATCTTTATATTTTGCTCTTCATGTATTTTTGTACTCATTTTGATTTTTTATCAAAATTAATTCTCTTATATTAACTTACCTTGAGTACTGAGTTTTCTGATGACTCCTTACGTTTTGTACCTTAGCTATTGCCTGGATCTCCAGGTGATGGGGGGCAACATTCTGTGTTTTGCTTTTTGGTGATTACCTGGAAGTGTATTGTGGGCTTTGTTATGTTTGTGAGTGATTGTTTTATAACTTAAGTTCTGAAAAAATGTGAGCAGAAGTGACACATTTATGACATAAAATCTAAGGAGTTCCCTTGTTTTGAAATAAGCGAGGTTATATCTACTAGTAAACTTTCTCTGAAAGAAAGCTGCTTATCTTTGATTCTGAGTATGATCTGATTTTCTTTTCTTTTATTTATTTATTTGAGAGAGAGCACAAGCAGAATAGAGGGAGGGGCACTGGGAGGTAGAGGGAAAAGCAGACTTCCCCTGAGAATGGAGCCCAATACAGGGTTCCATCCCAGGATTCCAGGATCCCAGGATCCCAGGATCACTGCCCAGCCCAACTGAGCCACCCAGGCGCCCTGACTATGATCTGATTTCTACAGACACCGTGTATTTGAATGAAAGCTTTTGTAATTGAGTTACCAGCAACAATCGATTCTTTGGCTTGCCCAGTAGATTTATTTGTTTAATTTTAAGACTAATGTCTGCCTGTCCACCCCCTAGATTGCAAAATTCATGAAGGCAAGGACAGGGGGTTTTTGAATTTTTGTTTTCCCTCACAACTGTAGCCCCCCAAACTTGCAGATATTAGGCAATCAATAAATATGGGTTGAATAAAGTAAATGAGTTGGTCAAGAGCCATATAGTATAAGAACCACAGATTTTAGATAACACATCTCTTGCTAACAAGGTTTAAGGAAAATAGGACAACAATCTCACTGGTTGATGCAGAGTTTTCGGCTTTCATGATGTGGTTTGTGATGATTTAGAATCAGAAAATTCAGCTTTAGGGGGAAAAGAAATGGAAGAACTCACTGCAGGTGGCCAAAAAGCTTAGACTAAATATACATCTAGAGCATTTAATTTCTCTTGCTAGGGGAACAGGTTGCTCCTAGCTAATCTCCATTTGTCTGTGCCCACTATATACTAGAAAATCAAAGGAGAAACTGTGTAAGAAATCACTTTATGAGTACCTATAAAGATCCTTAAATAAGTGGCTAAATCAAAGAAGGAATTCTTGATGCTGTTACTAGAGTGGGACCATTTAAAATTTCACTACTTTAAATGCCTAAATACCTAAAGCACTGATGTTTCAAATGTCAAAATCCTTTTATTATTTGGAATATCACATGCCCTTTATTAAATTTGGTAGCAACATTCACACTGAATATGGCATGAAGCTAGATGAGCTTAACTTTGGGGAACTAGAAGTTTCTATGTCAGATGGTAATATTTGAGTGTATACTAAAGAAATTCCTCTATGGTACTGCAGTGGTGAGCAACATTTGCCTAATGATCTAATTAGCTTGCATTAGCATTTCCCAAACGTGTTCTTGTAGGATGTTAATAGGTGGTGTGTGGTCTGTATGTGTGTTTGCCTGTGTGTGTGTGTGTGTGTGTGTGTGTGTGTGTTGGGGGTGGGGAGGTGGCTATATGGTCAAATACTTTTGCTAAGTGCTGGGTTAAACAGATTCTTTACTTTATGTCTCCTCAGAGCCAAATATGCTGATTGGAGTCTTGAATCTCCAAGAGTGTTGCGCCATGGTGGTCAGTATATTTGATTCCAAAAGCCTTTTCTCCATAGTATTTCTCAGGGAAATGTTGGTGTATCCAGGAGTAATACTTTCAGTTCTATATTAATTTCCTATTGCTGTTGTTAACAAATTTCCACAAAACTAGTGGCTTAAAACAACACGGATTAATACTCAGTAGTTCCAGAGGCCATAATTCTGAGATGAGTTTTACCAGACTAACATTGAGATGGGGGCAGAGCTGCTTCCCAGAGTCTTCGGGTGAGAATCCTCCTCCTTGCCACCTCTGGTCTCCAGGGGCTGCCTCACGCAACTTCTGTTACTGTTGCCACTTCTCCCTTTTCCCTGAAAAATCATCCAGGACCGTCCTAGAATCACATTTAAATATGTCTCATTAATTTATAATACTTTAACTCAAAATACTATTGTAGTATTGAGCATCTACTCTGTGTGTTACTTTCAGTCATACTCTGTGAAATGCTTCTCTGTTAAACACAGTCCCAGCCCTCAAATCATTTATCACTTAACAGTAGGTATACACCAGGTTCCCAGATGTCCACATCTCAAGGAAGATTGTAAGTGGCCTAAAACAAGTCACAGAAATGACTGAGGATTCAGAGAGCACAACTGGGGAATCACAGTGGGGCTCACAAAGTAGGTGGGGAAATGGGTCTTAACTATGCAGACTGTGACTGGTTAAAATGTGAAGAAGAGGCTAGCAGGGGATAGAAAAATCAGTGCAAAATGAACACCACAGAGCCTGATACACAGAGCATGAAAACATTTTGGAGAAATGCATAAACTCAGTGTTTTGAAAGTGCAGCTGAGAGCCAAGTTGGATTGTAATGCACGAGACGTGTAAAAGATTGGAAAAGCAGGTTGAAGACAGATGGTGTATTTTCTTAATGTTTTAGAATGAGGTAATTTTTCTTAACTTGGTAGGTAATTAATTTGGTCATTTATCATTTTTTTCAACAAA
Source organism: Canis lupus baileyi (assembly GCF_048164855.1). Taxonomy (NCBI): domain Eukaryota; kingdom Metazoa; phylum Chordata; class Mammalia; order Carnivora; family Canidae; genus Canis; species Canis lupus. The sequence continues at coordinate 17,830,183 of NC_132852.1, forward strand.
TGATTATAAGCACCTAATCCATGTCTGATGCTCTCTAGGTGCAGGAGGTAATGTAACCATGTCATCACTGAGGAAGTGGTAAAAAACAAAACAAAAAAAAAAAAAAAAACGTGGAGTTTTAAAAAGTAAGTGAATAGAATGAATGGGGTACTACTTTGGTTTGCTAGGGCTGCCCTAACAAAGTGCCATAAACTAAGTGGCTTTATAATGACGGAAATTCACGGTCATAGTTCTGGAGGCTAGAAGTTGAAATCAGGATATACTCCCTCTGAAGGTAGAAGAAGAGGATCTGTTTCAGGCCTCTCTCCTGGCTGCTCGTAGCTCCTCGGGTCATGTAATTCCAGTCTTCTTGTACTATTCTCTCTGTGTGCCTGCCTCTATTTCTATGTCCAAATTCCCTGTTTCTCTAAGGACAAAACCATATATAATTGGGGTTCATCTCGATGGCCTCATCTGAACTTAATTTGCCTTAAATACTCTATTTCCAATAAGGTCACATTCACATGTATGGGCTTAGAACTTCAGCATCTTTGGGGGAGCCACAGTTCACCCCATAACAGACTGGAAGAGGGCAAGTAAGGACGGGAAATACTGAACTGTTGCAAGCTTGAGCAGGACAGGAGAATTTGCAGTACCCCCTCAATAAATAACTGGAGCCTGAGTTAGGGTCCTAGCAGTGGAATGGGAAGAAGTACCGGACGCAGTGTGGAGCCTGCATGCCATAGCATTATTTATAATGAATCTATTTTTAAAAACTTCCAAGTAAGCAACACAACCTCTCATTTAAAGTTCATCTGCAAAGATGCAATAGAACTATAAATTTGCTGAAAACGGCAACTCTCCCATCCATTTCTCATCATGATTCTCTTTCTACTATTGACCGGATAATGGAAATAATCAGCACTATCTACACAGCGTAGATATTTTTATTTATATTAAATTGAATTAACTTTTTGTTTTCCCCTGAAATGATAAACATTGCATTTTTAGGTGATTTTTTTTTTCTTTTTCCTATAGACTACATTTCTGACTTTATGTCTTGGCAAGTTGAAGATTTCAACATTGTTTTAAATTTGAATCAAATGCATATACTTTTTTTTAATGTAAGCAGATTGCAATCATCTGGTGGTAAATGTTGTCAAGAATCATGCAGTACTTAAGTCTTTTTCGAGAAGCTTGTCATGCATAAAATCCTTGATGTATGAATTCTTGCAGTCTTGCCTTTCTTAATGAATGTTCTGAGAAGACTTCAAAAAGACAAATTAAAATAAGTTGTGCCTGACATGAATATCTAGGGTACATCAAGAGCTTTTTAATAAATTCATTTAAGGATTCATATAGGCCAAAATATTTTTATTTTCATTCTTAGAACTGATAGATCGTCAATATTCATTAGTGTGGGTGCAAATAACATTATATGGCAAAGATCATCAATGGGAAATAAAAATTAAATTGAGATGTCACATATGTTATGATGAACAATTGTCTCAGTCTTGCATATGAAAATTACACATGAATATCATGCAACCAGTTCTTGGTCACTGAGGAGTGCTCACAATTTCTCCTGAGAAATGTGTTAACTACTTGCCCTCTCTCTTCACATCCTCTTCACCAACTCTTGGCTCCAATCTCTGTTTCTTTGCTTCTGAAATTGCCCAAGGTCACCTCCTAGGCAGCCAGCCAGTCTAAAAGAATCAAAGTAGCTGTTTTACAGGGTTTCGTTCATTGTTATTTTAGCAAACTCTTTCCATGTTCCGTGGTTCCCTCTGACGCACATCTGAGAAGAATGAAATTAGCTCACAGTCGTGCATTTGTATTCTTAGAAATCACTGTTCCTGCATAATTGCCTTATATTCAGAATGATCTGACAAGAATCTTCTCTCTCTTACAATTGAAAGTGGTAAAATGTAGTTTGCCAATTCCTCTGCCAGAGACAAAACTCCAGTCTCTCAAGATTCTGAGCTGGCAAGTCATGAATTCTTACTGCAGACGAAAGAGATTTCAGGAGGTTTAGAAAAGAAGTTGTACAGAATTAGTTAGTGTTCCATTATTTCTTGCCAAATCAAATTTTGCTGAGTTATAATTGCTTCAATTAGAAATAGGTCCCATTTTCCTTGAAATATATACAGATTTGTAACCCAAAGGAATGTTGTTTTGTGCCCTTTCTCTTCTCAACCTCTGACTCTTTCCTTCCCTCCCTCCCTCTCTTTCTTTGTCTCTCCCCATTTGCAAATTTGGTAGGAACTAAAAAAAACAATTTCCCTACTTCCGAATTTTGTCTGTGTCTACACCCTGGCCTACAACTGTTAAATACTCTCAGCCTTTTTGAAAAGGTGATAACAAGGCAGTCTTGACATTTAGTGCAAATTCATCCCCACTGCTGGGAAAACCACTAAAGCTGGGGCCCGCTAATGGTGCATCAATAATCTTTGTGTCATAGGTGAAGACTAGTAAAATTAGCACTTAATGTAGGCAATCTTCCTGCCCTTCCTAAGTAAATTTATGGAAGGAAGTGGATTAGTCTTTCTCTACTCTTGGCTCTTCTACTTTTAATGTCTACTTTCTTCCATGAAGACATCATTCATTTTCATGGATTTCATATCAACGTCTTGGAGGCTGACTTAGTGCCCTCATAAGCTGCCAACCAAGCCTCAGTTATCCGACCTCAATCTAATTTTCTGGCCTCATCTGTTTCCTTTCCCTTTCTCCTCCTTCCCTCTTGCCTCCTTGCCTCTGTTCTCCACACTGATGCCCTTTTACCTTGCTGTGTGCTTGTTATTCTAATGATCTTTGTCTATCAAAAAATGCACTCAGCTCAGTAGCTTTCTTCCTGGTGGAGTCTTCACTTCAAATCCTCTTTTCCAGAGGCATAATAAATTTTCTTTTTTTTTTTTTTTAAACTTCTAAAGCACTTAACTCTATTCTAACATTTAGCATATTTCTTCAAAACTATGTAAGAATTGGGGGCGCCTAAGTGGCTCAGTCACCTAACCGTCTGACTCTTGATTTCGACTCAGGTGTGATCTCGGGGTTGTGAGATCAAGCCTCATATTGAGCTCCATGCTCAGTGAGGAGTCTGAGATTCTCTCTCTTGCTCTCCTTCTGTTCTTCCCCCACGCACGTTCTTTTTCTCTCTCTAAAATAAATAAATAAAATCTTTAAAAAAAACTATGCAGGAATTCATATAGAGTAGATGCTCAATAAATATTTCTTTTTTTCTAGCTTTATTGAGATATAGCTGACACAAAATACTGAATAAGTTTAAGATGTGTTGTTTGATATTTTAGAAAATTACCACCATAGTGTCAGCTAACACCTCCGCCACATCCCATAACTACACTGTTCTCTCTGTAGTGAGAACATTTTAGACTTACTCTTTCAGCAAATTTCAAATATATAATCCAATATGATTAACTATGATCACCATGCTGGATGTGGGATCCCCAGAAAGGATTCATCTTATAACTGGAAGTTTGTATTCTTTGACCAGCATCTCCCTCCTTCCACTCCCTAGTCCATGGTAACCACTCTACTACTCCCTGTCTCTGAGTCAGGCTTTTTTAAATTCTACATATAAATGATAGTGTAAAGTATTAGTCTTTCTGACATTTCACATGGTCTAACGCCCTCAAAGTTCATCCAAAGTTTTCTCAAATGTCAGGATCTCCTTCTTTCTCATGACTGAGTAGCATTCTGTTGCATATGCATACCATATCTTCTTTATCCATTCATACATCAATGGATAATTACTTTGTTTCCATATCTTGGTTATCATAATAATGCTGCAATGGAAAAGCAGATATCTCTTTGAGATTCTATTTGCACTTCCTTATGCTCCTCAATAGCAAAACAAAGAAACAAAAAAATCTGATTAAAAATGGGCAGAGTACTTGAATACATATTTTTCCAAAGAAGATATAAAGAAGACATACAAACTGTCAACAGATTGTATAGACACTAGAACGTCCACAAAACAGTTATGTGTTCAACCAAATGAAATTGTTGTATATCTATAAAGAAGATATACAAATTGTCAATAGATACATGAAAAGGTGCTGGATATCACTTATCATCAAGGAAATATAAATTGGAACCACAATGAGATATCACCTTACCCTCATTTGAATGGCTGTCATCAGAAAGACAAGGAATAACAAGTGGCAATGATGTGGAGAAAAGGGAGCCCTCATGCACTGTTGGTACAAATGTAAATTGGTATAGCCACCATGGAGAACAGTATGGCATTTCTTCAAAAAATTAAAAATAGAACTACCCTATGATCCAATAATTCCACTTCTGGGCATTTATCCAAGGGCAATATTTCTTTAGTTAATGAATTACTTATCTTTTATTCCCAGCACTTTCTTCACCATATTGCCAATGCATTAGAAGTGCCCCCCTCCCTAATACATGGAAGCAGGACATTTCTCTAGAGCGGCCTTGCTCCCTTTCCAGCACACCTACTCATCTACATTGTTTCTCCTCTGATCTTGACTACATTGCAAACTCCTCGAGGTCCCAGTATATGCTATATTTTCAGAGTCTAACACCGTGCCTAGCACACAATAGTCACCTAGTGAGTACAGAATGCATGAGTGAAAAATTCAAAAGGCAGCATGTCCAGTTTCAGGATTTGTGACTGCAGTGACTTTTTCTCTCACTGATGTCTGACCTTACTTCTCATTTGTGTCTCAGTTTAACTTGTGGATAGAGTCGTTTTCCTATCTTACTCTTTTTTCCCCCCTTTGTTTGAAAATATTGTCTTTCCACTGAGCTGTTAACTCATGGAAGTCTTAGAGCTCACATCTTCCTAACCTGCTATGGTGATGCAGGTTCTTAGTGAACAGATTCTTTCCTCTGCAGGAATTACCTCTCAAACAATTGCACTAGAACCTCCACAAAACACAGTTATGTGTTCAGCTAAATGAAATTGTATTATGAGGAATATATGAAAACCCAGGGAAGGTATTGAAGTTCTTATAGAAGGGATCTCAATGGAGTTTCTCATACCACATTAACAACCTCATCAGCAATTAGTCTGATTGGTATTAGATTCAGTTCATAGTCTAAGTTTTCCAGAAGTTTTTGTGTAAAACTATAAATTTGGGAATTTTTACTATGACTCTCATCCAAAACACTGAACATTGGCTAAAGAATCTGAATCTACTATCTATAAAGCCATAATAAAGTTTCTCCAATTTACTGTAGAAAATGAGCAAAAAGTTCAAATCAAAAAATATTTTGTCTCAATTATCTAGTGGTAATGAGAAAACGGATTTTTTTTTTTAACCTTGAAGTACATTTACAATTGACTTCAAAATACCACTTTTCTCAGTTAGGCAGATAAAACTCAATTTACAATTACCTTTTTATAAAGTTGTTCTAATTAGTGGCAATTTTTGTGATGTGAGTACTCAATTATATTGTTTGATTGTCATAGACATTTAATCCTTTTATCCAGAAGCATCCTATATCATGTTTCCAGCTCGCCTTTGTTTTCTGAATGAATAGTGAATAAAATAATCCCTAGAGAATAAAGGATTAGAAACCATAAATTACCTGAAAGATTTAGGGATTTATGCCATTTGAAATATAAACTTAAATGATGTTTCTGTAAGAGGAAAGCAAGTCTAGAAGGTATTCCAGTTAAGTAGAGCTGGTCTGAAAATGCTGAAAAGCTGTGAATTGTCATTTTTGTTTGTTTGTTTCAGGCCTCTATACCTAGAATAATTACCAACACAATGTATGACCAAGCTCAGGAGCCAGAGCAAAAAAATGCAATCAGTTCTATGACAGATTCTTTAAGAAATTATCGAGTTATAGTTCCAGAATTATACAACTTAAACTTATTCTCTGTCTAGGTTACATTTAGATTTGTCCAGGTTCTGTGTTTTTACGACAATTTTAGTGTTTCATTTCTGGGGAAGAAAACAAGGTTGCTGGTCAACTATATTAAATTTTAAACTAGTACATTAGTTAATATAGCTGCATTCCATGTGGCTTATCACATGGTGTGATAGATGGACAGAACAGCATCACTGGCATCACGGGGACATCTATCACTTACTATGTGACAATCAACCGCTTTAAACTTTCTCCTTTATAAAGAAGATATCAATGCATTCCTCATATAATCGTTGTGATGATTACATAAGGCAACATACTTAAAGGGCGCAGAATAATTGCTTAGCATATTTAGGCCATTTTAGAAAGTAGTTACACTTTTATGTACTGAAAAGATTCATTTGCAGCAAAGTCACTGCAAAAGTGCTTAGTCAAATAATATGACTGACTTAATAACTAATGGATTAGACAAGTAAGGGATTTATAGTTCTCATTTAGAAGTTTGGAGTTGATTCAGGACAGAGTCAGCTTCTCATGAATGTTATCAAGGACCTGGATTCCTTCTCTCACGCTGTTCTTAATCCTTGGTTGTGGCTTTTCATCCTTGTGATCACAAGATTGCTCCTGTACTCCCGGTATCACATCTGAATTCCAGACACGAAAAGGGCAAAGAGATAAAGATCCAAAAACCTTCTCCAGGCAGAGATTTTGTTCTTTTTTACTTGTAAAGGTAGTTGCTTCCTAGCAGACTTTCAATTATATCTTTCTTTAAAAAAAAAAAAAAAAGTCTCACCACTTTTAATGCTTTTTAAAAATTATAAATGAGAAAAAGAGCTTTCAGAAATAATTGTATTCTACACATCAGCCCAATTAGTTGTTTTTATCAAAATTTAGTATCATGAGATGACGTTTCGTCTTCCTCACAAATGTTAGAAAGTCATCAGGGTTCAATTCCGTGGTTGTAGTGTTGGTCATTAGAGGAAAGTACACCTTTTCACATCCACCTTCCAAAAAAGCAGAATCGGGAACAAATTTCGATCCCATCAACACAGAAGAATGCCAAAGGTGTGGCACAGCCTTAGCCAGCTTTTAGTTTTCCTAGCATGGCTGTTTCATCAGCAAACTGAAGATTTCTCTCTCAACACCTAACTGATTGGCAAGATCATTTGAATTAATTTGTCTATCATGAAGAATGGTCAGCAGCCAATAACCTGTTTTCCTTCTTGTCTTTAAGAAATAAGTCCTTACTTTGTGCTCCTTTCAAATGTTGGATATGAAGCATCATTTCTTCAACTGTAAACACTTCCAGGTGCTATACAACCTCTGTGAGATGGTCAGGGTGCCGAGGCACTGCTCCCCTGCCACCCACACCTTGGTACCAGCCATTCAGCTGTCCTGGCCAGAAGAGAGAAACTGCTCAACTAGATCTTATTGATGAGAAAAAAAAAAAATACCATATGGTGATTCAACACAAGAGCACTGAGAGCTTTTAGATTTTAAGTGGACACATACCCACGCCTCTCTGTTGCATGTGTTTCTGTGTGGACGTGTTAAAATAATAATAAAGGAAGAACGGGAATTGGACAGTCAGCCAACAGTGTCAGCCACACTCATATTCAAACTATGTATTTTGTGGCTTGTTAGAAGTGGTGCCTAACTATGATCTCAAAAGACAAGCATAGGTAAAATATTTTCAGCCAATTTTGCCTTTCTTCAAGGTACTACATACCATTGTCCAGCCTAGCGAAAAACATTAGAACGCAGCTAGAGTCCTGAGTTGTGGCCTTGGAACTGTCACTAGTTTACTCCTTAGCTTTGTGCAAATTACCTAATTATTCTACATAGCCTTTCTTCTTCCATCAATTGTGGAGTTTGAAAGAGATGATGTCTAACACCACTCTCAGGTCTTAAATTCTGGGGTTTTATGATTGTAATATTTATCTCTTCCCCCTTCAAAAATTTATAATCCCCAAAGCTTAATAAGTTTTTTGGAAAAAATGAGCTCTGATTAAAACAATCATCCAAAAGTCGTTTACTGCTCTTAGAACTATGCTAGGCTGCATATAAGACACAAAATAAAATAAATACCTGCCCAAAGCAAAAACCAAACCAAAATAAAACAAAAACAAAAATAAGACAAGAAAACAAGTTAAAGACACGACCCCACTTATGACACTAAGCACATGTGACGTGGCCAACTATTCACTATTAGTGCAGAAGTTCTGAGAAGAGACAGGTCAGTATGAAGAAGCTTTAGATGACATCATGAATTAAATGGAACTATTTCAGCAGCATTTGAAATAAAATCCAAAGTAGAACGAAAGGATTTGGCTAGAAGATATGAAGTAATATCTCAAACCAAGGGTTACAGCATTAACAGAGACTAGAGGGGAAACACTCTTTTAGGGACCAAGGAAAAAGCCTATCCCAATCAAGTGAGCAAGCATATGTTGGTGACTAATAGGCCATGGTTAATTATAAAGTTTGCACGCCTTCTTCCTGCAATTCTTATTCTTGGGGCACCTGGGTGGCTCTGTCATTTAAGTCTTGGATTCTTAATTTCAGCTCAGGCCCTGATCTCAGGGTGGTGAGATCGAGCCCTGCATAGGGCTCCATACTGGGGATGAATCTGCTTAGGATTGTTTCTCTCTCCCCCGGCCCCTCCCACCTCCTATGCCTGTGCTCTCTCTCTCAAAAAATTCTTATTCTTATGTAAATATCTACTAAGACCAAGGTGCTTCTTCCCCTCCAAGTCTCTCTACAATTTGCATGTGCATGTGCACACACACACACACACACACCCACACACATATTTAGATACAGAACCACCTGGACACAAATTCCTGTGACCCAGAAAGTATAATACGTCACTTCATTTCCATGCCATGTACCAGATTCAGACTCACAATATGTACATTTTGCTAATACTATATCTTGACATAGCTGACTCCTGGATCTTGGATCTTAAGCTAGGGGGAAAAATAAACTTGTCTTATATTCTTTTGTTGGATCTTTAATTATGAACTAATCAATCATGATTTGCAACTTTATTCTTACTCACCCTTATCTAACTGGTCATATCACGTATGCGTTGGTATGAGAGATAGGAGAGGCATGCATAGTATTGCTTCACTGAGCAATGAGAAGAAGCCATTATTGGTACTTGAAGAGAAAGTGGACTGTTGTACAGAGTTTTGTCCCAGCAGCATTTGAAAGAAAAAATAAAATAGTTTAGCATCAGGAAGATGAAGTAAAGGTATTACCTTGGAGTAAAATCATGAGGATCTAGAGTAAGGGAGTGGACTGTGAGCAAAAAAGAAAAACATAGGATTTGAGCTATGGATTGGGAACAAGGACTGAATCAGAATATATATTATGTGTGTTTATGTAAGATGTATGTTTGTACCATATTTATGCATTTCCCACTTGGGCTATATGATCCAGAAGGCTCTAGAATCTGAGATTCCAGCTCAGAAGGTGAGGGCACCAGATCGATGTGATGGAGAAGTGAAGGATGATCCCATGCAGTGATTGTTCATTTCACATAATGCAGGCATTGAGTAGGGAATCTGCCTGGGGATGAGAAGACTTTAACTCTCTAGGCTGCTTAAACTGGGATCATAACAAGAAACCTACAGTGATGCTCTTTAGGTAATTAACAGTTAAAACTAAGGAAATGAACAAAACTTTTAAAAAGTCCTTTGCATTGTAATATTCATGAACCATTTTAAAACTACACTATCTTATCTACAGACTTTATATTTCTGGATGGAATCTACCTAATAGCTTTATAGCCTCAATTTATAAGCCACTCAATTTTTAAAATACTTGACCATCTAAATCCCCATATATTGGTCTGTTGTTAAAAGTTTGACCACCATACACTTAAAAAAAAAAAACAAAAAAAAAAACCTTACTTTTAGTAAGTAATGTAAAAAGAAGGAAAGAAAAGTATGTGAAAGTATTTTCAAATAATGGAGTTATAATTTTAGTTCAAGTTCAATTGTTAAAAATACTTAGAAGATTTTTTAAAGAAAAACGAAAATACCACATTATTATCAGAGGCTTTTAAGCGCTAATTGGGAAACATACCTTTTTATAGTCTAAGTCTCCTCAAATACTTTTTTTTTTCTTTTTAAGTGACTTTTTGACATAATGCTATGGCTTCTCTTTGTAGGTAGAGTAACTTTAGCCGTAAATCCCTGTGGGTTCACATAACACAGACCAAATCAAACTTCATAGCTCCTGGGAAATCATTAAACATTATTGCATCAATTTGCTTGCTACATATGTGGCCTTAGTTAATGTTAGAAGTACTTTTTTTTTTCTATTTCAGGTGATTTTTTTTTCTCCATAGTATTTGAAGGACAGCTTTCATATTTAAAAGCTGAAGTCCAAATATAGTTTATTCTGACAGTGCTTTGTAATATTTTTTGGGTCAAATCGCCCTTTGAGCCAATGATGAAACATTTGTCCACACAATTTTGGAGGGATTCGTGAACCCCAAAGCCAGTCTATATTATTGAGATGAAGACTCCTTTATTTTATTATTATTATTATTATTATTATTATTATTATTATTTTGAGATGAAGACTCCTTTAAACCACACGATTCATTGGTACCTGGTCCATGCAATTGGAGGAGAGCTTCCGGTTGGAATAAACATAAATGTATTCACTAGGACTCTGGAGCACGTGTCCTGAAGACGCTGCTGCGATTTCTCCCCAGAAGTCAAAGCCACAGCCTTATGGAGCTACTGTTGCTGGTGGAAAGTGCTGTAACCTTCATATATGTGGAAGGAATCATTAACCTGTGGTCTCTTGACATTCTTCCCTATTTTTCTGGAGGACCACAGCCCTGAGCATTTCATTCCCTCATTATCCACTTTTCTGTCTACAGTCTGCCACCATTCATGTGACAAATATTAAGTGTCTACTACTTATCAGACCCTTGGGACAAAACAGACAAAACTCCCCGCTCTATGTGACTTACATTCCAGTGGAGATGACAGCAGAAAATAAACGTTAGAGAATGATTAATGCTGTGGAGAGGTAAAAGGTAGCCCAAAGTGCTTTGACACTCCTTCCAACAACAAGTAGGGTGCAAGACCTCCCCCTCAAACTTCTCCTCCCCAGAGACAGATCTCTGTTCACTTTGACCAAGAAACAATTGTGGGAGTGGCTCTGTGCTGGTTTCCAGTCCAAACCTGCAGAGACTTGCTACTTCCTGTCCTGAGCCACTGTGTTAGAAGTCTGGATAATCAGATGGGATTATGTGTAAGATACATCAAGAGTGCATGGAGAGGGACGCAGGTGTGCAAGATCCCAGGCATCCCTGCCAAAGTGCCAGACACGAGAGTGAAGTCTGCTTGGGCCTGGCAGATCCCCCCAGCCACCAGCTGAATAAACTGAGCGACCCCAGTCAATGCCATGTGGAACAGGAGATCTACCCAAGCACGTGGTGCCATAATTTACCACCCAGAGATCATGAACATAATATACTGACTATTGTCTTCAGCCACTGCACGTGAGACGGTTTGTCAGTCAGCAGTACGTGACTGGACCCATGGTGGTCCTCAGAAAGGGAACAAAAATCATGCTTTGTCATTTCAGGCAAGAACTCAGTGCTGCTGCCCATTCTTTACTGAACACTAATTGACTCCTCTTATTTCCAACACCATTGTTCTGGACCTTTCCTATTCTATTCAAACTCAAAACACATCCTTCACTCCCCTTACAATCATCGTAAGACCCGCCTTTCCCTAAATGAAAATATAAACGGTGTCTTTGTCTGATATTGAATTATCCGTATTAACCTTTTCTACCCTGCTTTACCTCAGAGTCCTGTGTCTTCACTCATGTTCTCCTCTTACTCTCCTGTCTTAGAGGAAACAATCTACACCAATTTCCAAAGTTCATTCTTCCACTTTGCCTGCAATCTCTATCTCCCTGGTCTCCCTAGTTTCGCCTGGTGGTAGCTTCTTCTTCTTCTCCACCCCTGACTGGTCCTAAGTCTACAAGTGGCCTTTACTCAGTTCTCATCCGGTTTCACAGAGGCAACATTCCTCTTGAAATATGTGCTCTCCTGGATTTTTTTAGATCCTGAATTTTAAACCATCTTTCCCAAATCAAATATTATACCATGTGATTCTCTTTCTCATGAACCATCAGTGGCTCCCAGTTACCCTCTATTTTTTTTCTTTTTTTCTTTTTTTAGGTTTTATTTATTTATGATAGTCACAGAGAGAGAAAGAGAGGCAGAGACACAGGCAGAGGGAGAAGCAGGCTCCATGCCCCGGGAGCCCGATGTGGGATTCGATCCTGGGTCTCCAGGATCGCGCCCTGGGCCAAAGGCAGGCGCCAAACCGCTGCGCCACCCAGGGATCCCTACCCTCTAAATGATACCATATGCTTAACTCTCCACAAACAACCGCACTTTGTTTCTCTTGTCTTGTTTTAGAGGCTTTTATTCAGCTGAATGTTTCAGACATCTCTGCTTCCTTTCATGTTGAATCTTCATTTTAAAAATTTTCCTCCCTTCCTGAATGCTACTTGTTCTTCAAGGCATTATTGAAATCCACCTCTCGAACCCAAGCCTCACTAATCACCAGCACATTATGGACTCTCCTTTTTCCCACCTACTTTGAACACCAACTTTGCTCTTCTCTTATAGTATTTTTTTTTCTGCTTTGTTAAATAATCTGCATCATCTTTACTTTTTTCACTATTAATCTATTCAACATTTTTAAAGGCTATGTGGTAGTTGACACTGGGATTTGTGCTAGAGAAACAAAGGCAATAGACACTGCTCATTCTCAAGAAGCAAACATTCTAAGGATGCCTGGGTGGCTCAATGGTTGAGCGTTGACCTTTGGCTCAGGGCGTGATCCCAGGATCCGGATCGAGTCCCACATCGGGCTCCCTGTGGGGAGCCTATTTCTCCCCCTGTCTATGTCTCTGCTACTCTCTCTCATGAATAAATAAATAAATCTTTAAAAAAAAGAAGCAAACATTCTAGTACAAAAACAGTGACTTGCAATAAGTTTCTTGCAAACTGATAGAAGTAATGGCTCATAGGATATGTTCAAGTCTATGCAAGGAATGTAGAAAAGACTTCTAGAAGGAGGCTAAAATTGAGTCTTTAAAAAAACATGAGGGTATTCAAGATTAATGAGGGAAAGGCAAATTAGGTGGGGGATGAGGCAACAGGCATGAAAAACTTTGAAAAATTGAGGAAAGTGCAGGCAGATTATTGATGCTGGAATAGAGGATGCCAAGTAGGATGAAGAGAAAGATGAGGCTGGAGAAGTAGACAGGACTAGAAAGGATGATCTTGTTTGCCAAGACAAAGAATTTGACTTGTCACAGAGGAAATTGTGGATGCAGGGACAACTTTCACAGATATAGATGGGAAATGACATGACAACAGAAAACTTCGCAATTCTGGTTTCAATGTCTGCCTTCCATGCACCACCACCACCTGTAACCACCCCCCCCACCACCACCAAATTCAAGATTTCCAAGAAGATGGCGGTACTGTGTTTACTTTGTATTTATATCACTCCAGAAATGTATGCAATGTCCCATACATTGGAGATACTTAATATTGCTTTGCTTTATGAATAGAGTTTTTAAGTTATTATGTTTAAATAATTTGTTCACTAGATCTGTTGTTATTATTATTACTTTTAATCTTCCAATGAAGAAAGGAAAGGAGTGTTTAGTAAAGGTGACTATGAGTAGCTCTCCCACCAACCTTGCAAGAGAGAAATCCAGTGTTCTGAAATGACCCTGCCTGGTGATCAAAGCTCTGGAGTCCTGATGCATGATTGTGATCTACTGCTCAGCTGTCAAGAGACAATGTCTGTTTAGGAAATAGAGTTTCTTGGTCCCTTTCTCTATACTTCTGGCTAGATTAGGAAAACTGGGTCTATGATTGGTCTACATTTCCTTGAAAGGGCTACTTCCAAACCAGACTGAGATCTGAGGATGACATCTTATAAGGGACTCGGTCTTGTTCTTGTTTCTGCTCTACCATATAGGTAATGGTAATAGGGAATAGGCTAATAAGCTCACCATCTTTTGTTATATACTCTTCTAATGCACTAGCTCAAACTAGGAATCTTGTTGGAAGGTAGCTTATATCTATTCCCTGTCATAATTAAGACCAAGACCTCAGGTGCCTGTTGGAATAAAACCCAACACTTCTTAAATCAGATAGTTTTAAGTGGGCTGAAAGAGATGAGGAAGGCACAGCAGCTGCTCTGAGAATCCACTCATCCATCCCAGAACTGTGGGAGAAGAGACCTCCAAAGCAGTGCTGAAGAAATTGTGTTAGGAATTGCACCTTGGTATAGTCTTTGCTGAGTGTCAATGTTTCCCTTCTTCCTTCTCATCTATTTTAATTATCTGTATAAGTGATGCTGACAGGAAACACATGACACCTGGACATGTGAGGAAAGAGGGAGTTTTCCAAATGGGAAAGATGTGACCTCAATATGAGTGCAGACTACATACATTTCAACAAAGTGTAGGAGAGTGGGATCAATAATTATGCCATGCTCCAGAGGTGCAAAATCTGGAGGATCTCCCTTTAATGGTTTCCAGAAGCTCAGATATCCAAGGTCATTGCTGATATTAGGCAATTTGGCATGGGTGAAGCTGAAAGAATAGCTCTGCAAAGGGCCCATGTCACACCACTCTCCTGTATTCTGTCCCTTCCTGGTAATATTTCTCTGGTTTATGAGCAACCCTTTTACCTCCTTCTGGTAACCCCTGGGTGAAAATTGCTTCTCTGAGAGTTTCAAAATTCAGATAGGGCCTGAAGAGCAAACTTTGTAGTTTATCTTACCTAACGAAATTGCCAGCAAGAGAGAAGTGCGAACTTTTCTTCACGTAGCTCTCCCATTTGGATTATAAAATCTTTGTTGAGGGGGTGATGAATGTGATAGAAAACACATAACTTGTTTCAGATGTAAAGAATGCTGACAGCCTCAAAAACATTACTTTACCTGATTTTCTTGGCAAATTCAATTTGTAAGAAAAGCTGGGAGTAGAAAATATCCAGGTGTCATTTTGGTGGTCACTTTCCCAAGCATAGCCATCTTGATTATGCGGTTATACTCATTGCAGAACTCTGATCAGCTGTATCACAAAGACCTCACCTGCATATAAAGCCCCCAGTTCCTGCCGCAGCTGTAATAAGAAGTTTCATAAAAGAAAGTGACTTTGTTTCTTTGCTTAATACTTGTGAGTAAATGTTGCAAGGAAGGGGAAGTGTTAACAGACACAGTTTGGATCCCTGACACTTTGAAAAGTGGGTCATTGATAAGTGACGAAGTTTCTTGGAGCCTCCATTTCTGTGTAAACAAAATGCACAATAAACGCACTTTATGAGAATATCTTGATATTTAATCACAAAATGAATGTTGCTTGGTATTTGGTAAATGAGTATCTATTATTACTATTTCATAAACCCTTTTGTACATATCACTAAATCACTGCTTCTGACACTAAAAGTATATATGAAGATCTTTTATATATAGAAGCTCAAAATTCTTTGTGTAATTCATCTTTTCTTTCCAAGGATCAAGTAAACTTGACCTTCTCATGTTTCTATCAGTCATTATTTTTTTTTATTATTTTACCAGACAAATACATGAACAATTTACAGCCATAGTCATTCATTTCTTCAACAAATATTTATTGAGCATATACCAGGGGCCATGTGCTAGTGCCAGGAACTGTTCAAAGCAGTGAAGACACTGCAATAAGTAAACCATAGAATATTTATTCATAGAATTTATATTCTAGTGCATACAAGCAAGGGAGAATGAAAAGAACCAGGTAAGACACAAGAAAGACATACGTAGTATGCCAGATAGTGCTAAGAGACATGGGAAACAATGAAGCAGGACAGGGGACAAGGAGTGCAGAAGCAGAAACCTTACAATTTATATAGCATCATCATGAGAGGACTCCCTAGCAAGATGTCATTCCAATGGAGATGTAAAGAAAGTTTGATTATTATAAGCACATTGTAAGCTACATTGAGGCTGGAATTGAGGTGATCATTCAACTTGCATTTTGGTCAGAAATTGGTGTGAAAAACAATCAACCACAGCCATTCTTTTGTCTGCTTCTCAGGCCCTGACTTCACTGTATGCCAACAGCCAACACCATGCAACAGTCAGAGGACGAGAAACCTCTGTGCTTTCAATGAGTCATGGCAGATAGAATTCCAAGTGTCTATATTTGTCTAGGGTGAATAAACTGCCTTTTCTAAATATATGCCTTACCACTTCCCATTAACCAAATTCCCAAACACATATTTCTGCTGGGAAAATAGAACACCAACCATTCTGTTCATGTAAAAAGCAGCCAATTTCTCTGTTGCTATCAGACTTAGAGGTGACACAAATTTTAAAAAGAAAAACTAATGTACTTGTTGACAGGATAAAGATTCAAAAGACCTTGACATGCTGGAATTCTAACAAAATCAACAAGATAAAATTAGGAAAGATATGTATAAAGTCTAACATTTAGATTTTTTTGAAAAAGATTTTTTTTTTCGTTTATTTCAGAGAGAGAAAGAGAGTGAGAGACAGCACAGCAGGCCCAGAGGGACAGCAAGAGAGAGAATTTCAAGCGAACTCCATGCTGAGTACAGTGCCCTACTTGGGCCTTGATCCCTGGACACTGATTTCATGACAGGAGCTGAAACTGAGAGTAGGACACTTAACCAACTGCACCTCTCAGGCACCCCTGACATCTAGATTTTTAAAAAATCATCAGCACAAGTTTGGAATTAGAGTGATCTTGAAGATTATCAAGTCATCTAAAACAAACAAACAAAGACAGATATTCAATGTCTAAAAACCTAATATATGAGTTCACTTGACAATCATATTGTCACTTGCTAATACCTCAATCATAGTTCTTAGATAATATCAGAATTTATTTAGAGGGTATTTTTAGTTTGTGTCAGCCTGAGGCCCTCTCAAAGCAAAGATACTATTGACTCACCTTTTTAATCCAGCTCCAATAACAGTTCTTGGCAAATAGTATTTTGATCTATTTATTCATTGAATCTAACACATTATTTGATTACCATAAAGTTGTATATTACATACAGGAAATGAAGAATGTCTCCTTACAGGTTGCAGTGCTTAGGCTATGTCTGTAGTCTGTAGTTCCGTCTTCATATTTGAGCACCCACTGCTGTTTGCCTACTGGAGAATAACCAAAGAGAGCTAAAAGTCTTTAAACTAATACCGTATAAGAAATTATCACATAAAATGGAGTGTTTCTAATCTTGGAGAAAGGAAACTTTGGAAGAAATAATAGCTGTGTTCAAATAAGTGTAAAGTTTTCATATGGAAAAATAATTAGATATAGCTTCAAGGAAAAGAACCAAAATCAGGGATCCCTGGGTGGTGCAGCGGTTTGGCACCTGCCTTTGGCCCAGGGCACGATCCTGGAGACCCGGGATCAAGTCCCACATCGGGCTCCCGGTGCATGGAGCCTGCTTCTCCCTCTGCCTATGTCTCTGCCTCTCTCTCTCTCTCTCTCTCTCTCTCTCTGTGACTATCATAAATAAATTAAAAAAAAATAAAAAAAGAACCAAAATCAGTGGAAGACATTATAAAAGGACAAAATAACACAAATAATGCAAAATTCAACAGTTGCCTCCAAAACAATGAGATTCCCATCACAGTGGAAGTACTCCAATTGAATCTGGATCAGGATCTTTCCAGAAATAGGAATTTGGTATCAATGGGTCCAAATGTTTTTACCCAACTATGATCTGTTGATTCTAAAATTATTCAACTTGCCAATAATAAGAAATATCCTTCCGAATCAATTATATTTTAGAGAGGAGCACTTTAACTTCTCAGGCCATTATTTTTAGACTTTTTCCATGTGAACTCTGTTTTCTTGACCTAACCATGCCATTCCACTGAGCAATACTCTTGCTCGAAGACTGATGTTGATTTTAGACAATGCAGTGGTAATCCGTGTGGATTTCTAGGTAGTGTACAAGGTCAAAATGTCATCCTGCTCAAAATTTCCCAAGATACTTGGTGTCATACTGTTATTCCCAGCATTCCAAGAGACTCAGAGTTCTGTGAATTCATTCTCTGTCTATAGATATGTTTCTTTGTCAGAGATTATTAACTCTAATAAGGAAAATCATGTCCTTATGGCACATGTTAATGTCTTATTACTCAAGCACAGAATTATCTATCCATTTGGTCAATGAAAACTCATTAAATAGCGTTTATTTAATACAAGTGCATGTGTCCTAAGGATATAGTGGAAAATGAGAGGTTCTTGACTCCAAGAATTTCCAGTTTGGTTGAAGAAACAAACATAGGCCAAATCATTGCAACACAGTATAATATCGGCTGTAACAGTGTTTGCACAAGACCCGAGCAAACAAAAAGAATAGAGCTGCTAGTTTTGGGTAGATTCAAAAGAATCCCATAGAGGAAACTTTAGAATGAGCCTTGAAGAATAAGTCAGGTTTTTTCAGGTAGACAAGGCCATCCAGCAAAGAGAAAAAGGAGTATTGTCATGGAGGAATATTGTCATAAGATTTGCAGTGGATGTTTGGAAAACAATAAATAGCTTCGTGAGCCCATTGTAGAGTGTGTATGGTAATCTGAGGAGGTACTAGGCAAATAGGCAGAGCCTGAATCATATGGAAGATTGACTGAAGATAAAAAACAAGAGACAAGCAAACTACTTCAGAGTTTATTGCAATTGTCCGCATGAAGGAATGATCTAATGTGTCATAATTCAGATATGAAAGGAGCTGAGGGAATAGTAAGGAAATATGGTTAAAAGAATTTATAGGATTTATTGAATGCTTACAGGTACTGTGCTAACATGAACTAGTAAAGTCAAGTACACACAATCCTTTGCTTTCAAGAAACTAAAAGGTACTCAGTAGGAATATAGGCTTCAGTAGCAGAGTCCTCCATTTAAATCTCTACTTTCCTACTTGAAAACTCTGTATTTCACTTTCTTAATCTGCTGCTTGAGAACATTTGTTCACTTACCCCATCTGGCAAATAAAGGAATACTGCCATGGTTACCTGCCCAGGGGAACCTTCGTCTCAAGACCCTCTGACTTCAGAGAAGTAATTCCTAGAGGTTGGTATAAAACTATAAAACGTAACTGAGTCAATGGAAGAAGTACGTGTAGCAGAGATATGACACAAAGTAAGTGCTCAGGAAAACATCCACAAAGGATTAGTATCCTTCATCTTTAAAAATGAGCATGGGTATAACTGAATTCATAATGGTGTCTGTTTGTTTCTTTTAATATATTGGTCCCATCAAAATAATTATTTCTTTAAATTTAAGGGTATATCCCAGAACACTGAGTTTTGGACATTTCAAGTTTTTTTTAAAAGACTAATTTACCAGTATTCTCTAGGAAAAAAAATGATAAAGAACAAAACTTATAGAAAGAAAAATAAGAAGGATAAATACTGTTAAAATCAATGTATATTTGATTTCTAAAACATAGGATTACTATACTTATATTTCAATAAAGTGTTTCTCATAAGCTTCTCTTCCTATTTTGATATTCCCTCTTTTCTTTTAGAGTCATAAAGTCTTGTTTCTTTCAGTATTCTTACCAAAATGACTACATTAATTAGTTGAAAATTTGCGTAAATTTTCCTCAAACCAATCCCTTGGTCAAAGAATTTACAGTTGTTTGGAAGAAACATTGGTTAAAACTAATCTCACAGAAAAATCTTACTTCATTATATAAGTAGAGATAAAATTATTTTTAAAATATAATTTTAAAATATTCCATTGATATCACCCAGATATGATCTATTTTTGGCCACCATGTTCATCCACATTTGCTCCTGGGATACTTTGGAATAAACAGCATCACATCACCTGATTTAGCATCCATGAACACATCTGTATTTAAGTACAGAAGGAATAGAAAAGGAGACACATACACTTGCCAAGCTCTTGATATTTGGTCCTTTTGATTTTAAGCTGCTGTATTGGTAGAAGAATCTAAGTACGTGTTCAAAATACTCATTCATATTGAAGGTGAGGAAAATATCTATATTATCAATTTTCATTCTTTTGTTTAGTTCCAAATAAACAGAGTCTAATTTAAAACAAAAACTTAGTTTCTCTAGTGCCATCTTTTGTTCATATGGCAGAGATATTGGAGTAAATTCCCTTAAAAAAAAGTCAGAAGCAACAACAGAAAGGAAGAAATATTATTTTTGTTGTTTTCAAATGAAAGAGCTCAGAATGTTTACCCATGCTGGATAAAATACACCCAAACGTTACCTTCACTAATTAGAAGCTTAAGTCTGCATATAAAGATCCCTGCACTGCAAATTTATCCCAGGAGCTGAAGCAGAGAGATTTAAAAATCTACTTATTTTTTTAAATGATTTTCACCAGATGCTTTATACCTCTGTTTGGTGCCTGGTGCCTGGGAACCCCATATGAAGGCAGGTTAGCTGTCTCACATATACTGCTTTCCTTGGGTTAGCAGCATAATCCAACTTCTGATTAATGGAAAAGCAAAACATTTGCAGTGTGTAATCTGATACACTGATGTTCACAGCAACGACCACTGCATATTGAGAACTCAGCCCTAATAAAGTCAACTACCCCTCTCTTAATTGCTTTCTCCTTAGTGAAATTATTCTTTCTATATTGAAATAAGAACAATTATACTTCCCAGCGATAACCGAATTTGAACATAATGCGATTGGCTCTGTCCTCTGCCTGGACGATTCTTTAACCTGGAAGATACAAATTCTTATCTTGTGATGGTGGAGGAATGTAGGAGGGCCAAGTGGACGGACTGTGACATGGCCAGTAACTTTATCAGGGAAGCATGTAGGAGGAGTCGGTCCCTGCCTGTCCAGCTGAATTGTCCTGGGATAAGACCTACAGACTGATGGACTAGGGCCACCAGCTAATGTCACTATTGCTGCCCTGGGAATCCCAGTGAGCCACAAACCCAGAATATCTAGCTGTATTCAAATACAAGTAGATAAATCCATCAGGTGAAATCAGCAACCGCTGATTTGGAATGGATTTGAAGGGGAGAATGGACCATGCCTTAGGTGACCCACAGTTTACCTGAATCAATTAAATTTTTGGATTCCCTTCATTGGGTATGGGAGAGATTAGAGAGGTCACTAATTGGTGATCATAGCTTTGGTTTTTGGAAACGCAACAATAATAAATACCTGGATCATATAATCCGAACTGCTTCCAAAGACACTCTCCTATGATTTTTTTTCAACTCTCCTAGAATTACTTGACATTATTCCATTAAGTTATAATGAAAAATGTTGTACTATCTTATAAATATTTAAGTACATTTATTGTAGGGGTGCTCTTGAAATATTTAGCACATCACAAAGAGTTTTATTTATAGATGCTTCTCAGATTTTAATGTTCAAAAAATCACCTGGGGACATTGTAAAGGTGCACATTCTGATTTAGTAAGTCTGTGTGGGATCTGTGATTCTAGATTTATAGCAAATTCCTATGGATAACAATGTTTCTGGTCTTTGGACCACACTTTGTACAGCAAGCTGTATCTATGTCCCATGGTGGAAATTTACTTTCAGAAAAGCTGCAATTGCTGGCAAATATTGTTTTTTTTTTTTTCATTATGTAGTACTGTGAATTGTACTGGGTTGGACCATATGAAATTACCAATGTTTAATCTTTTTTTTTTTGACATATATGGGACAATTTCTTGTAATAATATAGTATAGAAATGGTATTCTATAATAGATTTTTCTCTTTTTTTAAAAAAAGGTTTCATTTATTTATTTGAGAGAGAGATAACAAGCACAAATAGGGGCAAAGAGGGGGGGGAGCACACTCCCCATTGAGCTGGGAGCCCGATATGGGGCTTGATCCCAGGAGCCTGAGATCATAAACTGAGCTGAAGGCAAACATCTAACTGACTCAGTCATCCAGGTGCCCCTTCAGATTTTTCTTTTTGAGTTGAGAGCCAGGAAGCCTGTATGCAAAATTGTGCCCCACTCCCATAACAAAGTATATAGAACAATTTACAAGGAACATAGTTTAGGCACTAACTTCCCCTC
The DNA here is from genome assembly GCF_048164855.1 of Canis lupus baileyi. Lineage (NCBI taxonomy): Eukaryota > Metazoa > Chordata > Mammalia > Carnivora > Canidae > Canis > Canis lupus. Next base: position 17,852,148 of record NC_132852.1, read on the forward strand.
CTTCCTTTGTAAGTAAGGAATCTTTAAGTCACAAGAAACAAAAACCTAAATTGACTGGCTTAAGAAAAAATAGACTTACATAATTAGTAATTCCAGATTTAGACCTTGTCCTATGGTGTGGGTGGATATAGGAACTCAAACACTGACATCAGGCCTCAGTTTATCCATTCTCTCAGTTTTGTTTGCCTCTGTAATTTTATTCTTAGGTAGATTCTCTCTCCACTTAGATGATTCCTTGTAGCTCTAGGATTACAGGCTATCTTCTTAGCAACTCCAACACAAAAAGAATGTCTCCATCCAGGAACTGAATTTCATTGGATTTGCTTTGGCCAGAAGAATGGAAAGCTCTGGTTAGCTAACCCAAGTTCTCATGCTCTCTCTGGACCAGGGTCAACTGTGTCGAACCCACATTGGCTGAGAGTTAGGGATTATTCTTCATGAGAAAATTGGGTGACTATTACCAGAAACAGGAAAAATATTGAGAATCCTTCCTTATAATGCCTTTTCTCTTGAGAAGATTATCCGTCCCTACCTCATTGTTGTCAGCATTTGCTTTGGCAAATGACCTGTGAGCAGAAGTGATATGTGTCATTTCTAAGTGGAAGTTTTAAGAACCTGAGTGTGCTCTGTCATGTTCTCTCATCCCACTGCAGTGTTCCAAATAAGAGCAGCTCCATCAGTTTGGGTCTCGGTGTAAGAACATGCAATGTAAGAAGCCTTTATTGTTTTAAGCCACTGATAACTGGGTTGAACAAAAAGTAATTCTTAGCCTAAACTGACTGATGAAATAGGCAAAACAACAGATGTTCACAATAACTACTCATCTCATTCCAAAATGCACGTCAATTCTTCTTTTCAAATATAAATTTAAAAAAAAAATACCCACACCAAATTTAATGCACATATTAAATATTCATCTGAAATCCACTCAATCTTCCCCAGGGAAAGAGATCATAAAATCTTGTCCTCCAGACAAGGATCTGCCTCCAGATTCAAGATCAGGATTTTTGAGTGATGGGAATGTCTCTAGGTCAGATCCAGATGAACTTTTACTGGTGGAGGAATCTATAGTTAAATGATAAATTAAATGTATTTAAATGATATATTTAGCCATCCCCAATACACATAATATACAGTGGTGGAAATAAAAAGAATAATTATAAAACAAAACAAATTCCTCTTCCTCTTTTGAAAAGAAGCCAATGGAAAACAGCAGAATGGTAATGGATCCATAGCAAATAAGAACTAGAGCTCTCCAAGCAGAATGAGTTTCCTGGTTCACCAACCTGTCTTTTCCAATTCTTCCTTCTGTGAGGATGTTCTTTATTTATTTCTATTGGCACATCTGCGATGGCCTGAATAGAATTCTCCATTGGGGCTACCGTATGAGCTAGTATGGAGCTCATCTGGGTCTCCAGCAGAATGTTAAAGCAGAAGCCTCAGAAAAGGAGTAAAAAGTGACGTGTCCTTTGCCCTCAGGCTTCATTTTTAGTCTTGGCTTCTTACAAGGAAGACCTTTGCTAGGAGGTGCTTGGGTGGGCCTGCCATATTTATCTTCCTATCTATCCTCCACCCTATTTATTATCTTACTCCTTTTTGGGCACTGACCTAGTTTAGCTCATCAGGCCGAGCTTTGTATCTTCCAAGACTCTAATCTCTTAGCTCTCACAGATTTCCAGGCACTAACCAGAAAGAGATCATTAATAGACAAAATAAAACAAAACAAAAATATTTTTACTTTTTCTTTTCACTTTTCTGCAATCAGGTTGTAGCTAAAGTAAAGGTGGTCTCATTAATAGAATCTTTGAAAATTAGTCAACGCATGCCAGACTCTGTTCTTTTCCTACCACATCACTAATCTCCTGCCTAGGAAGTGTATGGGCCAATTGCCAAGGTACAAGACATGGTAGTTAACCAACCACTTGGCTATGTTACAGAATTTCCAGCTTTCCAGTACAGGAGAGGAATTCTCATTGCACTTCATGTTACTTCAGCTCTCTTCTAGGAACTTTTTAAAAATATATATATATTTTTTAAGATTTTATTTATTTATTCATGAAAGACAGAGAGGGAGAGAGGCAGAGAAATAGACAGAGGGAGAAAGAGGCTCCATGCAGGGAGCCCCATGCAGAACTCGATCCCAGGACCCTGGGATCATGACATGAGCCAAAGGCAGCTGTTCAACCACTGAGCCACCCAGCTGCCCCTCTAGGAACTTTTTAAACATCAGGTTAGGGTTCCTTGGTTGAAAACCAGAAAAACCCTCTCTGGCTGGCTGAAGGGGACAAAAATCAAAAAAGATCTAGACTACTTCACAGAACTGAAGGAAAAGTTAAACAACCAAACTCTGGATAGGATGAGATCTAGGAAGCTCCAGATATTGAAACAGCAAAAACTAAAGATTTTTATTTTGTCAGGGGGATTTATTTTATAGAAGTATCCACCACAGCCCTGATGCTCTCATTTCCATGTTATCCTACTTTATTCTATGTGGCTTGTTAAGCTACTAAAAATCCCTGGGAAGCAAGATCTAGAATAAACAAACAAATAAACCTAACATGTGTATTTGGTGAAATAGTTCTGGTCTTTCTTGAGATAAGAGTAGCTTGTAGTCTCTTGTTGAGTGTAAAAGGACATGATGGGTACATTGTCTCAAATTCAGTCATGCTCAATGCTTTCTTTATTCTCCACTATTGTTACTCTTTTCTCCCCCCTTCCCCCAAAACCTACCCTTCACCTGCTCCTCATCCTCCTTCTAACTTGGTTTAACAATCTCAGCAATTCTCCCAAACATCTTTGGTAGAAAACATGAAATAATTTCAATTCCTCCCCCGACTAAACACTCATACTTCCTCCGTTCCCCAGAATTCATCCCATGCTGATTCTACCTCCAAACTATCTCCGCAGACTCATCTCCCCTTTTCTGATCCCACTGCTATTCTCCTAGTCTGGAGAACCTGCCCTTCTTCCTTAGAATGATTTCTACTTTACTTTGGAATTTTCCATGATCCCTTAAACAGCACTTAGAACATGATACATACTAGTTAAATAGGTTGAGTAAATAAATATATGTCTGAATTTGTAAAACCCCCAAGAGCTGTAATTATATCTTTCTTGCTCTGTGTTAGGTCTACAATACCTAACACAATATCTGATACACAGCATGTGGGCAATAAATATTCGAGAATATTTGTGAACGAATTAATATGAAAATGAATTGCTTTTACGGGTTTTCACAGCATCTCCAAAATTACAGTGTGTCTACCTAGAACAACTCTTCAGTCTAACTATGAACTTGGGTGGCAGAAGGAAGCTTTCAAAGACTCATCAAAATGGAAGTTTCTTTTCAGGTCAACAGAGTGACATTTGTGTACACACATTTGAGAGAGAAAGATATACTGAGAGTTTGCACCAAAGTAAAAGCAGAGATTGGAAGTCTCATTTGTTGCTGTTCACCTGTGTTTGGCAGAGCTTTTTCCTGGCCCGCAAGGAGGCTTTCTGCAAGAGGAGTTCTGCAGTAAGGCGCATGGAGCCGGAGGTGAGAACATAATGTAGGCACCAAGGGAGAGCAGTGGTGACAGTCACTTCCTACCCTGGGCTTTACTTCTAGGTGGGGTTTTTATTCCACAAACTCCTGGCAATTAGTAGTCCAACAAATCCATCATAAAGTTTTAGGAAAGATGTAGGAACATTCAATACTAAGTATACTCAATTGCTATCCTTTAGGCTGAATCTCCTCTGAGTTAATTAAATTCAAATAAGTATCTTTCCATTCCCTGGGACTTGGAAGGAGGAGCCCAACGCACTTGAGAAGTCACAAAACAGCCATTAGATGTTAATAACTAAGAACTGTTCCAACCTCTGCTGGTTTCAAATGAGAGGACCAGAGGCATAAAGCTCCATAGGGCATTACTAACTTCCTGAGGCACTCAGCTGCTGAAAATGAATTCCTCAAATAATAGTTTCCTTTTCCAAAATTTAGCTGGATCAGATATTTTTAGTTTAAAGGTCTTAATGAGACTTTGCAGGAACATGCACAGCAAGGGGGATTCCTGCACAATAAATCACTGGAGGTGTGCCACCCCACTGCTGGCAATTTGAATAAATAACTTTGTTGATTTATAGCAGATGTTTTTTCACTTAGCTGTCGCCCACCGAAGCCCACATTAGGCAGTAAAGTCCATGAGACTCAGAACCATTTCTGTTTTGTTCACTGCTGTCTTAAATAGCACCTATCAGTGCCCAGCAGAGAGTAGATGCTCAACAAAAATTTTCGAGTGTAAAAGTGAAAGTCTTATCTAAATATAATGCAGGAGCACCTGGGTGGCTCAGTTGGTTAAACAGCCAACTTTTGGATTTGGGCTCAGGTGGAGGGATGAGCCCTGTGTAAGGCTTCTGGCTCAGTGTAGAGTCTGCTGGAGATTCTCTCTCTATTCCTCTCCCTCTCGTTCTGCTCCTCCCCTGCCCCCCCACCAATCCCTCCCCTGGACACACAGGTGCACATGCTTGTACTCTTTCTCAAATAAATAAAATAAACTCTTTAAAATTAATAAGTAAATAAATACAGTGCAACATTCTCTGGTCAATTCTATTAAAGGGCAGGCAATAATTTTGCTCTTCAGACACAAAGGAGTACAAGGAACCTATTTTGAAGTAAAAATGCTTTTGCTTGGTACATTCTTTGGTGGGGCTAGAAAGAATAGACTAAAAGCTTAGCAAATGGCATGGTCCTGAAAGTTTTATGCATAAAATCTTACTCCTGAAAAGAGATTGCTTTCCATATATAAGATGTCTTCACATATATTTCTCAATTTTTATTTATATCACATCTATTCTCAGCTCCCAGCTCCATGCCTATAAGTTTGAGCTTAACACATTTACACTGAATGAATGTTTTTTTTCAAAAATTTTTATAATCAAATTGATTAAAAATATTCATATTCCATTGGGCATTTGCTTAAAATTTACTTCTAACTGTAGAGATGTGTTTCTTCTGCATCATTTTGTCCTCACTTTTAGCCCTATTCACAAACAGAGGCTTTCTTGAAAAGAAGACTGGATGAATATAATGGCAAAATCAATAGATGTGATGTTTGGCAGTTTCCCCATCTCTAAAATGATACTTACAATAGCATCTAATTCATAAGGTAATTTTATGGGCTAAGTGATTTCATATATGTGAAATAAGCAGAACATCCCCCCACAGCACTGAAGCTTCTAACAAATGTTATATATTATTATATTTGTTGTAGCTGTTGTTATGGGTCACAGCCTCAATTTCTCATACCTCTGAAGATTATAGATAGCTAAAAAAGAAATCAGTCTTTACTAACAAATTTCTGTAGAACACTAAACAGAATACGTGGTCTGATTTTTGTTTGTTTGTTTTTTTCCTGTAATGGATATTTTTTTTCAGAGAATTTCTGGACAACATACATGTTTTCCAACAGAAGGTAGAAAATAGATACAGAGAACTATCAGGTCCGAAATTTATGGCAAGTCTTCATCTTTACCAATAAACACAGACTCACTGCTAATTATTGTTAAGTTTTCTCACTGTAGTGACAAATAAAAAGCTTGGCCACTGCCCTGAAAGGCTTAACAACTCAAAGTAAGGTAGTCACTTACCCAGGAGGGCCTATGCCCTAAGTGGTGGAATAGAGGCATTTTTTAAAGTGCAATGGGACAGAAGGAAGGTAACACAAATTTCTTCTTTAAAAAAGTTGGAAAACGCTTTGGATAGAAGTTGGCATTTGAGTTGGGCCTTGAAGGATATAGGGATATTTACGAGGCATAGAAGAGGGTGGGGTGGAATGAAAAAGAAGAGAACATTCTAACAAAGGGAACAGTAGAGAAACAGAGAAAAGAAAGGATCTGTGTGTTTGGGAACTAAGAGATGTTAGCATTGTCAGAATTTCAGTTCAATGAACAAAGGGCAAGGACTACAATGGAAAACTTACACTGAGATTGATTTTGAAAGATCTCCCAAGCTATGTTAAGCAATTTGATCTTTATCTTATTGTCATTAGAAAGCAGACAGAAGTTTTAAAGTAGGCTAGGACAGGATAAATATTTTTCCAGGAGTCTATCGATTGTGTGGAAGATGAGAAGGGAAGAGAAACCAGTTGGTTATAAGGTTGTGATAATAGTCCAAACGGTGCCAAAACCAATGAGAATCTTTGATTCAGATCTTATGACAGTGTTGGAACAGACAGAAATGGAAGAGTAATTATAAGTGGTGGAAAAATGAAGGAGGATGCTGCAGATCTAGGCACAGCCTGGGTAGAAATTGGTGGGGATGGGTTAAAGGATGATTGCAAAAAGAAATGAGATTCAACAAAGAAAACTGTTTTGAGCCCCTGATAGGATATGGTGGGGAAGAAATGATGGGGTTTATTTTGGAAATGTCGAGTCTGAATTGCTTTGATTCATTGTGAAAGATCCTACTTTCCTCTTCAGCTATGATCCTCTCCTCACATCTCATTCACTCTTGTCAACCTTAATAAAACTGCCAGTTATTAAACCAGCAAAATGGGTTTATTCAGGAATAGTGGAGAACTGCAATTCTGTGTATGAAAGTTAAGGCAAAACCATAGGAAAGTCCAGAGAATAAAGGAGAGGAACAATGTTTTATAGAGGAAGGTTGGGGAGTAGGGGGTTGGGAGGGGCTGTTGCAAACAAACAAAAAGAGTAAACTGGGAGTTCAAAGTGTAGTCACTTCTCATTGGCTGAGTTGTGATGGGCTCATTGGCTGGACTGTTACAGGAAAAGAGAAGAGATTTCTTCCCCCTACTGTGGTAGTAAAGGATAGGCTCCTTCCTATTGTTCTGCCCAGGGCTGCCGGAGTGGTGGTGCAGGAGACCGCCTCCTTTGGGCTTCCCATCTCCATTTAAAATGAGATTTCCTTTATTCAGTTTCACACTCTTTAATTTCAAGCCCCACAAATCCCCAGATAAATAAATGGCTTTTTCAAAAATGGACAAAATTATTCCAGTCACTAAACCAATGTTCTCTTTTCAGGCCTCAACCCACTTGCTCTTTTGCAAAAGTTGAAGATAAGTATACATCCATAGCTAAGGCAGCTATATAAATTATCTTCTAAATGGGCACACTTCGGAAAGTGGAAGGGGCAGTATTAATAGTTATGTTGGAACAGTCCTGGACAAACCAAGATGTTTGGTCTCCAGAGAGTTAGGAATGGGCCATAAAATTATCCCTCTAAAAGGTAAGTATATAATGAGAAATAGTAGGGCACTCAATGTTTATCTTGAATAATAGTGGAATAAAGAGCCTCCTATTTCCCGGACAGTACAGTTTTCCCACTCTCCATCAGCACTGGCATGGTGGGAGGCAGTCTTCCCTAGAAAGATCAGAATAACAGGTAGAGGTGGTGGGCAACATGATGGTCTCTAGGCATCCAGACTGAAGCTACTTAGAGGAGGAAACCAAAATACAAAAGACAACTCCCGATTTTGCCATCACAAAAAGATTGGTCATATGAAAGAAAAGATTGGTCATAAGAAGGCATATCATGTGTCCTGCATTCATAAATTGCTGAAACTGTTGGAGTTCTAAAGGGTTGAGGGAAGACATTCTGGACTCAGGTGATTTCACTTTTTAAAAAACAATGATGCAGCTAATGAGAAAAAACAAACAACAAGGATATTGTACTATTAAATATCTCTTGACTGTTGAGACCAAGTGATGGGTTTAGTTCAGTGCTAGACTGAATTCATGAATATTTTCTTTCTTATTTCCACAATATCTCCCTGTGGGAAAGATAAATATCTGCCTAAGAACTTTATTTCTAATCGAAATAATATATCTTTTAGCCTTTAAAAAGAGTTGTATATATGGAATATAAGGATTAAAAACATCACTGTTGGATTAGTACTACAATATACTTACCTTAAGATTTTCATTTTTAAGACCCCACCAAAAAGGAGAATTACAGACCAATATCCCTGATGAACATGGATGCAAAAATTCTCAACAAGATACTAGCCAATAGGATCCAACAGTACATTAAGAAAATTATTCACCATGACCAAGTAGGATTTATCCCCGGGACACAAGGCTGGTTCAACACTCGTAAAACAATCAATGTGATTCATCATATCAGCAAGAGAAAAACCAAGAACCATATGATCCTCTCATTAGATGCAAAGAAAGCATTTGACAAAATACAGCATCCATTTCTGATCAAAACTCTTCAGAGTGTAGGGATAGAGGGAACTTTCCTCGACATCTTAAAAGCCATCTACGAAAAGCCCACAGCAAATATCATTCTCAATGGGGAAGCACTGGGAGCCTTTCCCCTAAGATCAGGAACACGACAGGGATGTCCACTCTCACCACTGCTATTCAACATAGTACTGGAAGTCCTAGCCTCAGCAATCAGACAACAAAAAGACATTAAAGGGATTCAAATTGGCAAAGAAGAAGTCAAACTCTCCCTCTTCGCCGATGACATGATACTCTACATAGAAAACCCAAAAGCCTCCTCCCCAAGATTGCTAGAACTCATACAGCAATTTGGTAGCGTGGCAGGATACAAAATCAATGCCCAGAAATCAATGGCATTTCTATACACTAACAATGAGACTGAAAAAAGAGAAATTAAGGAGCCAATCCCATTTACAATTGCACCCAAAAAGCATATGATACCTAGGAATAAACCTAACCAAAGAGGTAAAGGATATATATACACTAAAAACTATAGAACACTTCTGAAAGAAATTGAGGAAGACACAAAGAGATGGAAAAATATTCCATGCTCATGGATTGGCAGAATTAATATTGTGAAAATGTCAATGTTACCCAGGGCATTTTACACGTTTAATGCAATCCCTATCAAAATACCATGGACTTTCTTCAGAGAGTTAGAACAAATTATTTTAAGATTTGTGTAGAATCAGAAAGGACCCCGACTAGCCAGGGGAATTTTAAAAAAGAAAACCATATCTGGGGGCATCACAATGCCAGATTTCAGGTTGTACTACAAATCTGTGGTCATCAAGACAGTGTGGTACTGGCACAAAAACAGACACATAGATCAATGGAACAGAATAGAGAACCCAGAAGTGGACCCTCAACTTTATGGTCAACTAATATTCGATAAAGGAGGAAAGACTATCCACTGGAAGAAAGACAGTCTCTTCAATAAATGGTGCTGGGAAAATTGGACATCCACATGCAGAAGAATGAAACTAGACCACTCTCTTGCACCATACACAAAGATAAACTCAAAATGGATGAAAGATCTCAATGTGAGACAAGATTCCATCAAAATCCTAGAGGAGAACACAGGCAACACCCTTTTTGAACTCAGCCACAGTAACTTCTTGCAGGATACATCCACGAAGGCAAAAGAAACAAAAGCAAAAATGAACTATTTGGGACTTCATCAAGATAAGAAGCTTTTGCACAGCAAAGGATACAGTCAACAAAACTAAAAGACAACCTACAGAATGGGAGAAGATATTTGCAAATGATGTATCAGATAAAGGGCTAGTTTCCAAGATCTATAAAGAACTTATTAAACTCAACACCAAAGAAACAAACAATCCAATCATGAAATGGGCAAAAGACATGAAGAGAAATCTCACAGAGGAAGACATAGACGCGGCCAACATACACATGAGAAAATGCTCTGCATCACTTGCCATCAGGGAAATACAAATCAAAACCACAATGAGATCCCACCTCACACCAGTGAGAATGGGGAAAATTAACAAGGCAGGAAACCACAAATGCAGAGAAAAAGGGAACCCTCTTACACTGTTGGTGGGAATGTGACCTGGTGCAGCCACTCTGGAAAACTGTGTGGAGGTTCCTCAAAGAGTTAAAAATAGATCTGCCCTCTGACCCAGCAATTGCACTGTTGGGGATTTACCCCAAAGATTCAGATGCAATGAAACGCCGGGACACCTGCACCCCAATGTTTATAGCAGCAATGTCCACAATAGCCACACTGTGGAAGGAGCCTCGGTGTCCATCAAAAGATGAGTGGATAAAGAAGATGTGGTTTATGTGTACAATGGAATATTCCTCAGCCATTAGAAACGACAAATACCCACCATTTGCTTCAACGTGGATGGAACTGGAGGGTATTATGCTGAGTGAAGTGAGTCAATCGGAGAAGGACAAACAGTGTATGTTCTCATTCATTTGGGGAATATAAATAATAGTGAAAGGGAATATAAGGGAAGGGATGAGAAATGTGTGGGAAATATCAGAAAGGGAGACAGAACATAAAGACTCCTAACTCTGGGAAACGAACTAGGGGTGGTGGAAGCGGAGGAGGGCGGGGGGTGGGGGTGACTGGGTGACGGGCCCTGAGGGGGGCACTTGACGGGATGAGCACTGGGTGTTATTCTGTATGTTGGTAAATTGAACACCATTAAAAAATAAATTTATTATTAAAAAAAAAAGATTTTCATGTTTCCTAAAGTTTGACCATCACATTTGTATGCCTTTCCAATTTTCAGTTTTCAAAGATCAGATTTCTGCAGAGAATACTGATGTTTTAAAGCATTTCTAAAGATATAGACCATTTAAAGAGAGTTTCTTACAAGGCCTAAGAGCCACTTCATTATCATTAAAATAAAAAAAGCAACATAAACATTAGATTTTGAAATGTGTATTTTGCTAAAATAGAGATAGTGCTTCCATATGTTGTATTTGTGCTGTTGATTTGTCGTAGACAAATGTTTTCTTAAGAAGTAATAGTGGTTCATGTATAATTGTTTTTCTACAACTAAAGCCAAAAACTATTTTGTTCTATTTTAGCAATTGACATAATGTTAAAGCCAAAGTCCTTTCTCGAAATAATCTGCTCAGTTACATCACAAACACCTATCTGTAATTTATAATTCTGTGTGGCTATCATTTAACCTGTAAAAAGCACAATTAATATTTTCTGGCCTACACAGAAGTTAGCTATTTTTTCTATCCAATTTTGACCAAAATTAGGTATATCAAGTGAGGTCCTAAAGCATAGTGAGAAAGCAGAGGAAACTTTCCGAGTATAACATTTACAAATACTTCTGTTTGATTGAATTTTACAATGGCCAGAGAGAGAAAAATGCAGAGCTCTGTTAAGAATGAAGCTTAAAGATATGTTATGAATCTCTTAGACTGGTTGTTTCATAATCTTAATTATTGAAGTGGAGCATATGAAAGTCCTAAGCCAAAAAAAAAAAAAAAAAAAGAAAAGAAAAGAAAGAAAGAAAGAAAGTCCTAAGCCCTTAATTAGAGTAAGTAATAAGGTACTTTGGGTGTCAGGAATAAAAGTCTCCTGATTGTGATGAAAAAAAAATTAATAAAGGTCTATGATTTAGGAATATGCTTGAACAGTTGGGATTTTATGGGGTTTTTTTTGATGTGTGTTTGCTTTGTTTTTGTTTTTATTTTCCTAGTTTTGTTCTGAGATGAAAGGAAGCAGCCAAATAATGCAATAAGCATGAAAAGAGGAAAGGGTAGGTTTTGGTCTTTTTGCTGAAATGGAGTAAACAGAACATGCCAGAGCTAAATGGGAATATCACTTGAGCAAATCAAAATCATCTTTCAGATAAATCTAACAAGGCCATGAAATACCATTAAACTGCTGTGAAATCTCACTTATTTGAAGAAGGCAAAATTCATGAGCACTCAAGAAGTTTTATTATATCCCAAATCTCTGGTATTGTTGTTGCCTGAAGAGTGAGAAAAAGTTAAATAGTGTTCTTTAACTTTTTAAAGATTTTATTTATTCATGAGAGACACACAGAGAGAGAAGCAGAGACACAGGCAGAGGGAGAAGCAGGCTCCTTGTGGGGAGCCCAATGTGGAACTTGACCCCAGGACCCCAGGATCATGACCTGAGCCAAAGGCAGACACTCAACCACTGAGCCACCCAGGCATCCTGTTTTCTTTAATTTTTAAGGAATGTTAGAGTTGGATGAAGTAGTGAAAGAAATCATTTCGTATTCACTGCAAAAGATGTCATTAACTTAAATTTATCCTATGTTCTGTGCACTTGTTTATAGCATATAATTTAAGAATGATAAGCATTTCATATTTACTACCTTAGTAAATAATGATATTTCATAGAAAAAGCTGAATTAAATACAAGATAAAAGTTCTCAGGTCTAGCAATTCTAGCCACAGATACATAGTGGAATCATAGAGTCATAATCCAAGGTTTATGCTTGTTGGATAGATTGTAGCTATAAAATCAGAAGGAAAAAATGAGCTTCCATAAATCAAATTCTGGAAATCCAAATTCGAAGCTGATGAAGACAGTCAAGAGGTAAAGAAAACATAATGTAAGAAATAAAACTCTCTCCATTTCTTTATAACTCTATGTTTTTCAATGGTTTTTCTGAAAATTCTGAATTGGTTTCCTACAGAAATAAAATTTTGGAGGTTGGCTATTATTCAACAAATATTTGTTGTGCCTCTACTTTGCACAAGTAAGCGAGTTTTCCTCTAGCTACTACACCCATGTACTACAATCCCATGGGCAGTGTTTCCTCTTAAAGATTTTATTTATTCATGAGAGGCACACACAGAGAGAGGCAGAGACCTCCACCACTGTGGATCTCCAGTCCTGAGATCTCTTTAAAATATCCTACATCTAGAAGCATAAATGTTTCAAGTAAGTGCATGAGTAATTTTCTTAGTTTCTTCTAATGCCTGAGGCAATTTCTATATAAGAACATACAAAGAAAAAAAAAAAAAAACCATACAAAGCATCTCCTGAGTTCAGTTAGCATTTGAAACTGGTCATGGATTTGACTTCGGTGCCAAGAATGGGGTCACCTTATACTCAAGGTATTGACTCAGGTGATGGTGGTCTCTCCGATAATTGGTGTGCCTCCAGTCATAGAAGCACCAGGACTCTGAATTTGCTGGATGAAACCATGCTGCAACCTCTGAACCACCCCCTTCGGTGAAAGCACTTAGTATTCCATGACAGACAGAATATCCTATACCCTTTACACCACAGAGATATACTTGTGTCCACCTCAGTTCCATTTGCTTTGTTAATTTTTATTTTTTAATTTTTCCCATAGCCTTATCCTGTCTGTAAATTTCATGTATACTAAATTGGAGAACAATCAGAACTAGACCCTCATATCTACCCTTGCTCTTTTAGAATGGTGATGCTAAATATATATATATATATATATATATATATATATATATATATATATATATAGTTTTTGTTTGCCATAACCTCACTTTCATTAGGATGCGTTAGTCCATAGACTTGCATGTGGACTTCTGTGCAGGGGGCCCTTTGAGGTCAATATGACTTTTGACCATGGTTCTTCACAAGATACTGCAGTGGTTTATGTGCAGGGGAAGAAACACGTATGAGGCATGAACCACATCCTTAGAGAATGTTCACTCTACTAGAGCAGATAAGACACGTAACGATGATTACAATGCAAACTGAAAGTCATGGCTGCTGCACAAGTAGCCATGAGAAGGACTGACACAAATATAAACTAGCAAATGTTGTCATACCCTCTGGGTATGGCAGGTAATTTCAGATCAGCTCAAGGAAGAAAGACTTAGTTTAACCTAGATGCAGGGTTCCTGAGCAGGTGGTTTTGAGGCCAAGAACTTCAGCCCTGTTTTCACTCCCTCCCCTTATTTTCTCTTCCCCTCAGAGCACCAGAGTTGTTCTGGACTCCATTTCAGTAAGAGGAGTGGTAACTTTCCCCTCAAGATAAGCTTGAAGTCCTTCTACTCTTTCTCTTTCCATTCCCAAGCAATCATACTGGGGGCTGACTTTTATTTTCTGCCCGTCTGATGTATAAGAGAGCTCAGGTTTTGTCCACCGTGTGAGGGAAGGTCCAATTCTCTTCCCAACTGCATTGTCCTTCCCTGCATTCACCTGGGCAGGGACCCCTTCAGGGCAATCAACTCCGCCACACAGCCCACACCCCTGTGTCTACTCATCATCCTTACTGAACAGGGAACCTGGTGGACATACTCCGAGGTCAGCCAACCACAGCCCCCCAGGCTGGAAGAACTGCTCTCTATCCATGGGAGGGAATAGGTAGTTTCATTTATGTAAATATATGAATAATAAAAATAAGAACTTTGAGTCAGTTCTGAACTTGTATGTGAATTTTGGGTCTCACATCTCAAGAAGAAAATAAAATGAGCGGACAAGTAGGAAGACTGTGTTTGCAAAACAAAGGTACACCAGCAAAGGTTTTGTAGGAAGCGCATATAAAAAATTCTTACAAATAAATTAAAAAATAACAAATTACATACCAATTGGCAAAAGATATGAGTAGGAATTTATCAGTGAATGAAGCACAACTGATGCATAACATATGAAAACATGCTGCACCTCTACAGCAATCACAAGAATGCCGGGTGGAAGTGGAGTAAGCCAGTATTTCACATCGACCTGAGGGGTCTGCCTTACTGAATAGTAGAATGTGTAACCGATTTAACTCTCTGTGCCTTAGTTTTTCCATTCCGAGGATGAGAATTCTCTTCACCCATGTTTGCCACAGTCTGGTCTGCTGTTCTACATTCTTTTAAATTCTAATGCCTTACCTGTTCCATTACATCCTTTCTTCTCACCCTTGTATCAGTTTCTAATGGATTTAGCAGGAAGCAGACATTTCGGTTCAACATGTACAAACCTGTGAAAACATTAAAGGAATGGAAGTGGAAATGGAAATTTCAGGCCACCAGGTGTCTTTATGCATAAACATAAATAATGCTGCCATAAAACTGACCCCAGCTTACCTTTTAAGTAGGAAAACATTCTCCTTTAATCCAACACGGGTAATTATGGATGATTCATTTGCTACTAATTTGCTGGAAACTCAATTCAGAAAATGCTCACAATATATATATTTTAAGGCTTTCGTTAACACATGACACTCGACAGGAATCTGTTCACTCATACACTTCTTCTGAGGAAGTCTTTAGATGTGTCTCCTAATCAGTATAATGAGCTTTCTGGAATTTATGAAATCTAAAGTTCCTTTCAGCTTTCAAGTTTCAGCTCTGTGTTTTCACTGTGAAGGACTGTTTACTTCTATAAAAACAGATTGAAGAGCTATTACGGATCTCCGTCCCTCTTCCCATCCTCTCTGCTTCTGGGTCTAAGTCAAGTTAGTCTTTTCCCTCTCCCCTTCTTCCGCTGCCTCTCTCTCTAGCTGTCATCCCTCATATTCTATTGCTCTCTCGCTCTCTCTCACTCCATGATTACAAATAAAATTAAATAAAATAAACCAAATCAGAAACTTGTACTAACTGTCTAAAACGTCATCCTTCACAAAATTAAAAGCACTGCTCCCAGGCTTTAATATACAATACACAGTTATGAACTTAACAAAGTTAGAATAACCCATATTCTCTTTGGAATCATGGTCTTTTACAATGAGATATATTCGCTAGTAACGAACAGATGATCCATCTTCCTGTTATCAAAAGTTAGCTTCCTCAAGTCTTCCAGGAATTTTTAGGAGGTCTCAAAGCAATTGCTCACAACCTGGTCTGTCAGCAGGAGACCCCAAGCCTCCCAGTCACTTCACTTGCACTTTGGCTCTGGCTCCCCGGGAAGCCATCTGGTCAGCTTTGCCTCTCATCTGCCCTTCTAGAGAAGGTCGCTGACCCTGCAAGACGCTGACTCCAGATGCTGGTGAAATCCCAGCCTTGTGGTGAAAAAGGATCTCTAGATTCCCAGTAAAGGTAGGGACAATGGCTATTTCTCTAACAAATGCTCTACTTCATTATCAGGGCAATGGGGTGGTTTTGCATCTATGCTTATCTCAATTCTTCATGAAAAAGGGCATTGCCATGTTCTGGTCCTCTCTGGGGTAGCCTAAGTCTCACTCATGGTTCAAGGGGCATGTGTGGAACGGATGCCTTTCCATGAGAGAGGGATAGAGCCTCCTGTTGTCCCCCTAAATTGTGCTCTCATGTAGAATGTCAATTCTCTTCTCCCATGCTGTCTTCCCAATAATCCATTTCTCATGCTATTCATCTTCCTTAACTATATTACCAATTTGGAATTTAAAATTCTTTCTTTCTCCCAGTTACCAAAACTGCTTCTCCCTCCTCCAATCATTCTAGTTAAAAAAAAAAAAAAAAAATGGTTTCCACTGTTGATAAAGATATAAGCATATCTTAGAAGAAGATAGGGATCCCACCCAACTATTCCTAGGGGCCATATTAAATAATCAGATTGACCCGCCAGACCCAGAACTTGACCCTGATGCATGAACTTGGTGGGAGATACTGATTACGTCTTTATCACCCTGAATGAGAGCAAAACCTGCATTTGCTTAGCTAGAAGGGAAGTTAAGTGTGGACTAGACCTTGTTTTTATCATTTGTCTGCAGTGCCGTATATTTTTCTGACTGCGTGCAAGCACTCTGTAAAACATTTGAAAATTGCACATGTATAAATCACTCTGAAATCTTATCACACTGAGACAACCACTGTTAAGATGTTGTCATCCCTATTTCATGTCCCTCTTTTGAACATATATGCAAATGCAGACTATATTTACACAAATGGGATCATATCACACTTCCTGTTTGCATCTTGGAAATTTTTAATGTTGACTTTTTTTATCATGCTCCTTGTAAGTCCTCTTATTTTTTTTATCGTTCATATTGTTTGGCTAGAGCTGCTTATTGAATTTCTTTCTCTTTCTCTGACTGCAGAATTGTCTTAAGAATGAGACCACAAACATCCATGTACCCAACATCTCACTAAAACTAAAATATCACCACACATCTTATATCTCCTCCTCTCCTTCTCCCATGTGTTAACCACCATCATGATTTGGTATTTGTCCCTCTCATGAATATCTTCAACCGTGGGTCATATACATCTTTGTCCCTCAACAATATGTAACCTGGGATCCCTGGGTGGCGCAGCGGTTTAGCGCCTGCCTTTGGCCCAGGGCGCGATCCTGGACACCCGGGATCGAATCCCACGTCGGGCTCCCGGTGCATGGAGTCTGCTTCTCCCTCTGCCTATGTCTCTGCCTCTCTCTCTCTCTTTGTATGACTATCATAAATAAATAAAAATTATAAAAAAAAACAAAAAAACAATATGTAACCATTTCATATGTTTTTTCACCTTCATACAAATGATCATACTTTATATATATTTTTCTGGAACTTCTCTTTTTGTCACTCAATTAGATAGGAGTAACTCTAGCTTATTTATGTTTGCCATTTTGTAGCATTCTAGTCTATAAATGTGCCTGTTGTTTATCTATTCCCCTGTTAATGGACATTGGTATTATTTTCAGCCTTTTTTTTTTTTTTTTTTTTTTTTTTGCTATCCTGAGACACGTTGCCCTGAATATTCTTTTCAAGTCAAGAGGCAGTATAGCACAGCAGTTTGAACATGGACTCCGGCTGCATGAATTTGACACATGACAGTCCATTTAATAGCTAAAAAGCCTTGAAAAAGTTATTTAATCTTTTCATGTCTCAGTTTCCCATTTTATTTTATTTTTTATTTTTTTTATAAAGTTTTTATTTATTTATTCATGAGCGACACAGAGAGGCAGAGACAGGCAGAGGCAGAAGCAGACTTCCTGCAAGGAGCCTGATATGGGACTTGATCTCAGATCCTGGGATCACACCCTGAGCCGAAGGCACACGCCCAACTGCTGAGCCACCCAGGTGTCCCAGTTTCCCATTTTAAAATAGAGATAAAATCTACTTCATAAGAATATTGAGATGAACATTAGATTGAAGCATAAGTAATTGTGATTGCTATAGGCCAAAGACAGTCAGCTATCAGCATTTTCATATGGTACAAACTAATAAATGAGTTAATACACATGTTTTATATTGTAACTATACAATAAATACTCAGTAATGTTAACTGTGCTGATAGTAATGATGATGATTATACTGAGGGTATCTCTTTGTGTAGATGTATATAAGAGTTTCTCTGACCTGTATAACTAGAAACGGAATTGGTGCGTCACAGGATTTGTATAAATTCAACTTTTCTTTTCAAAATATTCACCAGAGTTTTCCTATCCAAGATATATTTTAGCTTACCATCTATTTGGGTCTTCTTTAATCTATTTTAATAAAGTTTTAAGATAAATTTGTTATAAATTTCTGTGTGTGTGTACATACTTAGTACTGTTTCAACAAAGCAACTTGTACACTTTACATGTTTAAAAGTAACATCATCTTTCCTTTCCAGGGAAACAAAAAGAAAATTTGAAAATAAACAGAAACGAAATTACAATAAGGAATGTCAATTCCAAATAAGATCCTACAAGTTTTATGGATTCTTCCATTGAGTGGTGGGGTTTAATTCATCATTAAGAATGGAATTAAGTTTTTCCCCTATTCCCTCCCACATCCTTTCTCTCCTTCCTCCTCCCATTGCTCTTCTCTTGCTTCTGCTTTAGCCAATGGGATATTTTTAAGTTATATATTATTCATATTCATTGCTGTTACCTAAAAATTCAATTGATTTTTTTTCTTTTTTGCTTTAATATTTCAGATTCAAAGGTGAACATCCTGAACATCTTCTGATGTTCTGATGTCAAGGGTAGACAGGACTCTGATTATCTCTTCTGATCCTGTGACTTCTTCATGTTTCTGGAAGATTAACATGACCTTCCTCAAATGAGCAGACACCATCTTTGCTTCCCATGGATCAGAAAAGCTCCTTGTTGAGCTCTCGCTAGGACTGTCACCCAGAGCTCTTAGACACTGTTTCTTTGGTTTGCTTTAGCTCAAAGGGAAAAGCTTGTTACAACTGTACCCAGAGGAGCCCTTGGCCTTTTCTGCTCCTTGCTCCCTCCCGAGTTTCTCTGTGGCCCCACTAGCCACACCTGGTGATTGGCCTGACCTGCCATATCTTCCTTCCCTCTGCCTCTACTCTTTCTTTTTCCTCTCTATTCAGAGGATCAAGAGATGCATGCATACTGTGTATCCTTCAGTCCCAAGAACAAGGTTCCAGCTGAGAATAGATAGATACCTACTATTCAAAGTTGTCAATGAAGTCAAAATTGTATTGGTCATACGAGCTGATATGACTTAAATTTATTAGTAATAGGAGAATGTTAATTTAATATAAGAGATTACTAGTAAAAAGTATAATGAATAGTTTCAGGACAAAGCATAGTAAATAATTCAATGACAAATGATTAAATATTAAAATGAATTTAATTAATTTAAGAGAGATAACTACAAAAAGATTTTCCATGGGCTAGCACAGAGTAGACTACTTTCCCCAGATTGATATATATATAGTATTGTACAGAAACAACTATTCAAAATCTCTTGGTTCCCGTATTTCCTTATGCCAGTGACTATCATCTCTTGTCTATCTCCATTTTTCTCCCCTGTCTACTGGACCTTTTCCAACATCATGTAAGTCAAATTTACTATCTGTCATTTTAAAAAATAAAAACAAAACTACTCCCTGCAACTGTTGTTTTATCTCTGCTTTTCAAAGCCAAGTTTTTTCAAAAGCCTCAATTATAGTTTGCATCTCCTCTTCTCTACCTCTCGTTCACCAACAATCCATTTCATTTTGGCTCACCACGTTCATCCACCTGCACCAAAACTGCATCTGCAGATGGCACATGCCATTTTCCACATGGCATCTCTGAGTCCTTCCCCCCTGAGCCTCTCAGAAGCATTTTCTCCGTGCTCCACCATAGCACATTAGGCTTCTTTCCTTCCTCCCCAGGTCTGCTATCTCCTCAATTTCCATTGCCAGCCTCGGCCTCCCTCTCCAGCCTCACAATGTACACTTTCTCTTTCATTCTAGGCACATGTCCTTTCAGTTCCTAGAATATTCGAGACTCTTTTTCGCATGTTGTTCCTTCTCTTTGGAATGCTCTTCCCTAGTCTTTCATACAGATATATCTACTCAGCTTAAACACTACTTGCTCAGGAGGCCCCGTCTGACCCCTCAACTAGTTAGATCCACCTTTATTTATTTATTTTTATTTAGATCCACCTTTAAATAATCTCCTGGCAGCCAGTAATCTTTCCTCATTTAAAAATATATATATGTATAAAATATAAATATATATTGTATATAGTAGGCTATATCATATATAGTATATTGTAGGATATATTATATATTTCATCTTTATATTCACAACTAAATTCTAAGCTCTATAGAATGAGAAACTATGATTTTTATTCACTACCACAGAATTAGCATATAGTCAGCATGCCAAAATATTTGTTAATTGAAAGACAAAAAAAATTCTAGGGGCATCAGTAGGTTAAGCATTCAACTCTTGATTTCAGCTCAGCTTATGCTGTCAGGGTTGTGAGATCCAGCACATGTCAGGCTCCACGCTCAGTGTGGAGCTTGCTTAAGATTCTTTCTCTCCCTCTGCCCCTCATCCCCTACACACACATATGCTCTAAATAAATAAATAAATAAAGTAACATACAAGTCATATAGAAAAAAAGAAAAAACTTGTGTTTTTTGGAAACTAAAATAAATTTTGCCTACTTACAGAAAGAGATCAGTTGGAAGTTTTCCTTGGATTGAGAGCATCCTTTCCTATGAAGGGAAATTGATCTTGATTCTGGATAGTAGCCCATTAATATCGGTGTAAGTTGCTTTGTGGGTCATACTGTTGACTTTTGAAAATATTTCAGTATACTGACCTATCTAAATGGAAAATGTCTTTCTTAAATTGGCTATAGTTTCATGTGAGTGCCACCATTCCTGAAGAAAAGGTAAGATGCTTTCCTGTTTGAATGACTTAACACTTTGAATTAAAATAAAAAAAAAATTTATAAGTTCAGGGCAAAAAGTAAATATAGATCTAGTGGAATATTTAATAAAAGCTTTTTAAATGTGTTTTGCTTGTAGGTAGTTCATGTTCCTTTTTTATTGCATAATGGGAAAACCCCACTCGAATTCCCAGGATTCTATGGTGACTTGAGCTTGAATTCTAGATACTATGGCTTCCCCAGGAAAGAAGCAGCCATCCCAACATATGGGCCATTCAAAACAGGGCTGACAATAAACCACTGAGACTATTCTTTGGAGAGCGATTCATTCATATATAAAATTTTCATTTTACATATTTCTAAGAAATAAAAAAAATCCTGCATGTAGTCATTAGACAAGGATCATAATCTTCATTGGTAATATGTGATACTTAATGACAGATGCATATTAGCTCTGGTAAATGGCTTGTAAGATGTTAATTCTATGGATGATATAATAATGTGAATTTAAAACAAGTAGAAAATGATAGGAAGATGGGTGCAATGGGAATGTAGTATACAATCTTCAAGGAAACATTATAAATATGGATTTAAACCACAGATATACAGACGTTTTTATCATCTTTGCATCCCTATGCCACTAATATAAATGTCAGAGGCTCCATGTCCTAAATTATTATTACTGCTGTTTTTGTCTCTTTTTTGCCTTAAGAATTTGAAAGCTGCTATGTTTTGCTCTGCTTCAAAGCACCTACCTCATGGTGGGTATACTGAATTAATTGAAGTGAAGGGGGTGCCTGTAATAAGTCATGGGTCCTCTGCACTCTGTATTGAGGATTTGATTCACAGTTTATAAGGCTTAGAAAAGTGTTGTTGAGCCAACTTCCTCCACAATTACCTGGCAGCAGAACATATCTAGAATACTTCAGAATCTCAGCTTGTTATCTCTCTTGCCTTTGTCATGTTCCTCCTTTCCTCCCTCTTTTCTTCCTTCTTTCCCTTTCTTTCTTTCACCCTCCCTCCTTCCCTCCATCTTTATCTGCCATCTATCTAATCTGTCAACCATCTCCCTCTATGTTTATCTCTCTCTAATCTTTCCCTAACATATTGTTGCCATCTTTAGTACTCATCTGTACCAGCACTGTCCATGTCCAATAGAACTTTCTTCAAGGCTAGCAGTGTTCCATATCTGCCCTATCCAGTCCAATAACCTCTAGCCACACTGGAGCTGTTGAGCTCTGGCAAGCTATGGAATAGTTCAAATGTGGCTTGTGTCACTAATAAAATGAATTTTAACTATTCGATTTTAATTAACTTAAGCTTATATTTAAATAGCCAAATTGGCTAAGTGGCTAGGATACAAATAGCAACAAAATGCAACCTTGACCCTCTGAACTATCACATTCCAGGGCATTGGTATTGACACTTTGCCCTGGATATCTGGAGGTTTGTGGAGTTGGCAAGTATAATGTTCCTTATCGCATATGAGTTTGGGTATGGTAAATATGGTAGAAAGGATAAGATGGATATGGTAGGTATGGATATAGTAGAAGGTCAGGATATATAAAGTAAATTACACATGCATCAATTGATTAGGAGACTCAAGATGGGACGCCACCCCCCCAAAAAAAAGTGCATAGCCAGTAAATGATTAAACAACAAAATAGAATAAGTAGGTTTTTGATCAAGACATTTGTTTTCCCAGTGTTTTAAGATGTTCCCTAAAATAATTTTGACAGAGCTCAGACTTTGTATTCTAAGCTGGGCTTTTCTATCATCTAGCTTTCTATCATTCACTTTGAATGACTCAAAGTGAATCTTCTCTATGAACCTTGAATTCTCCACCTTTTATAAAACAAAGAGTGGGGTCAAATATACTATAGGACTGTGGAAGTCAGGCCATTGGAGAATTTTTCTATGACATATTTAATACATAACTTACTTGTCTTTTAAATATTAATCTGTAGATATGAAAGAAATACTTAAACCACCTCCATATCTTAGTCCTTGCTGTATTTTTAACACAGATGTCAAATATAATCTTAGACACCCACAGAGAGAGAGAAGGCTAACCAGAAACTATAGTTAATTTTTAATTTTATTCAAATCTTCCCCCCTACCCCCAGAGGAGTTGTCTTCAAGTACAACCATGTGTGTTGTAGAGATTGGATTACTATGCCTTTACTGGTCATGGAAACTTTATAGGTCCTAATAAAAAGATGATCTTTCGAGAATATGCTACGAGGGTTTTCTAGAGTAGAATTTTTGTAAAGAATTTGTTTGGGGTGGACTACATTTATCTTACTCTCTTATAAAATTTTATAAATATTTAAAAGTTAAGTTTACTATGGTTTGGAAACTCTAACCTATGGTTTACTTAGTAAAGCAAACCTGTAGTTCTCCTAGTTTGGGTAGACCACATTTTTTTTTCTTATAATTTTGAGCAATAATGGTATTTCATTTCCCTTTTTCCCAGCTATTAAATTCCTCAAAGAGTTATTATTTATTCTTTACCTACTTTCAGGAAGGATTTTTGGTGGGCAATATGCACATTCAGTAATTGTGATAGTCACCTTTGTAGATGGAAGGCCTAGTAAGACTGTTCTTGCATAGAGATGTTTGATCCATTCTGTCTTATCCACACTAATGGATGGAAGCAATTGAGCAGATAATTAAGTTACCAAATGGACTAAAATGCATTTTACATTTCACTTGGGAATACACTTTAATATTTACATTTGAATGTAAGCATGGTTGATGTTTAGCTATTCTATGTAAATGACAAAAGCAAACTGTGAAAGATTTATTGGGAAGAGCTGAAAGGATGCCTCTTCCATCAGACCTGTCTCCTTCTCTTCAGTATTCCATCCTTTCTCAGGATTCACCCCTGAAAATAGGATGCATCACTTAACATACTGATGAGAAACAGAAGCCTGGAGCAGAATTTCCTTATCTCTTTACTTTTCTGGCTCAGACCTTTCCTGGGACCAATCAGCAATTAAAGTGTTCTGCTTTAGACCGTTTCTCTTCCAGTTACTGCTGGAAGAGAAAGGTTTAATTACTCGGGGCAGATGATAATGCCCAGGAAGATTCTGCATGGACACCACTTTGAAAGCCATTTGAAGAATCCCCCTATGCCACAGTTAGTTTCCACTTGTTAAATATTTCTGTACTGATGTTTTGCAATGCAGAGGCTTATTTTCTTCCTTTCTCAGTCTGTTGTAATAGGGTGACAACTGTTGGAAGAATGTCACAAATTCTACAGAGGGTGATGCTGGTGCACTAAAATAATTCACACACACATACATATATAACTACTTTGTTAATGATAAACTTGGGATTTTTTTTGCCTATAACAATCAAGCTTTAGTAGCAATAATAATTATATATTTAAATAAGGCAAAAATTAGTACTTTCTCTCTTTTTTTTTTTATCATTTTGGAGGAGTGTGAATTACAGAAGCACCAACAGGTCTCTGCAAGTCTATTAAAAAGGAAACTGTTATTATGATGATGTAGATGTACCCACATGTAACTTTCTTAAAAGATTATCTTAGGCCTAGAAAACATTGCATAGGCCTTTGCATTGAAAGTAGCTCAACACTGACTATTTGTCTCTACCTTTGTGAAGAAAAGAAAAATATTTGCCTATTTCTGTCTCTCCCTAATATTGATTTGGATATTGCAAATATTATAGATTAGCCTGCAAATCTTCTCCTTGAACAAATCAATAATCAATATATTCTAATAACCTAGAACTTAATATATGAATTTCACTTAAAAGCTGGTGACAAAGGATTAAGGTCTGTGTTTAAGTAATCCATAAATTCATTAATCAGATTTCCATTTACTGTTCCGCAAAATAGTTGATTTCAATACATTTTCCACTGGACTTCACTTAAGATGATGCTTCTTGACCACATTTCTTTTATCATGGAACAAATTCCAGAGGAAATGTGCGACACTGTCAGTCGTGTCCCTTCATGTAAATTCCAATTTTGTTTCTAATATCTCCAGTGTCTTTATCTGCTTATCTGAACTGCATCATTTAATAGTTACATTGTCATTTTTAATTATTAAAGAAAATAAAGAGAGTTGCATGGAAACTTGCACGAAAGGAAGATTTAGTGGCCACTCATTTTCTACTATTAGAGCAGAACCAGACTGGGAGTGTAATGAGTTAAGGTAGTCTATTTTTATTTTTATTTTTTTTTATTTTTTTTTTTTGGTAGTATATTTTTAAAAGGATTTTTTAAAAGCTATATTAAATGAAGACAGTGCATTATTTACATAGTAAACATTTTAAAGTAACTACATCAGGCAAGCATGACCAAGGAACTAATGGACCCTTCATTATCAATAGCTACTAACAGTCATTCTATATTCATTATGACTTTGGGAGTGATGAACATGAAAGAGATGTATTTTGCGTTTACAAAAAGCACAAGTATAAATGAATAATCATATAGTAGAGAATCTACTTTTGAAGAATGGATAGAATGTGCATTAATCTGTTGCATTTGACTTAAAGGGGATAATATTGAGATTCAGGCTGGAATGAGGAGGGGGTTGACTTCAAACTAATTTAAAGAATTTTAAAAGATTCTCAAAGTCTGTTAGGGCAAATGAAAGACTCTGCTAGAATACAATGCGTGCAGTATAATACTGGTTTCAATTTTGAATTTGAGAATTCATTCTATATGAACAGAGAGGAAGAGTAACAGAATAATTAATTGCATCTGAAAAGAACAGAATAAGGTTGATAATCATCTGATGTGTTTTTGAGCATTTTACTTTTGACCTTGGTAAGATTAAGTTCTAAGACTGAAAATTTGGCCTCAATTCTATACAACTGCTAGACAGCCAACAAATCTGATTCAGAAGGAAATTTAATCATAAGTACTATTGTCTATAACATTAAAATTTTTTTAAATTGTGAAATATAAAGGGAAAATTGCATATCAAAGTCTTACACATAAAAGTGTGTAGTAAAGGTAAGGTGGTAAATGATAAAGAAGGACTAAAATACATGCAGCTTCATTGTAAATATCATATTCTAGAATGGTTAGACTTGTCTCTCCCCTGTTTTATTTACCTCTGTATTCCTAGCCTCATTGTTTGTCTTTGCATGTGTTAATTAAATTAAAATATTATCACATATGGCTGAAGACAAACTGAGTGGGAAATCAAGGAAATCTTGGCCAGGTAGATGAGGGCTTCTTTGTGGGAAATGATGTACTTGAGTTGGGTGTTGAAGGGCAAATAGGTAATGACAAGGAAAGACAATATATTATAACATCTGGTTTTCAAAACTTTGCTTTTTTACTTCTAGAAAGCTATTTAAATACATTTCCACAGGAATATAAATCCAAACCACTCTTTTCCACTAGATAAATCTATATTCTTCAAATAAATACACATTTGAATTTAAAAAGAATAGTAATAGAAATTTGATCAATGGAGATTCACTGAAGAGAGGAGAACTCATTTCTGACACATCCTCAAGGAAGTAAAGAAATATAGCTTTCACCTAAATATAAACTAATTCCTGTTCAGAATATTATGAGGTCAGTTCTTACCTCTAAGTCAATCAATTCACTCAAAATTCAGAAGAGAAGAATTGATACTTAAATATCATCTCACCCATGATCTCATTTGAGCCTAACAATAGCAATATTATAGATAATTTTGTATGGATTTAAAGGTTCAGAAATGTTGAATGATTTGCCCCAGATGACATGAGTGGAAATCTGAACCTGGAAAGAGGAATTCAAAGTCAAGGCCTTTTTTTGCTACAATATTTAGTGTTAGGGGAAATAGTAGTGCTCAATAATTTTTGAAAATGTTTTATTGGGATCCCTGGGTGGCTCAGTGGTTTAGCATCTGCCTTCAGCCCAGGGCATGATCCTGGAGACCCGCGATCGAGTCTCACATCAGGCTTCCTGTGTGGAGCCTGCTTCTCCCTCTGCCTGTGTCTCTGCCTCTCCGTTTCTCTCTGTGTCTCTCATGAATAAATAAATTAATTAATTTTTAAAAAAGAAAATGTTTTATTTATATTTTCTAAAAAACTAATTAAAATTTGCTAATCTTTAATAAACAGTTTCAAAGATAAATTAACTACGTGAAATAAATTAGCTCAAACTCAGGGAAAAATGGAAAGTTGAGAGAACTTATAAATATTAAGTTTTAAGTGTAATTAAGACTTTAATTACATTTAAATTTCTATTTAAAGTGTAATTCTTTTTATTAATATATTTGCTCACTAAATATTTCCTGTATGTACCCAACGTGCCACACACTGTGTTAAGGACTGGCTATGCAATTATGAAGGACATGATTTTTTGCCCTTGAGAAGTTCATAAATTAAGACTTTTCATATTTTCAAAGTTCGCTTAATGGGAAATTCGTTGCTATGGGGATCAGCAGGAGACAAATGTGAGCAGATTTAAGAGCATGGTGTGATTCTGAAGGAAGAAGACATTTCCATAAGCCACGCAGGAACATTTATCTCATTTCTTTACAATCACACTGGGTGCCTAATGATTTATTTTAATTTGTTTCTGCTAATAGGCTCTCTCCCAAACTCTTCCCTGTTTTCACCTTACTTACTTTCCCCATTTTCTCATCATTCAATCTCTACCCTTCAATTGCTCTTTGGACTCCTATTTGGTTTAGTGAAACATTTTTCAGTGGCCTCCCAAGGTCAGCTCGGCTGTCCCTGTCAAACACTAATGCATTCTTTTGCAAAGACTTGCCAGCATTAAGAATTCCTCCCAAATATGCAGGAAGTTTTACGACTGGCAATAAATAGAAGATCAACCAGGATTGGGTGCATACACACGAACGGAAAAGGGCATTTATCACAAGCATATTTTAATTAAGAAATATTTTGACTTGATTGAAAAAGTACTGTTCTTTTTTCAAAAGTCTGCTAGTATATGAGGGGTTGTGTGATTTTATAATAATATATCTTACTCTTATTAAAAAGAACTCCTATCTGTCGTGGCTAATCTCTTTATTTTAATTGCAAAATCCAGAAATTGAAGAAAGAAAAGAGAGCAAGGGGACCCAATACCCTATATTGGAAAAGAATAATGCCTTCCCAGAAGACATTTCTTTTCTGGAGAATGTCTCACTGTATTTGCATGCATTTTTCTATACCTGCATCCAAAAGAGGTGCCCATGTGTTTCATTTACTTCAGCTCACCAAGGTAATTCTGTTGGTCTTTGGGTCACTTGTTTCTAGAGCCTTCTTCCATCCTGACCATCTACTTGAAATATGTGTAATGTATCAGTCAGGGACCAAGAGGTGAGAAACTACAGTTGTTTAACACAAATCCATCCATATGACTGCAAAAGCACTTAGTCTATATTTTCTATTGAATTTAGACTTTTTCCATCTACAATAGATGGCTCTTCATTATTATTGCTAAAATGTCTGATGCTCTGCATAAAGTATACCTAAAAAAATTTGAGAATATATCTCATCTTTTAATATTTTTCCATGTACCAGGAAACTTAATAATGAGAAAAAGTCATAAATATAGACCTAAAGCAAATATTTTCTTTTATTTCCTCAGGTATTTAAGACCTTCTTATGAGGGACCCCTGGGTGGCTCAGCCTTTGAGCTTCTGGCTCAGGGCCTGATCCTAGAGTCCTGGGGTTAAGTCCCTTATGGGGCTCCTTGCATGGAGCCTGCTTTTCCTCCCTCTGCCTGTGTCTCTGCCTCTGTGTGTGTGTGTCTCTCATGAATAAATAAATAAAATCTTAAAAAAAAAGACCTTTTAAAAAAAAAAAAAAAAGACCTTCTTATGCATTTAAAAAATTATCCCTTTCTCTAAACGAAGCTATACTTAAACTCATACTCACAAACACATAAACACCGAATCATAGAAGCATGCTGCTGCCTCCTTAATTTTGTTCTCACTTTGCATTTATTTGGACAGGCATTAGCTGTCTCTAATACAAAGGATCTTCAACTTTCTCCAACTAGTGTTATATTTTATTCCAACAGATGAATCTGTAGACCACCTATTTCCACTTAGCTCTGATTCTATTGAGAAAAGAAAAAATCTGAATTAGATGAAGAGTAGGGATACTTTCGATAAGGAATAAAATTACCTTTGATGAAATATAGATAAAGATGCTTGTTTTCATAATATCACAAAGTAAATATTCACAATAGAAATGTAAGGATAAACTGCTATAAAGTTAATAAATTAAGTGATCAGTTTCTAAAACCAAGAAGACTCTCATGAGTCCCTATGAATTCATGAATCATTGCCTTATGGAAGCTATTACTAGTAGTTTTGTTTCCTATTAATTTGTCATTGTTTATTCCTCTGCCTAATGCCAAAGGTTTTAGTCTAGCTTTTTAATCACAACTTTTTCAAAACATATTTTTAATGAAAATGCACAAAACCAGCAAGTTTTGTATTCCAATTGTATACCCCAATTTTAGATAATGAAAATCTAAGATATTAAGAAAGACTTGAAAAGGTTTGGAGAAAAAGTCCAAAAATAATTTCTTTAGTAACCAAAAGGGAGTAAGTAGTACCTCCAATCTCTATGATAAATGTCATTAAAGTGATTATTTTTATTTTCTACTTAAGAGAACTCCTTAATGTTAATTTTCTAATATTAATTTCCTCCATCATGTATACTTACTTTCACTAGACATTAGGTCACTCATCCTTTTAAGATAAATGGTATCTTTGGTAAGCTCTCTGATTCCCTCTGGTATTTGAGATTGTAACATTGATGAATGAAGAGTATGCAAGGGAAAATCCATATGTACTAAGATAATTGGAGAAGGAATGACCAATGTTGACTCAGAAATATCTGGTTATATAAGGGAAATATGAAAAACAAAGAAGGCAATTTAAATTAAAAAATAGACATATGGGATCCAGTTCAAATAACTGAAATTACATTATCTGGTGAGAAAATGGCTGAGTAGACAGAGCTATGATTTCAAATTATGGTGTTTTTTTTTTTTTAATGTTAGACAAAAGGGAATAAGAATTCTCTGTAGATAAATATTTTCAGGTAGAGAATGACTAGAAGTTGTCATTCTACGGGAGTGTATTATTTAGGAACCTTTTGTATGCAGTGATAAATGAAACTCAAATTATCATTGAATCACTGGCTCAGAAGACTTGGTCAAGTGGCACAATGATATTACCAAAGACAAACTTCTTCAATCTCTTCTTTCTCTGTCTTCAGTGGTATTATTTCAATTCAAAATTGGCTCTAACTTTAATCTAAACCTCTCCTTCTGGTCAAAAGATGGAGACCAGCTGCTAACAGGAGAGACATGCTTACTTAATTATACTCAGTAGGAAAAAAGATAGTTTCTTCCAGTATATTTCTTAGAAAAACAATCCAACTTCTTTCCAAGAAATCTGCACAAAATGTCATAATTTGCATTTGCCCAAATTGTGTTCTGATTCCAATGGAGGAAGGCAAGGCAGTCAGTTTCCACAAAGTACTTGTGCTTCATGGACAAGGGGATACAAACAATTGGGATATAGTGAACAAGATGAAAGATGAAAGGATCCTGAGAAATCCATTGTGGCAAATATTTGCCTGTGGGAGGTTTTTTTTACTTTTGCAAAAGACAATGGGATTTATCCTGGTTTTTGCCATTGTCACTGGGAGCTCACTTAGAACAGGGCAAATTCTGTGACTGAGGTCTTTCAGAGAAAGCTGTCTACCTGAACTTGAGAGGGAATGGTGAGCTTTATCTACTAATGATAAAGGAATCTGATATCTTTAAAGCTAAGTTCATGTTCCTCTCCCTCTCTGTTCCTTTCCCACTCAATCCTCACTTTCAGTACATACACACCTTCAAATAATAGAATCACAAACCAAAAGTATAGAAATAACTAATATGGTTCCTCTGAATCTACTCAATTGTTTTGATTATTCTTTTTCATATTTTCTTCCTTGTCTGCTATCTCTAGTGTCTGATCATGTCTTTGTTCTTCTGTATCTTCCACTAATTTGCAGTATTTTGAAAAATTGAGTATCTTAGGATTCTTTCAAAATAGCTTTTAAACATTTTGGGGTTGAGAAGATTAATGGATAAATACATGCATTAATGTGATATATATTTAATGAGAAAAGTGCTTTGAATTACATGAATTCTAAAAAAATCTTATTCATTTAGTAAACATTAACATGATTATTTGTTCTATGAGGGACATTTTTGTTTATAAAGCATAAGAACTCTGCTTTGTGTTAAAAAAAAACACAGACACATACATGCACACATATCATTTTTAAAAGGAATTTGCAAGACATACAAAAGATAGATTGGTAGATTATGGCAAAATGCCTTTGAGGTTTTTTTATTATACATGTTACTGTATTCTATACATGTTTCATTATATTTTTATGGCTAGATCATAAACTATGCTAAATAGAACCTTCATAGGCACCTTCATTGATTTTACCTTTCCATGGTTCAATGTCCAAACCCCTGACTCAATGTACTAGAGGATATTTTTTTAAATTTTCTGCTACTCAACATCTCAAGCCCTTTCTTTCTCAAGAGATTTCCTGATTACGAGGTTAAAAGCACTAGCTATCCTACCCTCTTAGCATCAAAGGAACCAGCGGAACACATAAACTAGAGTCTGCCAATTGCATGGTTCTATTCTAGACTTTTGAGTCTTAAGGGAGTGATTCAAAAATAATAAGATAGCTAATATTCACATACTTTTTATGTTTCAGACCATGTTTTAAAAGTTTTACTCATTTAATCTTTACAACTTTATGAAGTAGAGACTTATTTTCCACATTTTGCAGACTACAGAAATGGAAGCCCAAAGACAAAAGCCCAGTTGGTTTAGTATTAATGGCAGTCAACTTTTTTTTTTTTTACATTTTATTATTTATTCATGAGAGATACAGAGAAAGAGGCAGAGACACAGGCAGAGGGAGAAGCAGGCTCCATGCAGGGAGCCCGACGTGGGACTCCATCCCAGACCCAAGGATCACAACTTGAGCCAAAAGCTGATGCTCCCCCACTGAGTCACCCAGGTGCCCTTGGCAATCAACTTTGAAAGTCCACTGACAAGCTAGGCACTAAGATTTGAGCATCAGTTCATTCCTGCTGCCAGCCATGCTAAAGTAACGGTCTCTATGAACAATTCTAAAAGTGGATAGAATACACAATAAAATGGTTTCCACGCATTGGATAACAGGAGCAAAAGAAAGTGATCCCTGAGACAAGGGGATGTCCAGGAGATGAAACCTGGTTACCACCTCTTGCCCCAGCTTTCAGCCGGGAACAATTTTCTGACCAAAACACAAGTAGCTAGAGTCCATGCAAGGAGTGCATCTCATTGAACTGAGAAGTGCAGATCAGAGTCTAAGACTGCTGAAGCATCTGGTATCTGCAGGGCAAAGTACTGGAGAGACTTAATATTAACAAGATGCCCATTCTTTCATGTCTAGAAATTCAATGCAATGTCAATCAAAAATCAGCCAGGCTCTTATTAATTTATTTTTTAAATTGGTAAACTGATTTTAAATTTCAGATAAAATCAAAGAATCTAGTAAACCCAAATTTCCTATTAAAATGAAAAAAAGGAAGATGAAGAATAAGAACAATAAAATTAAGATTTAGCCTACCTGATTTCAGGACTCATTAGATGGCTACAGTAAGCAAGAGAATTTTGTGTTGGCATAACGATCACTGAAATACACCATGGAGTCCAACATGGGCCTATACACATGAGCAACTGATTTTTTTTAAATAAAGATATCAAAGTAATTTAGTAAGAACAAAAAATAAGCTATTTTCAGCAATAGTGGAAAAATGAAATATCCAAATAAGAAACAAAAATAAAAACAAAAATAAAACCCTGACACTATCTCATACCAATACAAACATCAATTCAAAATGGATCATAGACCTAAGTGTGAATCCTAAACAACAAAATTTTAAAAAGGAAATAGAAAAAAAAATGTCGTGACCTTGACATAGGCAACAGTTTCTTGTAGAGACTACACAAAAAACACTAAACATTTTTTTAATGATAAAATGGACTTCAAATTAACTCCACTCTTTAAAAATCACCATAAAGAGAATAAAAATTCTAGCCAGACTAGGAGAAATATCTACAATCATATATCTGACAAAGTGTTAGTGTCCAGAATACTAAGAAAACTCTTACAACCCAATCATGAAACCAACCAACCCAAATAGAAGATAACCAAGAGGCTTAAACAGACACACCAAAAAAGATGGACAAAGGCCAATGAACACGAGCACATGAAACATGTGAAAATATGTTCCATCTCAGTTATCAATGAAATACAAACTAAAACCCTAATAATATATTACTTAGCAGTCATTAGGATGGATAAAATTTAAAAAGAGTGATGGTATGAAATGCTGGTGAAAATGGAATTTGAAACATTGCCAGCAAAACTGTGAAATGATACAGTGGCCTTTGAGAACACTTTGTCAATTTCATGTAAAGCACACATTTACAATATGATGCAGAAATTCTACTTTTACATATTTGTTCAAGAGAAATGAAAACATATCTATACAAAGGCTTTTACAAGAATGTTGATAGCAGCATAGTTAATAATATTTCAACCCAAATCCCATCAACTGAAGAATGCATACGTTAATAGTGATATATTTATTTATTTTATTTTTTATATGAGATTAACTTTTATGTATTATTATTATTTACAAGGACTACAACTAAGCCCTAAAATGAAACAATTGACAATAATAAACACAACAATATGGACAAATCCCAAAACACTATGCCAAGTGAAAAAGAGCCACATGCAAAAGACGGCATAGTGTATTCCTTGCATTTAAATGACCTTCTAGAACAGGCAAAATTAATAAAAAATGATAAAAATAAATCAATTTTTGATTCAGATGTGAGAATGGAGGTTGACTATGAAGGGAACGTTCTGGGACATGAAAATGTTCTGTCTTGATCAAGATGGTAATTTCAGAGGTATACACAGTCATCAAAACTTATCTAAAATTGCATGCATTAGACGATAAAGTAGATTAAAAAAAAATTTCAGCACTAGCCCTGGAGTCCTGAGTCTACTGGCAAGCAAGAGCATCAAGTGTCCTAGACAGCCGTCTTAACCACAGTGTTCTCATGTGTTGACCTTTGCTGAGCTTGCTAATCCTTTGGTTTTTCTCTGGTTATAGAGCCTGAATTTCCAGACTGCACCTTGATTCTGTGAACTCTCCAATAGTCTGCCACTTTCTTATTTTCTGCTTAATGTAATCAGAGTCAGTATCTGTTGCCTGCCTACTAATAGAGCTACCTCCAGATATATGGGAATAGTGTGAGCAGGACCTAAATAACTCTTTGGAAATTTAAGGTCTGCTCTTTATAATCCTAGATCTTATAATAATATGTTATTTGATTTTTAGTCAGTCTATTTCTTCCTACCATGTGACTGAGTCTCCTTTTTATTCAAGTCTTCATGAACACTGCTGTATTGTTTGAGAATTTTGTTCCTTATAAAAGGCCCAACTCAGAAATCTCTGGGTGGCTCAGCGGTTGAGCGCCTGCCTTCAGCCCAGGGTGTGAACCTGGAGTCCTGGGGTCAAGTCCCACATCAGCATGGAGCCTGCTTGGAGCCTGCTTCTCCCTCTGCCTTTGTCTCTGTCTCTCTCTCTCTTTGTGTCTTCATGAATAAATAAATAAAATCTTTAAAAAAAAGAAAGGTCCAACTATATTTATAAGTGGTGTGTGAAAAAATAAGTTGGTAATGTAGAGCATTTTACATCCTGTTTTATCTTGTATAATTCTTTCAGGCTATTTATACTTACATATAAATATAAGTATCTAAAAAATTTAAAAATAAAAATAAATAAATAAATATAAGTATCTTACATATACTTACTTACATGTAAATTCCCAAACAACCTTACATGTAAATTCCCAAACAACTTTGTTTTGTTCAACATAAACATTATAGGAAGTCACATTTTAGACTTTGGAAATGTAATGAAAATACTGGTTTTCAAAGTAAAATTATGTCAGAAATATTGCATATTAGGTATCTCCCTAATTTCAAATTAAGCTAAAATCTAATTAAACAAGAGTTCTTTATTAATAGTTTTCTTTTTAATATCTTTGGGGATAAATTTCTGACCTACTAAGGATTTATTGTTTTTAAGCTCTCATTGAAAAATATATGACTTGTGTAATTTTGCACTAGTGGAATTTTAAGATTATGTTGCATCATGAGCTTATTATTTTTATATTTTATTTGATTTTATACATTACAAAATGAAAATATTCATTCAACTTAAAGAGTTCACAAATGTTGAAAATTGTATTGATTTTACTTTCTTTTTTAGTTGTCTAGATAAATTTTGTAATGAAACCAAACAAATTACATATTTAAAATGAAAGCATTTCTGTAATTCTTGACTGCTATATACTTATAGTCATCATGTGGCTCCTAAAAATTTGACAATCTGTCAAAAATAAATAAAACTAGTCATTAGAACATTTCCTTTCCTTTAAAACTTAGATTACAACAATTTTAATACCATGAAAGTAAGTCATTCAGTCCCAGATAACATTATACATATGTAATTTCAAATAATCATCCATAGTATTGTGGTTTAGTTCAATAAGAGTAGTAAGTTGTATACAATAATAGCTGGATTCACAAGTATAGTTTTAAGTGATTATAGAGATTGTAAGGCATCATGGAAATGATTAAACAGAAAATGGATAAGAATGTAAAAAGATGCTCCATATCTCTAACTATTAGGAAATGCAAATCAAAAACACAAGGAGATACCACCTCACACAATGGGATGATTACTATAAAAAAACAAACAAACAAAAACCCAGAAAACAAATGTTTGTGAAAATGTGAAGAAATTGGAACCTTGGGGCATTGTTAGTTGGAATGTAAAATGGTGTAGCTGCTGTGGAAAACAATATTGCAGTTCCTCAAAACATTAAAATTAGAATTACCATATGACCCAGCAATTCCATTTTTGAGGACACACCCAAAAGAACTGAAGCAGACTATTGAAGAAATATATTATACTCCTGTTCATAGCAGCATTATTCACAATAGCGAAAACCTGTTAGCAACCCAAGGGTCTATGAACAGGTGAATGGATAAAAAAAAAATGTGGTTTACACCTATAATGGAAAATTATTCAACCTTAAAAAGATAGAAAACTCTGACACATGCTGCAATATGGATAAATTTTGAGGACATTATGTTAAGTAAAATAAACCAGTCACGAAAAGACAAATACTGTATGATTCCACTTATATTAGGTACCTAGAATAATCAAATTCAAATAAACGGAAACTATACGGGTTGTTGCCAGGGGCTAAGACGAGCTGAGGGGTGGACAGTTCTTGCCTTATGGGTATAATATTTGATTTTTGCAAGATGAAAAGAGTTCTGGAGAATGATTGTGCTACCATGTGAATGTATTTAATACAAATTAACTGAATACTTAAATAAGGTTACAAGGATAAATTTTATGCATATTTTCTCACATTTTGTAAAAGAAATCTTGAATTCTGATGCACATTTGTTTCCAAGGATTTTACAAAAGGGATTGTGGTCCTGTCTTCTTGAGCTATCAATTCTAAGCTAAGTAAGAAGGGAAGTGAGAATGTGAGAAGAACAATGAACCATAAAAAGGGGACATGGATTTGAGGTCCTGGTGAGGTGGGCTTGAAGCCTTAATGGAGTAACTTGGAAAGATGCCAGGTGGTCATCAGAGACTTTGAAGCTTGATGTTTTAATTTGGAAACGTTATGGTCTAGATTAGGATCATGGGAGTGGAGAGGAGGATGCAATTATTGGGGAAAAAAATCTAAATAATGGAACTGAGAAGCTAAGATTAATGGATACTGAAATCTCCAAGAATGATAACAGGGGTTGGAGAAAAAGACCAGGAGTTACTTCTCTGTCCTCATCTCCTACTACCCTCCCAGTGAGAATATGGCAATAAGAAAGGAGAAGGATAACAACCACCCCCAACAGGGACCAATATAATTGGGTTGTGGAAAAAATGCCTGAAAGGACTTCAGGGGAAGAAGTTCTCAGGAGAGAAGGAGATTTCAGTAAAATTAAAGGTAAAGGTGATACTTGGAGAAGTATGACCCCAAGAGAGGTGATTAGAAAGAAAATAAGATTCCAGGGAATGGAGAATCTATCTGTTTCACAACCAAGTCTTGAATAGATGGCTGTAGCATATTTAGTTAAATCTGTAAACCTTTACTTTATCTTCCTCATGCAAAGCATTCCATTAAACAATATGAAAAATATATTTCTTTTCTTTTTAGAAGCTCACAAGTTTAAGAAAATTAAAATTCTCAAAGAGAATTTTCACAAAGCAAACCAACCAAACAAACCAACACAAATTAGAACTTTTTGGAAATTCCAAATTCCAATGTATTTGGTACATAGTAGGCATTGTGTTGAATGAATGAGGGTATTGAGAATTTATCTTACACAGATCTTTTAAATAAAAAAAAAAGAGAGAAGCTGAAGGTTTTGGAATTGG
Organism: Canis lupus baileyi; assembly: GCF_048164855.1. Lineage (NCBI taxonomy): Eukaryota > Metazoa > Chordata > Mammalia > Carnivora > Canidae > Canis > Canis lupus. Next base: position 17,889,420 of record NC_132852.1, read on the forward strand.
GACAGATGCTAGAGATATAGAAGAACATGGGAAATACATACCATAAGAGTGTCAGGTTCATATATGAAATGAGAAGCATAAAATGCATTTTTGTTGAGTTGTATATCCATCCATGCTTTTTCATACCAAAAGTCATTTGGTTACATATGTTTACTAACACAGTAAGTATTTAAGGCCTCAACTGAAATTCTAATCATTTTAAATGTGAAGAAATAAAAACAAATACAATGAATGGTTTATTCAACTTACTCTTTTTAACTTCATTTTAGATGATATACATATTGCCTTAAAAATATTGTTCCTTTCCAATGTTTGTTTTATTAAATACAATTTTTGATAGTATGACTTGGAATCTATAATATTTTTTTCATAAAAATTAATCATTTCTAACAGATTCTCACTATCTGCCATGTGAAGTAAAGTAATTTCAGCTGCCTTAATCAGGTCAGTCATTAGACCTTTATGGATGTTAGTTTTATCCAATATTTATTATTAACACAATATTAATATAATTATTCACATATTTTATTTGTAATCTGATTAACCATTTTGTTCTTTCAATATAATATTTGATGAGTAAGATTAAGTCAATGACTAAAATAGTTTTAGAAGAAACCAGCAAATATTGCTGAAGTAGCCTGAGAATAAGGGTTATGCAGACTGAGAATAAGGGTTATAAAATTGTTATTAAATGCCTTCTTAGGATCAAAATCATGACTGATGTTAAAAACTTGCATGCTGGTAGAAATTGTTAGATTAATTTCAAAAGACTAAGTAAACCCCGTATACTTGAAATCATTATTGACCTTTTGTCTGTCATTGCCAACATTCCTAAATTGGCATGGTTTTCTTCTGAGCAATGAATGCTTAAATGCACATTGGCTTGCATGAACAAGTGAAATCCTTGCCAAGCTGGAACTTAGGGAAGTATTTCTAAATATTTTATAAATGGAGGAAATAAAAGGTGGTCCATAGAGTCCTAATGGGCTCAGTCCAACCTCTCCCCCTATGAAAATAGCCAGGGAAGTGTAGGCAGGGAACTCCACAGGTTTTAGAATGTGCACAGTAAGTCTAGAGTGGTCTTTCTTTTTGTGTTAAGAAGTGACATTTTGTATTAAGGGTTGAGGTTACAGAGTCTCTTGGTAGATTTAAAGCATCCCATCTAGAATAACCAGTATCCTTATTCTGTTATTATGTAAAGTTGATCAGTAGAGCCCAAATATTTCATTGCATCTGAACATGTTGGTCTATAAACTATCTATCTAGAAGGTTAGTCTGTCTAAATGGTCATTATATTTTAGGCAATTAGGATGTTTATTATAGTTTTGTATTTTCTATGTACCTTCTTCTTTCTGGAATACATCCAAATGAAGACCACTGTCTAGGTGAAGTGTGAGAGTGAGGAATTTCTTTATTTCCACTGTCTCAGAAATGCCCTCTGACTTGTGGGTGCTTTAAAGGAGCTTTCACTTTGTTATCTCTCCATGTCCCATATAGCCTCTACTCCAGCTCCAAAATCCTATCTATGATGTGCCATTGGCCAGGAAGAAGGTAGAAGGCACTGTAGGAGACATCACATATCCAGGCTGCAAGGACACCACACATTTGTGGTAAAATAGGATTATGAAAGAGAAACACCACCATAAACAATGAGGATAACTGATCCTGGGGGCAACAAAAATGATACTGCAAAAAATAAGGAAAGAACTTCAAACAATTCTAATTTCTTAGGGGGTTCGAGAACATGTATAGACATAAAATAAGAAGAGGTTGCTATGAGAAAAGAACATAAGAAAATAAGACATAGATATTAGAAATTAAAGCTCAGATTGTCAGGTAATTATGCACTGAGCTAAAGATCATGAGTCAGATGGAAAAAAAAAAAAAGTACGGGAAATTTTCCAGAATATAAAATAAAAAGGCAAAGATAGAGCATGAGGGAAAAAGCCAAAGAAATTAAGGCTAGATGAAAATAGTCCAGTAAACATCGAATGGGAATTTTTGAAGGAAAGGAGTGGGACTATTGAAAAGTATCTCTTGTACAATAGTTAAAACAAAAATCCTTTAATTATTGGAATAACTTGCATTTTAAGCCAATCTTGGAAGCAATTACCAAACTGAGGATATGGAGGAAAAAAAAATACAAGGCCATGTATTTATTTTCAAATATTAAGACTGGCTTAAAAAAAAAAAGATCTAATACTTGCAGATCTGAAAGCAAATGTTACCAGTTTTGCCTATATGAAAGCACAGCTAATAGAAGATGAGAAAAAAAATTGGGGAAGGGGGTATGCAGCAAGAGATAGGGGCCTTAATACATTGGGGCATCAAGAGAGGTTTAAAACTTGTTGGGGGAGAAAATGAAACATTTATGTAAATTATTTAAAAGTCTAGTGATATCAGTGGAAGAACTAAAATATTAGCTTTCCTTAGTCTACAAGAAGAGGGAAAGCAGAAGTCATATTAAATAAGCTGAATCCTTCCTCCTCCATGGAAGGGAGTTAAGAGGTAATATCTAAAACTAGAAATTGTAAAGAAGCATATTATTTATAATTATAGTACTAACCATCAGCAGAATTTTTAAAAAGAAATGGTTCAAAGCTTTATCTAGAGAGCTAGATTGAGTTTGGAAAGAAATCAAAGTGAATCTTCTGGCTTTCATTTGATATCCTTCCCTATTTTTAAAAAAAAATAAGTTTCATGCATTACTTTATGATACATATGTATATATAAATACACAAAAATAAAATGCCTAATTAAAAAGTTACACATTTATAAAACTTAATTTGAATTTGTTTATAATTGTATCTGTATGTATTTGAATTATATCACATGCAGATATATATAAAATATTTACTGTTTGAGCTTAAAGAACATGCACATTTTTGCATTTGCAAGAATGCTTATGAGTTGAAACCTGTCTCTATCTCAGTGGTTGACAAAGTTTTTCCTTAAAAGACCAGGTTGTAAAATATTTTAGGCTTTGTGGGTCAATATGAAAAAATTCAAGGACACCAAGTAGGTACATATATAATAAGGGAGAAAACAAATTTCCACAAATTTTTATTGTTGAAATTCAGAATATAATAAAAATTGAGTACACATTTTTATAATATAAATCCACTCATGGAAAAAAAAGAAAACCTACTATGAGAAGAATGGAATTTTTTTTTTTTTTTGAAGAGCTGGTAATATTTTGCCCAGTTGAGGTTCAAAGTTAGTACTCCCTATCATCAGATCAATTGCAAACTTTCATACATGAAGGCAGGTTTGTTTTTGGGGCAATTAAATACAAAACAAACCAAAACAAAATCCAGAACAGGCAGTGGACAGGCTCAGGAGTGCACATTGTAGTTTTTCTATTTGGCTCTTTCATTTAGCTACAATCCAAACCTGGATTTCTCAACTATCTACGGTAAAGAATCAGGGTTTTTTTTTGTTTGTTTGTTTGTTTGTTTTTTTCCAGTTTGTTGCAGAATCAATATTTCGTTAAATAGAATAAAAACTGGATCACTAGAAAACTGAAATTTAAAAAACACGCAAAACACAACCCCTAATTTCTGTATTATTATAATCAATAAACATAAAATTATCCTGTTAAATCAAGGAAATTTTCTCAAGACTACTTTTAGTTTTTATGTTTATCTAGTGGTAAAACATACTAAAGAGTTTTGGGGGCTGGTACTAAGTAGTTTAGGCGTTATTCTGGATTTTTTTTTAATATGTTCCAAATGGATTGTAATATAATTACTAACAGACATGGCACTTAGCAAACATGTGGAATGTGCTCTTCTTTGCCACCAATGCTTTCTCGCTCCTCCAATTGGACCACACATGTGTTTGTTTCCTTCAGGCCTAATTGGCAAGACTTTTACAGATTTTCTAGAGGGAGTGAGAAAAAAAGTAGATAAATCAACCAATGGTTCTGTTCTGGCCTCTTTGGTGCTTCCTTTGTGAGTTTTTCATATGGTGGACACCCTTAGAAAAAGCAGTAAGAACCATATTGAGTCCATCAATTCTTTTCATGGAGCCCAACCACCATTTCCTGAATTCATTACTCATTATTTTGTAGTAATTGTCTTGTAGTATTTTGTTGCTGTAAATGGCATTTTTTACTGATGACATATACCTACTAAGGGTCCTCAGGTTCATTTTTATCATAATGCTCCATTTCGATTTAACCAACTCAGAGTCCAATCAAATAGAAATATTATGCTTCAACCCTCTATTTTTTTCAACACTCTATCTAAATGATTCGCTTAATGTATTCAGAAATTTCCACAAATGCTGCAGGTACTAACAGAAAATTATTTAAGTTCATATTCTCTAGCCACGCTCCTCTGGCTATGCAAGTTTAAAATGTGAGAGCTAAAATTTTCATTCATTTTGCTGTGATCTTATCCCCAAATGTATTATGTTCATTTCTTTGAGAAGCATCTATTACATTTTTTAAACACAGTTTCCATCATTTTCTTTCTTTGTAAGAATAAAACAGTTTAAAGATACACCAGACCTTTAATTACCTTAAGAAAGGAAGAAAAACCATGTTTCTTTTCTCTTTCTCTGCCAGCTACAAGAGGAGCACATTCATAAGCTGGAAATTAAAGACTTTCAACTGTTTAAGACCATTTTTTTAATGAGATGTGCATTCTGTTTCTTTCTTTCTTTCTTTCTTTCTTTCTTTCTTTCTTTCTTTCTTTCTTTTATTTATTTATTCATGAGAGACACAGAGAGGGAGAGAGGCAGAGACACAGGCAGAGGGAGAAGCAGGCTCCATGCAGGGAGCCTGATACCGGGACTCGACCCAGGGACTCCAGGATCACACCCTGGGCCGAAGGCAGGCACCAAACCGCTGAGCCACCCAGGGATCCCCTGCATTCTGTTTCTGACTTAAATCTTACCTCTCCTCACCTCAGGCTTTTGGAAGCAACAGGAAAAGCATTCTGTCTGCATCTCTTCCAAGTTCTCACCTGATAAGTCCTTGTGGAGTGTTTTTCATTTTAGGGATTCTTGGTCTTTGTTATTGTTTTCCTCATTAAATATAACTCGCATGGCATATGTGTTTTGTCCACCATATGGAAGATGAAATAACTAACGCCTATTCATGGCAACTGTTTACCTAAATATCTGGAATGTTTTATCCAAATTACTCTGTAAACTTCTACTTTTGAAATAAATTATAGGTTAATTATAAAATAGTATACTGGGTCCTAACTTAAAAGATCCTAATTTCTTTCATATACATGGTTACTAATGACCTGACACAAAAAGAACCACTTCCTTATACTATTTACCCTGGTAGCATTAGATCTAGCCTATGTAAAATCATCGTCTTGGGATACAGAGTTGGAGCTCAATTGTATTTGAGTGTTCTCATGTCACTGTTGGGAAAAAAAAAATCTTTTTAAGATCGAAGAAAAGTCAACCCCATGGTAAACAGTCATGGTTTGAATGCATATCGTAGAAATACGAATTCTGACCTTAAAAGACCAGTGAAGGAAAGAGTTTGTGTACTGGATTCTACGACAAACAAGTTCATATATATTTTTAATGTGTATGAATAAGTGTTTCCTTTGTGTGAGATGCTGAATATAATCATATTAGCCCAATGAATGAACATCAAGTTGTGTCAAAAATACAGCCTCCTGCCCTGGTTAACTGTCTCATAAGGCTGTTTTCAATCTTCCTCTCAGGGAGAAATGTATCTGATGTCAGCAAAGTTGATGTTTCTACAACTAATGTAATTTTAAACTATGTAACCTAACATAGAACAACCTTGATGTTTTAAGACATTTTTCTTACAGAACATCAGGACTTGCAAATGCATTTCTAAACCTACTTTGTAATACCTTGAGTCCTTATCAACCCTGACACTAAGTTATCCCAGGTACCAAATTATGAATAAAGAAATAAAAATAATATCATATTCCCTGCAATAAAAGGATGCTATATAGTTTATGCTTCATAGCATTTTCCAAAATAGAAAATTCTGGTCTCACAGCCTTCATTTTAAGCATCTTCCAAATATGTGCCATTTCTACAATCAGAGAGATGGTGACAGGCCAACAATCTGAGGCTGCTAATAGAGATGTTCGGGGACAAATCCAACAGTCCAGTTTGGGTCAGGGACCTTGTTGGTTCCAGTGCATTCCATGGTGAAAGGAGAAAATTGAGTAATCAGAGTCTCATGCATTGGTCATTGGCACTGAAAGCTTGTACACACTCTACAATGATAATGTGATAATATCACCTAAAATGTTTATTTTTAAAATATTTAATAATAATAATAACTAATATAAATTGATTGCTTACTATGTACTAGTCACTATTTTAAACAGATTTACATATGTCGGTTCATTTGATTTTCATAGCAATTTTATAATACAAGTTTATTGTTATTCCATAGTAAGATGGGTAATGCAAGCACAAAGAAATTAGTAGCTTGCTCACAATCATAGGATGTAACCAGGATTCTAATCCTGGCAGTTTAGAGCCAAGGCTCTTAACCACCAGGTGTTATGACAAAGAAACATGCCATGAAAAATTAGTCTTTGTCTAATGCTATAGAAGTTAATCCTCACACCATCAAATCTACTATCATTTAAATTCTAGGTAATTTGGGCTCAAATCATAGTTCTGCTACTTATGAGCTCAGTCACCATTCCCAAATTTCTTCACCTTGTTGGGCCTTGTAGTATTTTAATCTGTAAAATGGTACATCTATTTTGCAAGATTATTATGAGATTGTCAGTATATGTTAGTTACAAAGAAAACCCACCAACATAGTTTCCCAGCCCACAGAAGATACTCTACAAAGCATATCCATATTATAAGCATGACAGTGAGACCAATAAACACATGCTAATATACACTAAATTAAATATCCACCAAGTGGTTAAGCAGGTACAGTCTGACCACAAACAAACGATGTAAATGCAAAGTAATAAATATCTCAACGAAATATTCCAAACAACTTGTTAGGTCATTTTAAAAAACTGCCCATTAGGTGAAGGGCTTTGCTATTGTAGAGCACATGGGATTAAGTGAACAGCAACTGATGTGCTAAGAGAGGCCTGGGTTCCAACTTCATATCCTGAATATGACAATAGGGGGAGTCCAAGAAAGATGTTCAATATGTGCTTGGTGCTGACATTTACGCTGAACTGCAGTGACCATTCTTCTACATTGAAGAGTTTGGCTGAAAATATCAATATACAAGTAGCACATGTGTGCAGAAACTCAAAATGATGCTTATATGATGCAAATAACCTGTGTAAGATGGAGACTTTGATGCTAGAATCACAAAAGCTCCAAATTTTGCCACTTCACCAGAAGGCAGTGGTACCTAACCTGCCAGTCCCCAACAACCTTCAAGACGTCCCTCATTCGACACTGCACCAGGTACTCTTTTTCAAAAGAATCGCAAGCTGCTATTCTGAATAATAGACTGTAAAGTAACTTATAGCTTATAGCTTATGTGTGTGTGTGCATGTTGTGTACATAAGTTTTTATTTCTCTGGGATAAATGCCCAAGGATGTATTTGCTAGATCAAACAGTAACTGTATTTTGTAATGATTTAATTTTTAATAGACTTTTTTTTTTTTTGGAGCAGTTTTTGGTTCACAACAAGTATGGAGAGTTCCCATTTCCCCTCTACTCCCACACATGCACAGTTTTCTTCACTATCAATATCCTGAACCAGAGTTCCAAACAATGAATGTACACTGACATAGCATTACCCCCTAAAGTCTATAATTTACATTAGGGTTCACTCTTGCTTTGGTACAGTCTTTGAGCTTTGATCGATGTATAATGATATGTACCCACCATTTGTAGTATCATACAGAGTAGTTTTACTGCCCTAAAAATCCTCCGTGCTCTGTCTATGCATCTCTGCCTCCCCCTGAACACCTGACAACCACTGACCTTTTCACTGATTCCATAGATTTGCCTTTTCTAGCATGTCATATAGCTGGAATCATACAGTAGTATGTAGCCTTTACAGATTGCCTTCTTTAATTTAGGACTATGTGCCAAGGTTTCATAGCTTGACAGTCTCTTTCTTTTTATTGCTGAATAATACCCCATTGTCTGCCTTCACCACAGTTTATGTATCCATTCACCTAAAGCAGTCAAGATGCCTTCAAAGTTTTGGCAATTATGAATAAAGCTACTATAGCCATTAGTGTGCAGGTCTTTGTGTGGATATGTTTTAAGTTTGTTCGGGTAAGTATCAAGGAGGGTGACAACTGGGTCATATGGTAAGAGTCTGTTTAATTTTGTAAGAAATTGTTTAATTTTGTAAGTACTTCCAGAGTGGCTATACCATTTTGCATTCCCACCAGCAATGAGAAAGTTCTGGTTGTTCTATATCCCTACTGGCATTTGGCGTCATCAGTGTTCTGGATTTTAACTTTCTTATAGCTGAATAGGTTTATCTTGCTTTATCTTAGTAGCTCTTAATATTATATATTTTCTGAATCATAGAACCAAAGCATAATAACTTAATCATGTGGGAAAACTCAAGATTTTGACATGAAAGAAGGGTCCTGATATTCACAAAGGTTGAGTTGAGAACCACTTAAAAGAGGATCCTGATGGGAAAATTGGATATTTTGAAGTACATGTGTAAAAACGTGCCATTTTACCTTCTGGCTATACCCTGTTCCTTTGCCTGAAATTCAAGTGCAGCCCAACAGGCTGCTGTCTTCTCCCTGGTTCACATTCCTCACCAGCACACAATGGAAAATCAACACCATCTTTCCTGAGAGTAAGTTTCTAAAACTGCTCCACAGGACACTAATGCACTATGAGATGTCATTAAGGGTTCCATGGGGGGAAAAAATAATCATGTGTTTGGCCAAGTAGATTATTATAGTTCTCACTTCCTCATCCATGGAAAAATACAGAATCCAACAGGCCATTAAAGGTTTGAAAAGTTTTAGAATCAAACAAATAATAAACTAGCATTCTAAACTTTTTATATGAAATATGTATTAACATGGCAGAGGTCCCATAGGTAACCGGGTAGGCAAGGAGAAATATTCATCTGACACAGTTTTCTAGAAAACATGTCATGACAAAAGGAAATTGTGTATCCCTGAATTGTGAATTGTGTATCTACTGAAACAGGGCAATTTCTGAAACAGGGCAGTTTCTACTTTACAGACTTAAAAAGGTGAGAGACAACAGTGGAGAGGTGGGTAAAGAAGTCAATGAATGCATGTCACATGCCTTTCCCTGGTATCTTCAAATATTCAGTAAAAGTCTTTAAAATCAGGAAAATGTCGAAGATAGTGGGTTTCCTAGAAAAACAGCAAAGGACAGACCAACACACAAGTGGCCATGGAGACAACCTGTATGGACAAGGCACAGAAGAATCTGTGCTGGGAGCCTCTGATTCACAGGCTGCCAAATTCATTTAGTTGTCCAAGGGGCAGCAAGAAGGGTTGTGCTGACATGCAGTAAACTCAAGGAGCTCCACTCCAGATGTCTTAAAGTACTTTGGAATGTAATGTGATAAAATGTAAACAAAATAACCCAGCTCTTTTTTTTTTTTTTATGGCTTAAAATAACCATGCATTCAATTCATCAGCCGTCTTAATTTATACCTGGCCAAGCTACATGGAATCCTAGATCTTGAACCATATTTTTCTCCACACAAAGACTGAGAAATGATTTTCTTGTAGTTAGAATGAAGTTTTTATCTTTGTCTCAATATCCTCTCCCTTTTATATCCCTTTATAAAAAGCTATTTAAAGAAAAAGAGACATCTTAATACAGCAAAGTTCTATAAAAATTGGCTTTCTTGATATTAAGTAGTAAGCTTTGTGTGCTTATAATAGATGATGATCAGCATGATGTTAGCTGGTGTTCACACAGCCTGCAATTGAATGGTTTGGTATTAAATAAAACTGATAAATAAGCTACCAAACTATTTTTCTTTTCATAAGGAAGGGTCCACAAGATATATGCTGCAGAACTGACATAGGTATTCTCTCAACACACTAATTCTTAAGCCCACCCTAGATCTATTAAACCTAAGCACTAGGGAGAGAAGCAAGAAATTTGAATGTTAACACCACTTGTGCTCCTTTGTTGGCTATAATTTGGTCCAAGAACCACTGGCTTAGATCCTCCTGTACTGCAAATGTAGGCATGGGAAGTTACTCAGAATGCAATGAGAATACGTGAAAATGAAGAAAAACTAGTTAGAATTACGGAATTTCGGGGTTGCCAGGGTCTGAAAAGATCATCTAGTTCAATCCCATACCTTTATATAAGAGGAAAAAATGTGTCATTTCATAAGGGTCACAAAGTTCAGTCTGTTGAGCATCCTTTTCCTTCTAAAATGACATTTAGCTGAGGCATTTCGAGGAAATGAAGACAATCTGAAAGTAGGAAGCACAAAGAAACATCTCTGAAGAAAGTCAACTGACCCATTTCAGAGAAAAGTCCTACTCTTTCCAGTTGCACTCAGATTGGACTTCTGACCTTGTAAAAAGATTTTTAACCCATGAATTAGCCAGCAAGTCTTGTTTTACATATTGGCACTGCTTTAGAAAACACAAGGTCATGTGGACAGTAAACTGAATGGTGAATATGTACTCTTTTTGACCAGCAAATTACAGAATAAGTAATCACTACTTAATTTCAAGGTTCCTCTTCTTTCACTCATTGAGAACTCAGACTTCAAGCTAGTCGGTGAATGCCAGGTTTCTGTTCATTACAAACAATTTATCTTAATTAGCTTGAAAAACTGTTCTAACAAGAAATAAATCACTGAGCACAAAAAGCAAGTTTGCGAAATGTTTAATGTTCCTTTAAAATCCCTTTCAAAACAAATGGCAGTTGAGAATGCGGAAGGTTGGAAAGAGAACTCTTGTTGCTGGACTGATATCAAGCCTTCCTCCGGTTGCGTGCAGGTGTAGTAGTATTTACTTAAAAATTTATTGTAACAGATCACATCATTATAATCAAGATGGTAATCAATATTTATTAAGGCCACAACAAACATTCTGTGATTAAAGGCCATTTGTTTCATCACAATGCGATCATTTATTTATTACTGGGTAAATTATTACAAATTGCTCACTTTGGGGCAAGAAGAACATGGATATACGAACTTGGAGATTAAGGCTGAATCTCCTTTACTGGGTGAAATTCTAGCAACTTAAGGAGAAGGTTGAGTGAGGCACAGGCACAAACCGAAGGCAGTGCTTTTACTCATCACACAGTCCAATGTTGTGATCTGATGGTGCCAGTTCTGGACATTATATCACCCAAATCTACCCAGTTCCTAATTTTTCTAAATTATGTGCCTTTGGGCTCTTGCATAAACTGTTCCAAACAACATAGAAACTGAGCTGTTCCCTTTCTGTAATCCCATAAGGCACTCCTGGCTACTGTGCTGATGTGATAGGAGGAGAGTGGGAGATGTGATAGTGGCTTCCTCTCTGCATTTGTTTTTGTTTTTGTTTAAACCCAAACAAGAGTGTCAAATCCATTCTAACTGCGAGAGTGGGAGAGTCACACAGAGATTGGATGCAGGGACATTTCACAGAGAAAGGAGTTCTTCCCTTGAATAGATACTCCCTTTTTAGCCATCTAATTCGAATAAACACTGTCACACTTCGCAGCCACCAGCTGGATCCTCCCACTCCCCATTCAAATTCCAAACAGTCAGTGCAAACAAATATTTTTTCGAGACACATTCAACTGCTCTAGTGTAAAACTGCTTTGGGCTCATCTCCAGGCCAAACACAGTGGCTCAGGGAAATCTCTTTGCTGTCAGACAAAGGCTGTTACTGTAATTCTCATTCAGAGTTGCTCTCAGAGGATTGTCTCAGCTGATCAGACAGGGTGAGTCAGATAATCTCAAGGAAAAGAGAAAGGAAATACCACCCACTGACTCCTAGAAAGTCTCATATGAAAGGTTGCTCTCTCTGGCCCTTGAATCAGGGTGGGGGCCACAGCAGATCTTTGTCTTTACATTTACTGGGCAGGAAATATTACTCCTGTTTCCTCAGTCCAGACTGCATGTCCTCCCAGATTTTCCTTTTTAGAAGACAAGGTGTCCAGGAGTACCAAATATGGCCAGCAGTTGCTCCTGTCCCCCCCAAAACCTGAGTGATCCCTGAGATTAAGCAGGACTCTGATGGCAGTTTGGAGTTGAGTCAGGTGGAAAAGTAGTAAAACCTGTCGCGAGGAAACATGCCAAAGCCTTTTGCTTGTTCTGACTTTCGATCCCTCGCATCTGAGCTCATGTTGCCAACTGTCCAGACTCGTAAGTGAAAAATTCAGACATGAAAATTCTTTTCATACAAAATCAAAATCTAGAAGGAGCATACCTTTCCTTTCTTTTCAGACACTTAATCTGTAAAGTCTCAAGTATATCTCCCAATCCCCAGTTCCCATTTTTTGAGGTAGACAGTGTATTGGTTAAGAGGTTATGCTCTGAAGGGAAATGGTCAGGATTAGGATTTCACTCAATGCTACACTTAATACTCTTACTTTACCTCACTTAACACGATTAATTCTATAAGCTAGAATTTCCCACTCAATGAAATGAAGACTAGTGTCTATACTATGAAATAGTAATCAAAATAAATAATATGATATATAGAAGCCTCTGATACAGCCCAGGATTAGCAGTCAATAGATTTTACTTACACTAAAAAAAAAAAAAAGAAAAAAAAAAAGGGAAGATTTATTTTTTAACTAAAAGCTTAATGAGTAATTTCGTTGTCATTTTTTTCTTATCCTGGATATAACATAAGCACGTACAGAAACAAAAATAAAACAAAGTATGCTTAACATAGGAGCCTGATTTTATTAAAAATTTTTTCAGCAGAATATTTTTCCTCCATGCATTTTAAAAAATAAATGAATACATACATCAAAATGCATGTAAGATTTTGTATCAGTTTTATGTACAGCTTTATCATGAGCATCTTCTCGTGTGCTACAAAGTTGTCATCACCAATATTATTAATGGCTACTTTATAAGCCACTAAATGGGTCATTTTAGAAATACCTAATCACTCCCAATTGTTTATATAAGTTGTTTCCAGGGTCTAAAAACAGAAAGTAGAGCCAGTGATTAATATTTTTCTGCAGATAGCTTTTTCGAAATATTTTCATATTTCCTACATTTATCTTTAAATTCATATGGTAAATTTCAAGAAGAGGGATTACTTAGTCACAGGCAAGCATTTTTAAGGCTTTTGATGGTTGCTGCCAATTGTTTTCTGAGTCAGTTCTGAGGCAGTGTATGAAAATATCAGTCATGTACTGTCTTACCACCATCAGATTTATTCTAGCTTTAATCCCAAAATAAGTTAATGGCATTAATCAGCATCTTTGCTTTAAATATTTATCTGCTTTTGTCTGTCTTCATTCAAAGTCAATTAGAGAAAGAAATAGAGAAAATTATTAAGTATTTATTAAGTTAAAGCTCCTTAATATAATAAATAAATAAATATTGGAGAAGCTCTTTCGACCTAAGCCTAAATCTTAACTGGCATGAGAACTGCTGTCTTTATCTAGATACTATTTTGTTTCGGTTAATAGAACACACACAGGTAGGGATAAGCCTTTTTTCCCTTCAATAAAAGCTTGCTATACCCTAAATTCCACATCACTGGGCCATCTTTATCATTGTTTTTTCTATGAGACCAAGTACACGTGATATGCACAACTAGAGTATCCCCAAAGTCTTAGCTTGACCTTGGAAGGAAATTCATAATAGCAAATTTTAAACTCAGAGATGAAGCCACCTTGCTGAAATGGCTTTAGTATAAGGAATGATAACCTATAAGTCCTGTGATTTGGATGCCCCTCATTGTTGCTTCTATTTGCTGTGTGCTCACTGTGGTAGAACTCTAATACCTCTGAGAATATTTCTGGAAAGTATATATTTATTTGTTGCCACATTTGATCAATGAAGGATGCATTGTGTCTCTAGTATGATGTAGTCATCAAGGATAAACCAATAAATAGAACTAGTCTCTGCCCTGAAAGAATTCACCCACTTATGTATGGGTTGGCATGAAGTAAGTGTGAGTTACAGTCCGCATGGGACAGTGTCAATCATGGGATACTTCTTAGGTATCAGTGTGATTTTTCATCTTCAAACATACACTCTTTCATTTCTTGCTTAAATGGACCATCTATTAAAGAAATGCATTTCATTCAATTCTTCCTGCATTTCATTCAATTCATCCATACATGATTTCAGATTCTTCATAAATTACCTAGCCTCCTAATATCAACAAATATTGATACTTCCCTGTCCTCTCTTAGACTGTGTGAGCTAATTTCTCTTGATGTATTAGGTGTGATGTATTAGGTGTGCCTGTTAAATTCTGGGCTACTACTATTGGAGCAATTGAATAGATAAACATAGTGAAAGCATTCAAGATAGGTATGAAAATATTAATATTGGTGCCTACCCATGGAATTTTTGTGAGGACTGAAAGAATGAATATATATCCATAGATTATCTGATTATCTATATATCTATATCTATGTAATTTAACATGATTTTGACCCACTGGTGAAACAAATATCACGTAGAAGTAGTAATATCAGATATGGTCTTCATCGTCAACATCAAGATAACAGGATCACTACAGCCACTTTGAAAAGCAGTTGGGCTTTTTTTTTTTTTCAAAATATTAAACATAAAACTATCATATTACACACTAATTCCACTTCTAGGTATCTACCCAAGAAAAATGAAACATATATCCGCACAAAGACTTACACATAAAGGTTCATAGTAGCATTATTCATAATTGCCAAAACCTGGAAACAACCTAACTATCCATCAATTGGTGAGTGGATAAGCAAAATGCGGAATGTCCACACGATGGAATATTATTGAATAATAAAAAAAAGAATGAGCTACAGATGCATGCTACCCCATACATGAACCTCAAAAACATGCTATGTGAAAGAACTCAGAGACAAGAGATTAAAAGACTTATGATTCCACTTATATGAAAAGTCCAGAAATGGCAAATTTATAAAAATAGATAGTATATTAGTGATTACCTGGGGTTGAGGGTGGGAAGAAGGATTAACTGTAAATTAGCAGGAGGGATTTTAGGTGGGATAAAGAAATGTCCTAAAACTGACTTTGGTGATGTTAATGCTACTTGTCAGTGACCAAAAATCATCAAATTGTATATCTGAAATGGGTAAAGTTTATAATATACAAAATATACCACAATAAAGTTCTTTAAAAAATTATAGAGTAACAGAACTAGGGCCAATGTATGCCAAATTTATCATTGTCTCTTTTATATATTTAGAGAAGTTATGTCCACTATAATCGCATTTACACTGTCAAATTTAGGACTGCAAAATTATGTAATCCAGTAGACTACCTCAACCTAACCAAAATGCATAATTTAGGCTTTACGTGATTTTCGGATTCTGAATGACATATTTACTTGTTAACTGTTTCCTAGATCACAGAAAGCTATATTCCACCCACAAATATGGTGGTAATCACATAATCTGTAGCACAAATGATCCAGTCCTTCTTCAACACATATACATACAGGCACATAAGACAACCAGAAAAAAAATTAGGTATAACCTTTCTCTAATCACATAGCATCTCCACCATGGGATTCTCCTGCCCCATAAAGGAGCCAGCCCAAGCCAAGCTCCTCAAATCTGGTGTCCAATAAAACTCACTCAGCATTGGTGGTTTTTCTCTTTGGCATCAACCTTTACTTGTTCCAAAATCATTCTCGTTCTAATCCTCTCTCAGTCCTGAGTCTGATGTGCTCAGCTCTGAACTCCCAACTCAGAGACCTCCCCTCCCCCAATCTTGAATCCTGACCGTGCACTTATGGCTTAAGATCACCCTCCCTCACTTTGAATTGCTTGTCTCCTGTATGTCTGTCTCTGGTAGAAATCCGCAGCTCTGGTCACTTCATAGGCCATCCTGACCCAGGTCTTCTGGCTCTGCCCCCGCTCCTGTCCCACCACCTCTTAGCCCCTTCAAAGAAGAAATCACCTCTTCTTTTCCACACACAAGGTATTTCATCTGCACATTTACTATTAAGCATGATGTTTTCTACCATGTATTAGATCTTGTTATTTGTGTAATGTCTTAATTCCAACTGCTTCATCCTTACTGGATGTTCCCCCAGCATTCGATACTGAGCTTAGCTCACAGGAAAAAAAAAATGTATTTTCAGATGTGCGTTGATTGATAGAATTATCTGTTATGATTATTTGAATAGGTTGGCTCTGTGGGTCATTCTTGTTGCCACCAGTACGGTGTGCATGGCTGCTTCATCTACTGCTGGAAAAAGTTGCTTTCTTGTCTCTTTAAGGCATTTCAAAAGTGTGAAAAGACTGTGAATTGATCCCCAAGTTTTAAACAAATGAGAGAAAAGTTAAGCACTTTAGTGGCTTTATTAATGTTAATTTTTTAAAAAATCAAGCTATTTTTTAGGTTGTTAAAAAATGGATCTTTAGGGTTTTTGCAAAAGGATTGCCTGGTTAGAAAAAGATTAGAAAGTCAGTCTCAGGCAGCAGTGTATAGAGATACAGAACACTTCACCTAGAGGAAAGAAAAAGCCAGCATCCCCCCTTCATCTCCATTGTGTTATTCCTTAATGCTTCACTTGGCAGGACAAAGGAAGTCTGATGTCTCAGAGGTGAGTTGCAAAGTGGCCAAACCACTCTTCAATGCACTATAGCTTGACATAATATTTGCTGCCAGCTTTTTGTTTAAAAATGCCATCAGTTTAACATTAACTGAAAAAGTAATTATTCTCCAGTTTCACTGAGCTATTAAGGGGAAAAAAAAGTTCATTGAAACGCTAGGAGATGAAATACAGTGCTTTCAGGACCTGTTGGAAGCCTTTCAACATTTGAGCAGAAAAAAAGCATAAATTTATTTTTTAAGAAGGAGATTTAGGAACTTTACTGAATGGAAAGTGAGAAAATTAATCTAAATCTCGGGAAAGATAGTTCGGATCAACAAAATTCTTCAAGCCCTGCTTTAATCATTTTCTTTCTATATATTCCAGACACTCCATGTCATTTATTACTAAGGAATCCTTGGTTTAGGGACATGCACACATGTACTTAAATCAAAGAAACTTCAAATTAGTTTCAACTATGAAATGTTATAAATTACATTAATGACTAAACATCTCTTTATACCCAGTCACCAAATGTTATCGAGCATATAATAAGCCCGGAGAGGGTAAGAGTGTGTGGGCACAGAAGGGAGAAATGAAAGAAATAGCACAAGAGATCTCTACTTGGAATACTATTCTCAGTTTAGTTATGAAGAACAAACATATCATCCAAATAACAATTGAGGAAAGTCTTGCCAATGTATGTGTAAAAGCTGAGTTTATATAAATTTGAGAAAAGAAGGATAAGGAGTAGAGAGATATCGCAAGGTTATGGAGATTGCAGACTGCCTTCAGAGACATGAAATTTAAAAACGAGAAAATATGGGGGCAATTGGATGGCTCAGTGGGTTAAGCATCTGCCTTCAACTCAGGTCATGATCCTGGGGTCCTAGGATCTAGCCCCACCTCTGGCATCCTGCTCAGCGGGGAGCCTGCTTCTCCTCTCCCTCTGCCTGCCCCTCTGCCTACTTGTGCTCTCTTTCTCTGTTAAATAAATAAATAAAATCTTTACCAAAAATAAATAGATAGATAGATGATAGATAGATAGATAAATAGATAGATAGATAGATAGATAGATAGATAGATAGATAGATAGAGCCGGGGACTCTGCATCTTATTTGTTAGGCAACTTTAAACAATTCTTTTCTTTGAACTACAGCTAAGTAGAGCTAAAAGTGCTTTACAAAATGTAAAAGATAGCTCAAATGTTAGTGATTATTTAGAGATTACCTCCTGCAGCTTTAAGCAGAAAAGAATTCTGTTTGAGTGAATTATAAGAGTGTAACTATACATTTAATGCTAACATCTTCCTGACATTTTTTATGAAACATTTTAATTCATGTTTCACTTCTGTGTGTTACTCAGTAATTTTAAGATGTATGATGAAAAAGAAAAGAAAAAGGTCCAACTGAAAGAATGTTGCTAAATGAATTGATCGTGATACTGCCTCATTTTTATAATTGAAGAAAAAAGGAAAAAAGTAAAACAATCTTAACACTCATCCTTGGCTGCTTGAAAGCTAATTAAATATAAAACTGTTTAGCTACCATAGAAGATAATATTTTAATCTATTGAAAACTATTACAGTAGAGAAGTTTTAATTTAAAAGTCCAGAAAGTAGTAGTCAGCATCATAGTATTGTTTTTTTCTGCAGTTTTAGATTTCATTTGCTGAAAAAATGAAGAAAATAAGGTATACAGTAAAAAAGAGAATATATTTCATAAGATGATTTATCTTAAAATATTTTATTGGCATAATTAAAGCAGAGAGTTTGTGAATAAGAGAGCCAGCATAAACTGATGGTTTTTCAGTTAGACTATTTTTAACAACTGCTATTTATTCTGGGAACACATAAAAGTAACAGATCTGAACAACACAAAGAACTTTGAAACCTTATGTGTTACAAGATAAATATGGGAAAGGAACTAAAATATAAATGAAAATGTAATTCTTGGGGGAACCTCCCTTCCTTTGCCCAACTTTGTCCTTACATTTCACCAACCTCTTAAGGAAAAACATTTCTTTATTGCTTTCTAATCTCAACATCTTGACTTCTTGTCTTGATATTGTTTCCTAGAAGAATTAGAGGGAAAGGTAAGGATAACCATAAAATAAACTTTTCTTTAGATATAATTATTTTCATATTTTCCATTTATAACAGAATTAATAGAAAGGCAATAAAATATAGTCATGAAACTAGCACAAACACCAGCATACAAGAAGCATGGGTCAGTATACAGTAGCAAAATGCAATGTACAAATAATACCATATATATTACAATCCCATACAGTTTAGTGGTCATTCCGCTCACAGGGCATGGCACTATTTCCAAAGGCAACTTGAAAATAATAGACAAAAAGCAAAGACATGCCCTGTGAAGGCCTTAAATGTGAGGATCCAGTTACAGAGTTTTGAGAAGTAGATCCTCTTGATATCAATGGACTATTCAGGGTTGACACACTCTCAAATGCGTCTTCCAGGTCTTTCCATTTGTAGCATAGCCAAGATAGATTTCACTAATTACTTCAATTATTCACCCTTCTGCATTTCCACCTTCCCTGCACTGTGACTTTGCAATTCCTTACACAGTAGATGATTCAATTCAACAATAGAATCAGCTCTAGCTGCTAGAATGAGATGGAACTGACACTGTGCCTGCATGTTTCTCCTTGCTCTTTTGTGTTTCCACTTCAGCCAGTCCTTGGGTCCCAAGAGGAGGATTAACAGACTCATAGAAAAGATCCCCACTCAGGTATTCCAACCCAACCAAGCTGGCCAACCTTGGGCCCGTTTGCATATATGTGAGCTAAACTAGAACCTTCCTTCCTGGTCTCATCTGGATCCACCAATCCTGCAAACTAGTAAGAAAAAAAAATGTTTAAACCCATTGAGTTTGAGTGCTTGTCACATAGCATTTTGTGTATGTGTGACAACATGCAACTAGTATGAGGTAGCTGATCTCAAAATAGTGGTCTTTCCTATTTCTAGGGCCTCTTTAGAAAAATTCATGCTGTTAGCACATGTAAGATGACATGGAAGGGAGGGGTACCTGGGTGGCTCAGTGAGTTAAGTGTCTGCCTTTGGCTCAAGTCATGATATCAGAATCCTGGGATGGAGCCCTGCATCAAGCTCCCTGCTCAGTGGGGAGTCTGCTTCTTCCCCTCCCTCTGCCCTTCCTTCCACCCCATGCTTGCTTGCTCTCTCTCTCTCTCCCCCATATTAAATAAAATCTTAAGAAAAAAAAAAAAAGAGTATCTGCTGGACTTTTGCTTTAAAAAAAATGAGCATGAGTCATGCTTAATCTCAAGATACAGTACAAATGTGATTGAATGAATTGATCAAATGCAGAATAGAAAAGAATTAATTCTCTGTTTTGCATCAATAAAAATATAAGAAAGTCTCCAATTTCCATATTCTCTGAAACAATATATTTTTTGTTGTTATGACTTTGCAAATGATATATTTATATTTATTCTGCTCATTGAATTATCTCCTCTAGGGGGGGCCTGGCTGACTCAGTCAGTGGTTGAGCTTCTACCTTCAGCTCAGGGTGTGATCCCAGGGTCCGGGATTGAGTTCCACATCGGGCTCCCTGCATGAAGCTTGCTTATCCCTCTGCCTGTGTCTCTGCCTTTCTCTGTGTGTCTCTCATGAATAAATAAATAAAATTTAAAGAAAAAGAATTATCTCCTCTCTGAAAATATATTTGGAATAAAATCCATGTCTCTGTTCAACGTCTTCAGCACATCTCCATGTGTGTAAATGGATGTACAGTTTTTATTTCATAGTGGAAATATCAACCACAACCATCTGAAAATTATAAAGAGCTTTAAGATGATATAGTGATTAATTTTTCTCTTAAGAAAACTTAATGTAAACTTGTCCTTAATTTGATGGGTGGGAAAGAACAAATTATGTTTCTCTCTTTTGTTCCTGCCTCCTTCAATGTCCTTTCCTTTCTTTTCATCTGTCTCTCTCTAACCAAATTTTGTGAGCCAAAATTGGCAAGCACACTCAGCAATTGTTAAGATGTCAATGTACATTTAACCCTCAAAGGAAATATCAAAAGGTTATACTAAATTTGTTACAATGACTCAATCCATATTCCTTTGGTTTAATTAGCTAAGCCCCAGGTCAGAAAGTGTAAAAAAAGTAAAAGTATTGTTCAATTACTTTGGCAATTACTTTGCACTTGTTATCTCTCTCTCTAACACTGTCTCAAGTCTCTCCCTCTCATTCCAATCATACTCCATCTTTTTTTACCTTGAATATTCTTTCTCAAATATACTTCCATACAAATTCTAATAAACATATGTAGATATGAGCCTATAGTGCATGAAGGTGCCCCTTACAGCACTTAGCACAAATGAGACTTTTAATAAGTGCTTGTTCTACTATGAATGAATGTTGTCTTGGTAGATGATTGGCCTAGAATTCATTTTGAAAGTCTTTGTGTTGCCAAGGTTAATACTCTCCTATTCACAAACTTCTTCAAAACATGATAAATAGCATCAAAGACATCAAAGTTTTAAGGTGTTGCATCTAAAAGTGTAGTCTGTATTTGTTAAAGTCTTAGTGAAATTTCAAAACAAAAAATACTAAGAATAATAGAATCACTACTATATTTCAAAAAGGAATCTCAATGTATAGCTATGCATTCCTCAACTTTGTAAGAGCAACAGAATTCCATAGACATTCTACAAAACTTTTTCTTTTGTAATATCAGCCAAATAATTTGTAATATTGATATTTTTACTTGTTTCCGCTATTTGAGAACACACATCTCATCTTTCTGATCTTAAGTTCCTAAAAACATAGAAGCTCTCCAACCCTGTGAAAATGTGCCAGATAGAAGACAAAATTCTATTGTGTGCTGTATGCTTAACACTGAAACTTGAAATTAATAACACCTCTACTTGAATAAAATGAAGCCTATCCAACGAAGAACACTTGAATATTATACCAACAGCGTCATGGAAACACCAAAGACCTTAGAAAAGCTAATAGGGCTAGTGCTGACAACATAGTATCACACAGTAGCTATGAGAATCCCAAGGTTCTCATGTCATTGAAGAAGCACCTCCATGAATACAGCTGAAATGGTCAAGTGACCAGCATTCCTTCAGGAGGTGGAGGTAAACTACCTGAAGGGTATTGAAGTTTCTCCAATTTTTACCTATATATTTCTTATAGTTTTTCTTTCCAAATAGAAATATTCAAGTTATAGAAGAAGCAAGAATTAAGCAAGTTATTGAATGAAACCTAAGCAGATGTATTTTAGCAAACAATGGATTTGTTGTTGAGATACTACTTGTAGAATCATAAAGGTTTTAAATTTTTGTTATTGTTTATTAGCTATAATCCTGTTTTTTTTCTCTATTTTTAGTGGTTGCTGTAAGATTTACAATATGCATTTTTATCTTCTCACAGCATAACTTTAAATAAAATTCTAACACTTTGCATAGAACATAAGAATCTCATGGAATTTGACCATTCCAGCCCTCTAACTTCATCACTTGGGCTATGTTTTCATACTTTTCTTTGTATTTTAGAAAGCCCCAAATATGTTGTTACTATCGTTATTTTTAAATCCACTTTATAAAGACATTTTAAAAACAAAAGAGTATTTTATATTTCTGTCATTCTTCATTCACCTGTACAGAATTAATTTTTCATCCAGTATGATTTTCCTTTAGCCTGAAGAACTTCCTGTAACATTTCTTACAGGGCTGGTCAACTGGTCGCTGGTTCTCTCAGTTCTTTTTTGAAAATGTCTTTAGTTCACCTTCAGTTTATTTTTTTTTTACCTTCAGTTTTGAAGAATATTTTTGATATAGAATTCTAGATTGAGAGGGTCTTTTGCTCTTGTTGTTTTTCAGTACTTTAAAAATGTATTGTTTTCTAGCTTTCATTGTTTCTGACCAAAATTTAGCAACATTTCTTATCTTTGTTTTTCTTTGATCTCTGTTTCAAGAATTTCTCGTTATAGTCGGTTTTCCATAGTTTGGTTAAAATACACATGGATGTATTTTCCTTCGTGTTTATCTTGCTTGGTGTTTACAGAGTTCCTTGGAACTACAGACTATATTTCTTCTTCAGAAAATAATATCATGAGGAGCTGAGGTATTAACAATAGTGGGAAGCTGTTATGACTCCTATGGCTGTAGAGATAGTGGAAAGAAGTAGTATTTCTAGAAGCAGAATCAGAGTGGGGTTTCCTGGAAGGAACAGGGCTCATCAAAGAAGAATAACTGTGAGAGAAATACTTTGGTTTATCCACACCTCCTACTCTCTACTCTGCCAGTACCTCCTATATGCTGAACTTACCCAGAAGTCAGACAGCAAGAGAGCCTGAGGAAGTGTTTAGCCCTACCATGCAGAATATGAGAAAATTGGAAACAGAGCTGAGAGCAAATTAGTAGTTGACCCTCACAGAAGGGTTTTGTTCTCTTCCTCACTCTGGAATTCATATCACTTAGAAGAAAACTTGGGCATGTCGCTGATGAATTAATGAATGAATGAGTAAGTGTATAGATGAATGAATAAAAGATAATGTCACAACTCATGTTTTATTATTGAGGAAATTGAAGCAGATGCTTCACAATACTCAAGAAGTTAGTGGAAGAATTAGGACTTAAAATTAGGTTCTCTGACTAATATTTCAACATAGCAACTGCCTCTAATTTCTGTAAATTGAATTGTACTCTGAATGTCTATGAGAACACTTCTTGTAAAGACACTCTGTATGGACTCTTTCTGTAAAACTGAAAATCCTTCACTTAGGTAGGTTTTTTTTTCTAGATCTTTGTTAGGTAGATTTTTCAAGTTTCAGTTTCTCTCCAAGCTTCCTGGATTATTCCTATCACTATGAGGTTTTATATAACAACGCTATTTTAAAAGTACAGAGCATTCCAAAAGAGTAGCTGTATTTCATTTTGGTAAAAGAATCAGCACAATGTGAAGTAAAGAACTTGGCTTTTGATATCAGGTAGGATTAAATTCTGATCCAGGATTTGCAACTTAATAGCTGTCGACCTTACACAAAACATTTAACTTCGTTGGTCCCTGGTATCTTCTCTGTAAATTGAGGACAATATCTACTCCAATCACAGAACTATAAGAGCAAAATTCAGCGATGCATACGCTGTGGAAATACATGTGCTACCATGGTCAGCTGTGAATCAGCCTTTCTGCAGATCGGTGTTTATTGCTCAGAAAAAATCCAGTTCCATGGTTGTGATAGGTGGGAGTGACTACAGATAGTACTATGGGTTGGAAAGTAAGAGGCCGAGACAATAAAGACTTCATTGTCATATGAGAGTGAGTGAAAACAATAATGCTAATAGCAGATAAAAGCCCTGCAAAAGGTTGATAGGAGTCAGTAAGAAAGCACCTGAGATCAATTTATCCCTATCTTGTATTTCCTACACTAATCATTTTCTTTGGTGAGGACAATCAGATAATTTTTAACCAGACTAGCATCACGGTAAGAGAACTATCGAGATACTTCCAATGTGTATTCTTGGTACCACTAAAGCTACATGGCTTTTTAAACAGTTTTCTTGAGATATAATTAACCTGTTGCACAATTCACCCATTTAAATTCCCAATTCCATGGCTGGCTTTTAGTGGACACACTAAGTTGTGCATCTGTCACCACAATCAGTTTTAGAATAGTCTCATTACCTCAAAAAGAAATCTTCTACGTTCTTTAGCCATGACTCTGGGCAAACCCTCCTCCACTTTATGTCTCTATAGATTTCCCTATTCAGAACATTGCACATAAATGGAATTGTACAGCCTTGTAGTGTTTTGCGTCTGCTACCTTTCACTTAGCATGACGCATTTGAGGTGCCCCATGCTGTAGCACATGCCAGTACTTCATTTACTTTCATAGTTGAATTGGCTATATATTTTTTAAGCATTCCACCTCAGTGCTGCTTGAATTGCCACTGGATTTACCTATACTGACATCTGAGTATTAAAGATGAAAAGAATCTTGAAGATCATTAATTCTACCACCTTTTAAATTTGAAGAAAGGGAAGTTTGGATTGAGTGTCTAGCGTTACACTTTTACCTGTGTCCAGCTTCTGCCCCATTATTCAACAAGGCTGGCATCCTATAGGATCTACTCCAAAATAATAGTAATATTTTGGATAGTATCATTTTCAGATAGCACATAGTCTATGAGATGCTTTTATATACATGAACTCATAGTCTGAACACAAAATGTGTTCTGGTAAATAGTAAGAGCGCTGGATACTTGAAGCATACATTACTGATCAAAATCATCAGATGAAAATTGGACATATCCTAAAAGGGCTCCCCAAATAGCCTTTGGAAATGACAAATGTAAAATGCTGGCAGAGTCTCACTGACTAGGTAGTGAATTCCAAATACTGTGACTTTCTGTTCTTACGCATAAAAACAACAGATGTAAAAACCTAAGACCATCTTGATGGCAATGAAGAAGCATGTCTATGTTGACAAAGTGGTTCTGCTTCAGAGCTGTTAGAACGTAGATGCTCTGAGCTAAAACATGTCTTCTCCTTTCCTCCCCAAAACGTATCATAAATATTCTGGGACCTTTTATACCAAAGCAACCCAGAATGTATGTTTATATGCAATTTCAGAAGATTGAAATGTAGTAATTTAATATCAGTACTAATGGAATATAGTTTAAATCAAATGCTATTGGTTCTGTTATTTAGTTCAAAATGAGTAACCTTAGTTTGAATAATAGTGAAGACCTTTCAAACCCAAAGCTTAAAATCTTATTTCCTTCCTTAAACTTCATGTTTTCTTCAGTGCAATATTTGCATGACTTATTATGCCATCACTGAGCTGCGCCCTGACCTCATTAACATTCTTATCTTTCTGAAAAAAATGTTGTAAGAGATCTGTCTGGTTATTATCTCTGCCACCTATGATTTAAAGTTTGGCTATTTTTTCCAAAGATATCTGCCTTAAAATATCTAAGGCTTATACACCTCAGCTACTTCCCCAAATGTGCTGGGTTCTGATGTGTGAGATCCACTCAATGTTTTCTTTTTCATACTTCATGATTCTTCACACAGGAAATGGCCCAAAGCAATAACTGTGTTTAAAAAACAAAACAAAACCAAAAACCCAAAAAAATAACCCATAAAATTGTAGAACCATAACAGTAGGATATACAATAGGATATAGCAGAGAAGAGGTCCTGGTTTATTCCTCTGTTTTGATATGTGTGAAATTGATTTTTGCAAAGAGAAAATTGTCAGATTATTATACTATTGATGGAATGTTTGGTATACTAATTATGGATTTGAAAATTAAATGGTTGCATTTTCAAATAATAGAGCAGCATGGAAACTGTGAAATGATGAAAAGCCATATACTAAACAATTTTTAAGATATATCAGGAAACATAATTTCTTAAGTAATAATTTATGATTGAAATATTACTTCTAATTATATGTTTTATGAGCTCTTCAAGTGTATAGTAATGATCCAGCAGCTCTGTTCTCTCCCAAATAGCTCCATTTCTACTCTAACTTATAAGAAATAATGTGAAGTCTTTTTTTAATAACGTTTAATTTTTTTTATTTAAATTCAACTTGCCAATGTATAGTATAATGCCCAGTGCTCATCACATCACATGCCCTCCTTAATGCCCATCACCCAGTTATCCCATCCCTTCACCCCTCTCCCCTCCAGAGACCCAGTTTATTTCCCAGAGTTAACAGTCTCTCATGTTTTGCCTTCCCCTCTAATTTTTCCCCATTCAGTTTCCCCTCCTTCCCTTATCGTCTCTTGCACTATTTCTTATATTCCACATATGGTGAAACCATATGATAATTGTCTTTTTCTGATTAACTTATTTCACTCAGCATAATACCCTCCAGTTCCATCCACATCAATGTAAATAGTAGATATTCATCCTTTCTGATGCTTGATTAATATTCCATTAATAACATGAAAACTTAATGAGGATTTAAAACACCATTTGGTTTGAAAATTTGTCTTGCTCATGGAGTACTTATAACTCAACCAAAATGTTTAGTTCCCTTTACAACATTGCATATCAATGTGATAAGCCAACATGTAGGTAGGTTGTAGAATGGTTTGCACAGACATTGTTGTATCAAACGCACACACCTCTGCACACACACGCTTGTGTATCTGTGTAAATGTGTATGCATCAGTATCCATATCCGTATCCGCATCTTCAATTTATCTTCTATCTATTGGGCTGACAAAACAGAGGAAAACATCCATGTTTCATTTCATTATTCTACTTTTGGGTGGCTGGGGATGGAGACAACCTAGCCTGGGAGTAAAACAACTAGGAGTTGTTTTCAATATCTGTTCTCTCCTTTTTCCTCATTAATAAACCCTGACTTTCCTATAGGCATATGTCTACTCAGCATAAAGACTGTATCTGTTTTTTTTTTCCCTTGAAATCAATAGCAGTAATGTTTACAACTGCCAAAACCTGTGTTCTGAAAAAAGAAATATGCTCTTTCTTTCCTTTTTTCTTTCCTGTTGGCAGGAACACATATGCAATGGAAGAGACGGAGCGGCTCCTTCCTATTGCAGCATGGACACTATGTCTGAAGAGGTAAAGCAACAAAAGTTGAGGTTCCTGATGACTATGGAGCTCCCACAGCTATGTTGGACCAACTATAGTTGTGAGTAAACAAATATTGCCCCTTCACATCTAGTTGTTCAAATTTGGGGAGTCTTCCATAAATGCTTATTGGGTTCATCTCCTCTTTCACCTTTATGACTTAATTCCAGTACATTTAATTTCTCACCCAGGCTTTTATAATGATCTCAAAATTGCTCTTTCTATATCCAGTTCCTTCCTTCTGCTAGTGTCTTCTATATGTTGTCTTCAAAATTAACTATGTAAATTATGCACCTGGTCATAGAAAATAAGTAACAGGGTCAGGATTCTAACTCACTCTGTCTTGATACAGAGTTAGATACCTTAGAAACATGGTGGATAGCCAGGAAAAGAAATAGTAGATCCACTTAGAAGAGGTACATGCTAAGATCAAGTGGCAGATTAGAGGTAAAATAAATAAAATCTTTAGGGAAAAAATGGATGCTTAACCAACGGAGCCACCAGTTATTTATTTATTTGAGTGAGAAAGTGAGCAAGAGAGGAGAGAGCACACACCAGGGGAGGGGCAGAGAAAGAGGGAGGAGCAAACTCCCCACTGAGCAGGGAACCCGATGAGGTACTCAATCTCCCTGGGATCATGACCTGAGCTGAAGGCAGATGCTTAACCAACTAAGCCACCCACATGCCCAAGCATCCAAATCTTGATTTAGGCTCAGGTCATGATCTTAATATTGTGGGATTGAGCCCCACTTTGGGCTCCACACTCAGCAGGGAGTCTGCTTGAGATTCTCTCTCTCTCTCTCTGCTTACCCCTGCTTGTGCACACATATTCTCTCTCTCTCTCTCTCTCTCTAAAAAAAATAAGTAAAATCTTAAAAGAAAAAGAATATAAGATATAAAAAGTAAATAATATTTCCAGCACCCCAAAACACTTCCTGTATAAAGCTATCTCTGACTAACATGCACCTATGCAAAATACTCCTGCTATAGAAGCTCTATGATGAGCAATAATTTTTGCTCAATTATTACCATGGTTTGCTCACATGTGCTGATCTTGTCTATTTTACTTACTTGAAAATTCTGTACCTCTCTGTAACAACCCACAATGTAGCAGTATATTAAAGAAAACACTAAATGAATATCCTTAATTGAATTTATTATCTTATAATTGATGTGGAGTTAAATTTATTTATTTATTTATTTATTTATTTATTTATTTATTTATTTTTTATGGGGATGCCTGGATGGCTCAGCTGTTGAGCATCTGCCTTGGGCTCAGGGTGTGATTCCGTGGTCTGGGTTCAAGTCACACATCAGGCTCCTTGCTGGAAGCCTGCTTCTCCCTCTGTCTGTGTCTCTTCCTCTCTCTTTCTGTCTGTGTCTCTCATGAATAAATAAATAAATAATCTTTTAAAAAATGACATTTTTTTTTCTGAAGAGAAAGCTCTTGATTAAAGATATTAAATAACTCAAATCCAGTTCAGTGATAGGAATAGATAACAGAATTTTGATTCTTACATCTGTTTTTTGTTTGTTTGTTTTTGTTTTGTTCTGTACAGATCCTAAAGGTAACTCTAAATAAATAACTTTATTAACTGAACTTGACTTTCAGCCTAGATTACATAGGAATACTCTATAATCACAAATGAGAAATCACCCTAGAGCTTTTCGTACTCTTACAATCAAAACTCAAGTGAAGCCAAATCAGATAAAGCAAAATGGTTGCCTTCAGAGTGAAGAAAGAAAAAGCACGCTTTTATATAAATGAAACACCATCTGTATTAAAACATATAATACACAGGAAGATAGTAGTAAATTAGAAAAGCTGTGCACTTCAAAATGCTTAGTCTAGTTATAAATATGCTAAAACAGAATTTGATGATCAAAACATTTTCTTACCAAGAATATCTTTACAAGCCATTGTCTGAAAATACTTTATTTAACTAGTTTGTGGGCTTTTATTCTAGAGGTGTATAACATTAATTCTTATCCACTTGCTTTTAATTTACCCCAACGATCTGACTGCCTAATACCTCTGAACTATGACAGTGGCGTCCTCTTTGAAAAGACCAAGCCACCATTAGAAATGGGTCATGAAGCAAAAGTCATTAACTCATTTTAAAAAGGGCAGAGCCCAACAAAGCATTACTGACAAACTTCCTTCCCTGTGTCCATTTGTCTTTATTAAATATCACATTTAATATCTTCCTCCATGCATGAGATAGCCTTTGAAACATCTTCCCTGAAAAAATTAAAAACCATTATAAATTAAATTTACTTTCAGGTTTTTACTTTGAAAGAACAACATAATTCTCTTATGCAATATTAAATAGAAAAATAAGTATTAACAATTCCCAGTAATAAATGTAATGATTCCAAATTTGCTAGCTTGAAAACATCCATGGACTCTTAAAAGAGAAAAATTCAATTAATAGAGGCAATGATGAAAAACAGACAGATCAAGGTAGGGTCTTTTATTTTTTACCTTGATGTTGGATGCAAAAAGACAACATGGGATAGATTTTCTCCACACACCAAATGAAAGGCTTGTGAAAAATTAATATTAGCATAATAACAAAAATGATACAGAATGATATTGCTATCTCTTCGTGGGTAGACTTCCTGTACTAACCTTTCAAGATTCATTTTAGAATGAGCTTCAGTCTTCAATATTCAAGGGGAAATTTCTTATAATGAGGAAGGATGATATATGCTCTATAAATTACCTTCTTGGAGGAACACTGCTAGAGTCAATCTTTGCATCTGTTTTCCTCTGTTCTATCCCAGAAAATACAAATTTTATGAATTTTCTCTCCTCTGGGATGTCAGTTATAGATGCATTACAAAATGAGGCTGGTGTCATTTCTGGTGACAGCAATGTCCAGTCACACAAAACAGCTACTTTGGAACTTTTAGAACAGGCAGGAGAAAGGTTATACGAACTAAAAGTCTGCATTTCTGTCCCACGGCTGACCCCAGGGAAAGAAACCAAGTACTGGCACCTTTGGTTATCTAATTTAAAAAAAAAAAATCTGTTTTGTTTTACTTATAATGAAATCCTATAACCTCAGATGTATTTATAAACAAAATAAGAAAAATGCAAACATTCAAATATTTAGGAGTACATGCAAAGCAATCTGTTTTCATCTAAAGCAGATATAATGCTGTTTTATAGGCAAAGCAAAGCACATAATTCTACCAGTTTAAAAAAAAACTGAGTTTTTGCCTTTTATTCGTGCCATATTTTATTCTTGATTATAACCTATCTTTACTTCTTCTTCCTCCTCCCTTTCTTCTTTTGCTTACTTACTATCTTCATTTTTTATCTCTTTTTCTTCCGTTTCTTTTTTTTTTTTTAAGATTTTATTTATTTATTCATGAGAGACAGAGAGAGGCAGAGACAAGGCAGAGGGAGAAGCAGGCTCCATGCAGGGAGCCTGATGTGGGACTCGATCCCGGGACTCCAGGTTCACGCCCTGAACTCAACCCCTGAGCCACCCAGACAGCCCTCCTTTCTTTTTCAGTTAGGACGATAGCTGCCCTTGAACAACACAGGAGTTAGAGATGCTGTTCCCTCGTCCCCACCCCCATGCAGTAAAAAACCTGCATATAAATTTGACTCTCCCCAAACTTAACTACTAATAGACTACTGTTGACTGGAAGCCTTACTGATCAATAAAGTCGATTAACACGTGTCTTGTATGCTCTGTGTATTATATACTGTATTCTTACAATAACAGTAAGCTAGTGAAAAGAAAATGTTAAGAAACTTTAAGAAAGAGAAAACATGTTCACAGTAGTATACTGTACTAATGGGGAAAAAATACCCATATAAGTCAACCTGTAGTTCAAACTAACGTTGTTCAAGGATCAACAAGCATAGTCACATTATTATTATTATTATTTTATTATTATTATTATTATTATTATTATTTTGGGAGAGAGAAAAAGAGAGGCAGGGGAGCAGCAGAGGGAACGGGTGAGAGTCTTTCTTAAGCAGACTCCAAACCCAGCACAGAGCCTTACATGGGGCTTGATCTTATGACCCTGAGATCATAACCCAAGCTGAAATCAAGAGTCACATGCTTAACCAACCGAACAACCCAGATTCTCCCAAAGTCACATATTTTTTAATTCTTACTTTCCAGTTACAATAGATATTAGATATTCTGTAGCAAATCAGCTCAGAGCCTCTATACTTCTCATAATAATCACTCCACACATGGATCTCAAGGTTTACTTTCCAGAGCTGCTGCATCACATCCACCTGCTTCCTACCCTACAGCTGCCTTCTCCAGTCCAGTGACTCTCACATCAAGTATAGTCCTGCCCCTGCTGATGCTCCTGGGTCCTTATCTGGACTCACATGTGCCTCCATTGGTTTTTGCTAAATTCTTTTTGTCTCTATGGTGTCTGACTCTCTTGATGTAGTTCCATTGCAGTGTTGACTCCTGTCAGCTCTCTCTGAATTGTAAGAAAATGCCCAGCTTTCTTTGATACAAATTTGCCTGGTGTATATTTTCCAACTGTCTTTTTTCAGTGAGTATTTTTGGTTTTTGTTTGTCTTTTCCAGACAACATAATTCTTCATCCAATTATGGACTCTTGGTCTTTTAATTAGTAAGTTTACTCTGTGTTTTAATGGATGTAGTTATTACAAAATTAGATCCTATTTCTGCTATCTTAAACTACATTTTCAATTTAAATGTAAATTGTAATTATCGTTCAATTAAGACTTCTTTCTGCCATCTTGTGTTTTCATTCATTCTTCCCCTTCTATACCTTCCCCCCATCTTTTCTCTTTTCAATAGAATAAAATTTTCTCCTTCCTGGGTAAAAGTCATATATTCTGTATTTATAATTTTGACTGTTATCTTTATCCTAAGACTTATACTCTTTTTTATTGATTTCCTAAATTATAAATATTGATATCTTCTTCCTAACACAATAAAAACTGGATGATTTCTAATATTTTTTGTCTTGCCTCTCACTATTCTGTTATTATTACTTAGAATTTCAGTTTTATTTATTTATTTATTTATTTATTTATTTATTATTATTATTTATTTTTTTTTTTTATGATAGAGAGAGAGGCAGAGACACAGGCAGAGGGAGAAGCAGGCTCCATGCACCGGGAGCCCGACATGGGATTCGATCTTGGGTCTCCAGGATCGCGCCCTGGGCCAAAGGCAGGCGCCAAACCGCTGCGCCACCCAGGGATCCCAGAATTTCAGTTTTAGATTGTCAGTATACTCTTCCTTTTTTAATTTACTTTTATCTACCTAACATAAAAATAATCTTAACCAAGATAATTCTTCCTGCTTACTTTCCATTTCTTTCAGCATCTCATAGTTTTGTTCTTCAAAAGGTATTTTATTGTATTATTTTTAAAAGATTTTATTAATTTATTCATGAGAGACACAGAGAGAGAGAGAGAGAGAGAGGCAGAGATACAGGCAGAGGGAGAAGCAGGCTCCATGCAGGGAGCCCAATGGGGGACTAGATCCCGGGTCTCCAGGATCACGCCCTGGGCCGAAGGCAGATGCTTAACCACTGAGACACCCAGGCGTCCCTTTTGAATACTTTAAAAATAATATTATGTTGTCTTACTATTTTGTTTGCTATTGAAAAGTCTATTGCTAATCTTATTTTTGTTTCTTTGCAGATAACCTTTTTTTTTTTAAAAGATTTTATTTTTTTAAGTAATCTCTACACCCTATGTAGGTTCGAGCTCACAATCCTGAGATCAAAAGTCATATGTTCCACTGACTGAGCAAGTCAGGCACCCTACCAGTAATCTATTCTGCTGAAATTCTTTCCATTCTCTTTTGCTTTTGAATTCTTCATTTTCATAATATCTAGGTTTGACTTTTTCCTTATTCTCCGTTTGGCTTCTTATCAGCCCTATCAATTTAAAATCTTTCAACTTTATTTTTTTTAAGTTATGTATTTTTTAAAGACTTCATTTATTTACTCATGAGAGACAGAGAGAGAGAGAGAGAGAGAGGCAGACACAGGCAGAGGGAGAAGCAGGCTCCATGCAGGGAGCCCGATGTGAGACTCCATCCCTGGTCTCCAGGATCAGGCCCTGGGCTGAAGGTGGCGCAAAACCTCTGAGCCACCCGGGCTGCCCTCAACTTTAAATTTGAAAAATATCTTGACATGTTTTCTTTTGTCATTTCTCTCTCCTTTGGGAACTCATCCAAAATTTCACTTATTCTCTACAACTTTAATTTTTCTTTTATATTTTCTCTTTATTCTTACCTGTAGTTTACCTTCAAGAGTTTCTAATATGATCTTTAAGCTCACTTATTTGTTCTGCTATACTCATCAAAGTTATTTGTCCCATGTATTGTGTTCTTTATAACAGTTATTATGTTTTCTTACCTAATATTTCCCCTGAATTCTATTTTATGGTTTCTTGTTCTTGTTTCATATTGATAATAGCTTATTGTCTTAATTATATTATCAGTTAAAAAACTCTTGGTTTACCTACTCTAATAATTCTCATTTATGGAGTAGAGTGTCTATTTCTTTATTTTTTTTTATTTGAGCTTATAAATGCATGCAATGTGTAAGGCCAGGCCATATTCTGTGCTAGTCTTAAGTAAGAGTGAGATCAGACAACCTAATACCATCGAATCAGTAACATCAGTGACTGTTTACTAGACAGTCCTTCAGATCAGGTTTATGCTTTAAAGCTTGAGATGCAACCCCACAGGGAGATGGTAGTCTCCCTAGGATCTAGTCTGCCAGGCCTGAGGGTAGTTAGCAGGAAGTGAGAGGAGGGAATGTCTTGGGGACACAGTTATTGTAAACTTAACAAGGTTTAAAAATCCTCCATCTCAGCAGAAGTTTTGATCTGCCTTGATATAACTTCAGGATATATGTGTAGGAATGTGGGTTGTTGCTAACTTCTGCCACTACATGAGAAAAAAAAAAGGAAGTTTTTCTTTTACAACTCATTCCTTTGTTCTCTTGCTAAAACTTTCAGCTAGAATCCCCTAGCCCAGGATTCTACTACTCACTTTTCCAACTCATATCAATTTGATTTTGTATCCTGCCACACTGCCACATTGCTGTATGAGTTCTAGCAATCTTGGGGTGGAGGCTTTTGGGTTTTCTATGTAGAGTATCATGTCATCGGCGAAGAGGGAGAGTTTGACTTCTTCTTTGCCAATTTGAATGCCTTTAATGTCTTTTTGTTGTCTGATTGCTGAGGCTAGGACTTCCAGTACTATGTTGAATAGCAGTGGTGAGAGTCTTTAGTCTTCTGATGTATTCCATGTTTTTTTTCTTTGTCCTCTCTCTTTTTCTTCCTTCCTTCCTTTCTCTTCTCTTTCTTCTTTCTTTCTTTCTTTCTTTCTTTCTTTCTTTCTTTCTTTCTTTCTTTCTTTCTTTCTTTCTCTTTCTTCCTTTCTTTCTTTTCTTTCTTTCCACTTTCTTCTTTCTTTTCTCTCTCACTTTCTTTTTTATTTTGATATCTTGTATCTTGTTTTTTTCCTCTGCATCTATAGTTCTCATGGATTGGTTTTGGGAAAGATACCAGACCCTGCATACCTGTAGAACCCACAGCTGCTGGGCCCAGGAGACATTTTTACTCAGTTGGTTGGCATTAGAATGAAATTATAATCAGAACGCATTCAAACTATCATATTCCTAGAATCCTCTTGATTTTAATATTCAGTGCAATGATTTTGGTCTAGAAATTATATCACTAGAGCAAGTTTCATGGTTATGCAGGAAGCCAAATCATAGAACTTTTCTAGGCTTCCAGCATCTAATTTTGGTGAGTACTAGCATGGGTCTTGTTGAAAGCAACTGGAGAGCTTAAAGCATATAGAAGACTAAGTTAAGTTTTGGTTCATATTATCTTCAAATGCAAGCTGAAATATGTATTTTCTTTGTCCAGAAATCCTAATTGAGATCAGATAATACTGGTACCTTTCTTCTTTGTTTTTTCTAAACTACAAGATAAATAATCCATAAAATAACTTTTGGTTTGGAGCCTTCCCTGGTCCCTACTTATGTGTTCTGTTTTGTCTTTCACTACTTGGAGTCTCTAACTATATCCTCCAGGTATAATCCCTAAATGATTTCCCTGAACAATTGATTTTCTTACTTCCAAGCGCTTGCAGATTCTCCTTCTGCATGGAATACTACCGTTTTCTCAGTGTTACTTCATTTTTCTGCCTATCATCTGATCATGCTGAAGAGACTCTTTGCTTACTTTTTTATGTGACCTTCAGGATACATACCCTCATTCATCTTTCCCAGTTGGGTTTTACAGTAGGGTCTCCCTGTATGTTACCATCCTATTCTATATGATTTCCTAAAGTGTTTTTTTTTTTTTTTTTTTACTTTTCTTCCATAAGAAGGCAGAGTCTTTGAAATTAGGGGCTGTGTGATTTTTACACTTTCACACCCATCCTTAGCCACAGATAGTTCCTGGGCAATTACTGAAAGGTAGTAACCATTTTTTGGGTTTCACTGGAAGTCTGTTCTAAAATGCAGTTGAGTTTAATGACTAAGAGGTTAGGCTCTAGTGTCAAGTAGGGGTTCAAATCACTCCTCCATTGCTTAGTAGTTAAATAACTCTATGGTTATGTTACTTAATCTTAGTCAACTCTCTGAGTTTGCATTTTCTCAAAAGCAAAATGAGGCTAATAGATTTACTATAACCAAACTATAAGGATTAAAAGATAATCCATGTAAAGTGCTAAGCATTTCGATCTGTAACATAGTAAGTTATCAATAAAGATTAGCTATTATCATTTGATTCACTCAAGGTCCTTCCATGAAAAAAAAAAAGCGAAATTGATTAGATTAATTTTTGGTATTCTCAAAACCCCTTTCCCATCTTTCCAGCAACTTCTCTGTGTTTTTGTGGGACTCTAGACACTTTTTCTCAGAGGAGAAAATAATCTGATAAAAAAGATTAAATTTATATAAAGGTGTATATGAAAATGACTTAATAAATTGTCTTTGTTTATATAGTCAGTGCTAATCCAAAGGAGAAAATACCTAACACAGGAATTTCAAGCATCAATTTCAAATGAGCTACTGGAAATAGTTTTGGGCAAGATGGCCTGTTGGGACTCACACAAGAAATTTTACCACTTAAGGTATCTGCTTATGCTTTATTCATTTAGTTGAAAATATGTACTGAATTCCTGCTGTATCAAATATCCTATCAGAGGTGTGGAAATATAAAGATTTGTATTACTTATTCCTGTCCTCAAACATGCTTATAATGTAATAGAGCAGATAATAACACATTGTACTGCTTTAACATATATTATATTGTTTACTTATAACACTTACTTGTGATGAAGGTTGCAAATTTTATTAACAATTTGCATATTTGGAGAAATTATGGAGCTTACCTCAGGTCACACAGTTAGGAAGAAGTAAAGTCTGGACTCGAAAGTTGCTTTCCCGAATAAAAGTTCTTTTTATTTTCTCTCTCTTTTTATACCACAATCCCTCTACAACTAGAATCTAAATAAGTATCATAAATAACAAAGTAGTAAAGACATTTAGATGAGGGCAAAATTAGTTTTTGTAATTAATTAGCAATGGTTTCATATGTATTTTTCAGTATTCGGGCACTCAAAGGATGAATTGGATGTTGATAGTGGAAGGGGTAGGAAGGACATTCCAGACTGGGACTTGACAGCAGAGATGGGAAAGAACAGATCGTATCTGGAAAGCCAAAGGTCCTGACTAACTCAAACACAGGACATACGAAAGAGTCGATTTTGATAAGATTTCAAAGATAGATTGGAGCCAGATTACAGAGAATTGAAAGTGCGCACTTTTCTCTACAAGCCAATAGTTCTCAGCCCTGGCTGAATATCAGAATCAATTTTATAGCTTTTTTGAAATGCCCATGCCCTGGCAAATCTCCCAGAGATTCTATTCATTAGTTCTCAGGGGCATAGACATCTGCATATTTTAGAACTCGCCTATTGACTCTGCTCTATTGGCGTAGCGGAGATCGGTGACATGGGCACTGCAGAGGGGTACACTCTACGTGCTGTCTGTGGATGGTGCTCGTTTTCAAACTTACCATCCATGCTGAGCTCTGAGAATGGGAGTGTAAAAACTGTAGGACAATTTAATAGAGTTATTTCTGTTACAGCCTATAACTTAAAAAGTGGTGCTGTACTTTGTCCTTTTCTTATTCTTGTATAATTCACCTTGTTGTATTTTATAAAGTTATTTCTTCTTACAAATTGGAAATTAAAAACAGAAACAAAACCAGCCTTCAATGCAGACAATTTAAGATGTGTTGCTCTGAGCCATAGTGTCTGCTGTGAATATGAAACAGTGTTTTGAAAGTGGTGCTTTCCCGTTAATGAGGCTTGCCATATTGGACAGAGGAGAGTGAGGGCAAGTAAGGCCAAGTGATAGGATGTACTTGGACTCGGTTAGGCCAATGGTAATAGGAAGAAGAGGGAAAGGAGTCAGAAATATACAAAGAAGAAAAATTCAAAATAGCATAATTTAGGATAAAATAAATGATCAAATATAAACTGTTTCTGATATTTCATGCTTGAGAGACAGAAAAATTAAGTGCTACTATTAAGAGATGTGGATATTAGTAAGAAAATTTGGGGAGAGGAGTGCAGGGTGTGTGTGTGTGTATGTGTGTGTGGCATGGGGATAATGATTTTCGTTGTAGAGCATGTTGATTTTAAAATGTTTGAAATAAATCAAATGACGATGTCCCAAAGCCAGTTGAAAATACAGGCCTGGAACTTGTTAGAGAGCTAGAAGTTGGGGATAAATCATCATCATCATCATCATCATCATCATCATCATCACTGTATCTAACAACCAGTGGAGCATTGTTCCAAGAAGCCTGAATATACAAGGGCATAAACATATGTTACTGTCAGTGCCCACCAGCAGGTTTTTAGACCATGTGTAGGGGTTGGAGATGGGTGGGGACAGTGGGATCTCTGGGGGAGAGATGACAGAAAGAAAAGAAGGAGTTTAAGAAAAAAACTCTTTTGAACCACCCATATTTTGCAGATTTCAAGTGAAGAACAGCAACGGGGATATTGAAAAGATAGGAATGTGTTAAGAAATTGATTTTTTCTTAAAGTCAAGAAGAGAAGAAATTTTAAGAGGGACGAAAAGGATGACAAATATTGCTGAATTCTACAGGGAAACCGAAGACAATGAGAAGCACGGCAAGGCATTTGGATTTAGTGAACATGAATAAACAAAAAGCATGAAGAAATCAGTTTTGTTATGATAGAGTAAATTTAAGATATAGAGCAATAAATAATTATATTTGGAAAGCAAGTGGAGGCAGTGAATATAAATTCTTCTTTCATAAATATTATCAAAGGAATAAAGGGGAAAGATAGAATTAAAGCTTAAGAGGGTAGAGGGAGAAAAGGGCAATATTTGAAGAGTGAATGCTGAGAATTTTCCGGGATTGTTGAAAGACATCAACTAATAGATGAGAGAATCACAAGATGAGAATCACAAGAAATTACAAACAATTTAAAAAATCCACACTTTACTGAAACTGTGTAGTATCAAATACATGGAACTCTTAAAAGCAGACAGAGATAAAAGATCACAGGTAAATGCTGTGTAAACCAAAAACAAATTTCTCAGTAGAAATTCTAGGAGCTGGAAAATAATGGATTGTATTCTCAAATTGTTAAAACTCAGAAATCCATATCCAGCAAAAATCCTTTAATAGGAATGAAGGTACAATAAAGATTTTCAGATAGTGTGGAGAGAGCTCGCCACTAAAGAAAGTGTTCCTGGTAGAAGGAAAATGATTCCGATTGGAAAGCTGTAGTTACAGAAAGGAATAAAAAACGTAAGACTGGTATATGTGTAGAATATTTATATAAGCATCAACTATATAAAACTATAATTATGTCAGTTGGAGTTTAAAATATAGAGAGAGCAATTAACATACAGCACATCAGTCACAAAGGGGGAAAAGTAGTTGACATGTTTTATGGTCCTTGCAAAAAAAAAAAAAAAAAGACTGTGGAGGGGCCAGGGCTCTTAATGTTCTAGAAAGGCCATCATTACCATGGTGGAGTCAAGGCGTAGGTAAAGCCAGTAGGAAACTAATGCTTGGAAGAAGAAATGTTAACATCACCTTGAAAGTGAACAGAGGATGGGATCCCTGGATGGCTCAGCGGCGTAACGCCTGCCTTTGGCCCAGGGTGTGATCCTGGAGTCTGGGGAATCGAGTCCCACATCAAGTACTCTGCATGAAGCCTGCTTCTCCCTCTGCCTTTCTCTCTCTGTGTGTCTCTCATGAGCAAATAAATTTTTTAAAAAAATCTTTAAAAAAGAAAGTGAGCAGAGGAACTTGTTAGTAAAAGAAGTAACAAGTCCTGAGGAAGATCTATCATGGCCAAAGGGATTTATATCTATTATCTTAAAAATATTTATTTATTTCTGCCTACTATAGGGCTTTTATTATTACCTCCATTTCACCTCACTGTGTGATGTGAGCTAACTTATCCTGAGGAAGAGTAAGTTGCAAAGTAGGAATTGGTACATCCTGATGCACCATCATCCCTTCTAGAAAGGAGGCTGCGTTGGGGATGCGGAAAGAGATCCATGTTCACCATTCCTTGGGTATTGGGAGGCTTGGGCTTGCAGAGTGTGGCTGCCTCTGTTTCTTCTGGGCCTCAGGAATATGAAAGCCAAATGTATGAGGACAGAACACTTCTGAGGCTTTGATAAGTTGTGAGAAAGCCCCGTTCTCTGTAATCCATTGATCATCTTGATTAATCATTTTTCCTCCCAGATAAAATCCACGTCTATCACATACTCTTATATAGACTGCATTGCCCAAAATTTCTCCCCTCATTTGATTTCAAAAGTGGCCACAATCTTATATACTCCCTTCCTTTGTTGTTTTTTATTAGGAACTAAGTATTCCTGGGGTTTTTTTGTGTGTGTGTGTTTAACCTTATAGTCACTTGCTTCATGTTTATTCTCTTTTTCCCTCTCTCTTTGTCTTCTTTCTCCAAGCAAGTAAGACTTTGCTGTTGTTTACAAAAATTGCTATTTAACCAAAAGTCTAGGGTATTACTCTACAACATCTACAAGTTCTCAGGAATTTATTAGAAATATGCCAACAATTAAATGACACTTTATTTCTTGGCATAAGTAGAGGCTCCTGCTGCCCAAGCTCAGTCTGGCAGAGGCAGGATTTTTAAATGACCACTGCCAGCCTCTCTCTCTGATGGATACAACTCAGCCAATATACCAGGAATATGATCATCCCAATTAAAGACCACGGCTTATTATAGTATCAGCCCATCAATGACAATCCTCCACACAATTCTTTCACAAGAAAGAAAAAAAAAAGTAAAAATTATACATCCATTAAAAGAGGTGAGACATGGAGATTTAGCTACCAAAATATATTCAGAGTGTATGTTTTAGGAAATATGCTTAATTACCCAGTGTTTTAATTACCGTGAGTTTGGACCTTCAAACCAAAAACTCATAATCTAATTAAGGAAGTCCATCATATAGACAGAGCATAAAGCAACATGCAATTAACATTTCCTAAAAATGAAGCCAATGCAAGAACATTTTGATTTACTCTAATTATACTGTTAATCCTGTACCTAATGCCTTTGCATTAAAAAGAAAAAAAAGTCTTTTAAAGGTCTTCCTCCAAATTGCAATAGGCTTATATTTCTCCCACTGTAGCTGCTTGTAATGTACTTAAAAGGGAGAATAACAAAGAATTATCAATCCATGGATATTATAAAGTATAGATGACAGAAATCTGGCTCTCAGTGTTCCCCCAAGAACAGTTTGCAAAAATCATACTACAAAGAGTTTTAAGGATAGCACTTTGATCAATCTGCTTCATTCATCAGCATGTACTTTAAAGAAATGTCTTAGAAAGAGCCAGGAGGCAATATTCCTGAATTCCTAAATATAGGCTTGCTCTTGGCACCTGATGTTGAGTCTTACTACAACGCTATGAGCTCACTAACCCTTCACGCAGCATTTCTTTCTAAGCACGGTAGTGAGTACTTTCCCGAACAGTATATACTCTAGTATATAAGTGACAGTGTGGAGAGTTGATGAGTTGTGTGTGACTCCTGGTGTTCAAAGATTCTAAAAGCAAAGGCATTACTTTCTAAATTCTGAAGATTCAAAATGAATAAAGTGGAAGAGAACTTGAGGATATCACTTAACTGGGTTATTTTTATGAATGAGGAATCTAACACCCAGGGAGCCTAAATGGTTTTGCCTATTCCTATAACAAATCCTGCACTACATGGGAGGAAAATCAGCTCTAGTGACCTCTAAATGTTTCAAGTCAGAAAGATCTGCTTTATTTTTTTTTTAAAGATTTATTCATTTATTTATTTGAGAGAGAGAGAGAGAGCATGTGTGCGTGAGCAGTGGGGCCCGTAGTTTGGCAGAAGGAGAGGAAGGAGGAGTGAAGCAGACTCCCTGCTGAGCACAGAGCCCAACACTGCTGGGCTGGTACTCAGGATCCTGAGATTATGACCTGAGCAGAAATCAAAAGTCAGATGCTTAATCGACTGAGCCACCCAGGTTCCCCAGAAAGATCTAGTTTTAAAACTGACTTTTGCATTTAACATGTGAACATGAGCAAGTTACTTCCTTGACCCTTGTTTTTTTTTTTCATCTTTAAAATGGAAATGGTAAAGGCACATCCATCAGATGTGAAGATCAAATAAAATAATACATGGGGAACATTTGATGTTCCCACTGTTCTAAGCTGCACCCCGCATGTCATGTTTTTCCTTCCAATGTCATACTCTAAGATGGTTACTGAGGAGCAAAATGTGAGGTAAAAACTTGTCAGATACTTGATCAAGAAGCAAACTAGAGGAGGAGAATTTCATAAACTTAAAATCATTGGTTGACATTTTCTAATGCATTCAAACTGGCTTTTCATATGAGCTGTACAGTTGGTGCTTCATACTACACTTTACTTTTTTAGTGAAATAAGAGGAAAACTTATATTCCCAAATACAAATGTCTTATCAGTTCATGAGATGAGAATAGGATAACTAGTTTCTTTGGACATTAACCAAGAACTATACTAAATAAGTAAAGAGAAGTTTGGACCCTAAGTTAGAAGAAAAACAAAATATTTTTTTAGTTACTGATTATCCTACATCTGTCTGATACCTTAAGGAATATATATAAACATATATAGGATATTTTAACATCATAAGTTAATTAGATCTGCTGTGTATTACATAGTCTGAAAAAAGACCATATAAAAGATAATAAAAATAGAAATCTAACAATGGGACACAAGATAAATATCTAATTGATTATTAATTCATTTATTATTTTTTAATATGTATTTATGGAGTCCCTTCTTTGTGCCATAATTGTCCAAGTTTGGGGACTATAAAAATGAATAAAATATAATGTTTTAATAAAATGTAGATATTTTCCTGGTGAGCCTTCTGTGCTATGGTCTTTCTGCCAATATTGCAGTGCCAATTTGCAAATTGTCAAAGGTCATACAAATCAGAACGTATTTTAAAAAGAAAATAAATACTCATATTTTCACACTCAAACTCCAACAAATATCATTTCTTTAGTAAGCATAGGGGTTTTCAGATGTCTTGAGTTAATAGTCTTTCACAATAAATTATACACAAAAATTATTAACATAAAAATTTCTTTTGTAACTAAAATATTATTTCAGAGTCTCAGTTTTGGTACATATATTTTCCATAATTATAGTCATAGAGTGCATGTAATTTTGTGTCACTTGTTATACACCTAGTGTTTTATTCCAAATATGTCTCCAAGTGATAAATTACTGTTCTTTTTTTATTAAAGTCTGCACTATAATCAATTTGAATAGTTATTTACTTAAGATCTCCTTATTATTGAATATTTAGAATTCTGCTTTTTAATTATAATGAACAATGTAACTGTACAGAGTTTTAAAATGAGACTATTTTAGACGTAATTTCACTGAGATCCCCAAATAATAGTCATCATATTCCAAAATGAGGTGCAAGAAACCACAAATGACTTACAAGCAAAGTGCCAAAGGGATTGGAAGGTGAATTTTTGGAAGTGGAAAGAGCTGCCATGAGCTGTCATCTCCCCGCACTGCATGAATGAGGGTGAAAGCGTTTTCTCCTCACCTTAAGCCATGGAAAGGGCCTGAAGAGCTTGCTCTGCGGTCCCTGGTGTTTGGGATCCAGTGGCCTGATCCGACTCAGATGTGAACAATCAAAAATACAGGAGACTATGACTGGCAAGGAAAGGTTCTTGCATTGCTGGGTAAAGGATATGTGAGAATTAAGTGCTCTCTAGAGAATGTCAAAAAGAGAAAGACTGCTGGATGCTTCAAAGGTTAAGAAAATAATCAGCAATCTGTCATTTAAAAAAATAAAGATGCTTCACTAATATCAAGAGAAATATAAATAAGAAACCTTTAGATGTAAGGGGGTCTTCCAAGAAGCCACATGAATACTCACCATGGGATGTGCCAATTGAATGCCTGCCAAGGCCAAGGAGGATCTATGTATTCTCATAACATTACCAGTCAAGGAAGACATTTTGTTCCCCCCTTCTTTTTTTAAGATTTTATTTATTTATTCATGAGAGGCACAGAAAAAGAGGCAGAGACAGAGGCAGAGGGAGAAGCAGGAGCCCTGTAGGAAGCCTGAGGCAGGACTCAATCCCAGGACCCTGGGATCATGACCTAAGCAAAAGGTAGATGCCCAACCACTGAGCCATCCAGGTACCCCTTACTCCCCTTTTTAAGTGAAAGGTAATGTGTGGACAGGAGAGGAAAACTAGATGTGAAAAAGAGGGAAAGAAAGAAGAAATCTGACATGCTCTTTACTTTCCATACTCAGGACTGAGATCGGGGAGAAAAGGAATAATAGTTTTGAATAAATATAAAGTTGTAATTTTATAAAATAAAATGTGAGAATTTTTTAAAATGTAACTTTGAAATTATTTTTATTTGTTTTTGTAAAGTCAGTAGGACTTCATTATCTTCATTATCTAAGAATGTCTGGGAAATCGAGGGACCTGAGCTAATTGCCCTCCAAGAAGATGGCAAAAATTAGTCTCACAGAATGGATTCAATAATTTGATATCTGATTATAACCCATGAACCTTGCTCCTTGAAAATAACAGACTATAATAAAAAATTGTTTTGCAATTAAATTTTACTTTCTTTTTGTATGTATCATTTGGATAAATTTTCACAAATAAGACTGCTGAAGATTTCATGTAAGTGCCATAACTTGCTTAATCAAACCCTATTTGTGACCACTCTGGGTGTTTTATTTATTTTTATAATCATGATCAATGACATTGAAATAACCATAATTTTATAAGATAGATATTTCATAATTTTGAATTATAAACTTAAAATAAATACCAATTATGAGGTATATGGGCCAGTGGCTGTGAATTATTTTTGCTTTTGATATGTATCACCAAACTGCTTTCTAAAAGAGATTGC
Organism: Canis lupus baileyi; assembly: GCF_048164855.1. Taxonomy (NCBI): domain Eukaryota; kingdom Metazoa; phylum Chordata; class Mammalia; order Carnivora; family Canidae; genus Canis; species Canis lupus. The sequence goes on from NC_132852.1 coordinate 17,934,207, forward strand.
ACAACGCTTATTCACTATCGGTGGCATAAGAGCATGTCTTTTTACAAAAATTAGATGTTATTTGTTAAAATGCAAGATTAAATGCAGGATTAATAAATATAAAATAATATCTATCTTTTAAAGTTGAATCTTTTTAATTTTGACAAAATATTCTCCCATACATTTACCACTTATAATTTCTTCTCTGTGGAATGGTTTATAGTTTTGCCAATTCATCCCAATGGCATTTTCTGATGACAGGATGCTCATGTGTCACATCAGTCTCTCCAGTTGCATTTCTGCCAGCAGAAAGGAAAGGGCATTCTGTGACCCAGCAATTGCACTACTGGGTATTTACCCCAGAGATACAGATGCAGTGAAATGACAGGACACTTGCACCCCAATGTTCATAGCAGCAATGTCCACAATAGCCAAACTGTGGAAGGAGCCACGATGTCCTTCTACAGATGAATGGATAAAGGAGATGTGGGATATATATACACAATGGAATAGTACTCAGACATCAGAAAGGGTGAATACCTACCATTTATATTGACAAAGATGGAACGAGGGTATTATGCTGAATGACATAAGCCAATCAGAGAAAGACAATTATCATGTGGTTTCACTCATATGTGGAATATAAGTAATAGTGATAGGGACTATAAGGGAAGGGGGAGAAACTGAGTGAGGAACAATTAGAGAGGAAGACAAACCATGAGAGGCTCCTAACTCTGGGAAACAAAGGGTTGCAGAAGGAGAGGTGGGTGAGGGATGGAGTAACTGGGTGACGGACATTAAGGAGGACTGATGATGAGCACGGGTGTTATACTATATGTTGGTAAATTTAATATAAATTTTTAAAAAATTTAAAAAAGAAGGAAAGATATTGTAGGGGGTAAGATAATAATATATATTTGTAGAAATGCCACTGTCCTAGCACTACTACTTAGTGCTTAGTGAAAGGCAACAGAATTTTTAGAAAGATTCTCTTCTTGGTAATAAAAACCAAACAAACCTTAATTTCTTTTTTCTTTCTTTTTTTTTTTCTTTTGTAAAATGTAAGTACTTACAGGCATGATTTAGATCAAAGATGGAAAAAGAAAAGAGGATTTTTTTCACCTTTCCTGTAATGTGCTTCTGATACATTTTATCAATCTTAGGATTATTGGCTTCTTTTCAGAGAGGGTCGAAGTAGGACTTTGAACTAAGTAAAACTAAAGTAAAAATTTATTGTGAAAAACACTAGAACAGAACAAGAGAGAACTCTTTTAGAGCCATTAGAAATTCTGCTTTCTTAAGGATAATTTTGGTTTTGATTATCAAACATAACTTTGCATTTTTCTAAAAGTGAAGATATGTTTTTCATCTAAAAAAGAAGCACTTTTATGGAAACATTTAAATATTGAATCATTGCAAATATTAAAAACAATTCTCACAGAAAAATAGAAAAAATTCAGAGAAAATGGATAATGATGGCCACACATACACACACACACACACGCACACACACACACAAATGGTTAGAAGGATATTTCACAACAATAATGAACAACATAAATATTTAGTTGTATGAATCATAAAAAAGAGGTATATTATCAAAATTGGTGATATTTACCAAACATGTGCATGTATAAAACATATGAGGATTGGTTAATTCTGGGGAACAAGCATATTGATGTGGGTTGTAGGAAAAGTATTTATCGAGATTGACTTCTATTTTATATGTATTAACAGAATAATTTACAATGTGAATAAATTCACTTCTTGATTGTGAAGTTTTAAAAATTAATAAAAATAAGATCTGTCATTTAGGAAGCACTCAATAAATACTTGTAGATATGAATCTAACAGTTGAAATTGTATACTAGTCTCTTGCTCTCAAGGCACCAAGAGCCTACTTTTCTAACCTCCAGAATGCCACTCACAGCTCCAAATACATTTTTTTAAGCAGTATTGGATCACTAAAGCAAAGTAGAAGCTTGCATAGTTTCCAAGTGACCAGGAATAGCTGTCTAGATTGATTTAAGAGGAGAGAAAAAATCTCAGTCCTCCTATTTCCTTCAGTAGACTTGGCCCAACTAACAAAGAGCTTGCTACTTGCAGAGAGAAGTACACCTTGAGATACAAAGAGCAAGAAGAAACTTAACATTTTGAAGGCTGTGCCTTTTTTTTTTTTGTCTTATTTACTTTCATTTTATCTTCATTTGAAAAAAGGAATCCCATTATGATGTTCTATCTGTGTAGCTGACAGAGATGTAATATATCTGAGAAAGGCAAAAACAAATTGCCATAGTGTTCTAATTTTGATTGTTAAAAATACAATATGGTTAATGCTGATTTGAAACCTCAGAAAACAGGATCTGCAAAATTCAAATGATATTCAGATAAAATGTTAAATTCCCTTTGACAAGTTTATATCACAGAAGCATCAGTAACTGTGGGTCTGCCCTTCAGCTCACCTCATAGAAATCTCCATCTTTTCTTGGTCTGTCCTTCAGTAATAGATATAAGGTCAACAGTTTGGTATATTATACTTAATGTAATGGTTGTATCCAATTTATCCCTTTCTCATCTAATGCTAATTCTTATTAATGTAAGTTATGTGGAATAGATGGAGTCAGGCCATTCCTGAACTCCCTTGACTGTAGTTATGAAATATGCTCAACTTCATAATGATGGAAAGTCGTATCTGGAAATTCCGAGGGTATCTTCAACTTGCAAGTTAACTTCTTTGAGTAAATGAGGATTGTCCTTGGCAAATGGTGAAGGACCTCACTAAATGAAATGCATAATTAGATTTGCGCTGACATAAATGTATTTCTCTATTCCTCAATTTATGCAATTGTAAAACGAGATGGATTAGATGATCTAATCCTATCTTCCAGTTACAAAAAAATATCTAATTCTAAATATGTGATTTCCTATTGAAATCATTCTATATAAAATCACAACTATGTGATTGTAAATAAATGTTAAAGAAGTAAATAGAAAATAGATATATCCTTGATGAAATTCTAATACAGATTATCAAAGATGTGGCCCATTAATACTTTATAAAAGGTAAAATAATAATAGTAATGATTTAGCAAGAGTTGCATAAGAAACTTTGTCAAACAATAGTTTCCTTTTGAAGCAGGGTAACTGGATTAATCTAGAAGAAAATGCTGGACTTATTACCTGTCTTCAGGTTGTTATGAAGATACTCAAAGATTGAAAAATGCAGCCACTGAGGTCTTCTTGTGGTTTAGGAGACAAAAAGATAGTTAGTTATTTATCAAATTGAAGTTCATTTTCCTTTTCAAGGGTTAGTAATTGGTCCATTACTTTTTTTCTTCTGAAATTCTTGCCCATGGTCCTGACCAAGTTCATATTTTTATAAATCTCAAGCTTGTAGATACACAGAGTATCAAATTTATAAATCATTTAAATCAAAGAAGCATGACTAACTATGTGTACATCCAGTGACAAAACTGTGACTCTAAAAGTTTAATGGACTAAAATGATGAGATTAAAACAATGAGATGAAATGTAGCAAATATAAAAATCTTGCCTAGCAGGGGAAAAAAAAATCTAGGGGATAAATATTCCCTAGGAATAAGACGTAGTTTTTTGTTTGTTTGTTTTGGGGCTTTTTTTTTTTTTTTTAAGATTTTACTTACTTACTTGACAGAGAGAGAGAGAGCACAATCAAAGGGAGTGGGAGAGAGAGAGAGTGAGAAGCAGGCTCCCCACTGAAAGGGAGCCTAATACAAAGCTCTATCCCAGGACTCTGAGATCACAACCTGAGCTAAAGGCAGACATTTAACTACATGAGCCGCCCAGGCACCCCAAGATGTAGTTCTTTATATGTAGAAAACAATCTCAGTATGAGTCAGTATATGTGATTGGCTGCCCTTCCTTCTCTTCCAAAATGACTGCAATTTAAATTCAGCTACTAGGGTTGAAAACATAAGTATACAGAGGCACTTGTTTGGTTAGTCTACATTGGAAATCTTTGTTTAGTTCTGGTTACCATATTTAAAAGGTAATGGTTACCTTTTTAGTTCTGGGTACCAAATTTAAAAGCATATTAGAAACACTTTTAGACAAAAGGTAAGTTTAAATATAGTAACTATTGGGAACTGTGTCACATGAAAGAATTAAAGATGGTTTTAACTCAGAAATGTAAGGTGTTTGCATGCCTTTGGAAGAGAAGTAAAGGGAGCCTATTTCAATATTTATAGGACTCTTAGAAAACAAATTTGTTTTATATTAACTTCTTTTTCTCCTTTTTTTAAAGTAGAAACACTTAACAAAGAAAAAAGAAATATTAAGATTATTCTTCACAGCCTCCCCATTTTTACAATCATAAAGAGAGAAGTGACAAGAAGAGATATATAGGCTTAATAAAATCAAAACAAAACATTCTAATAGTGTTCATGTTTCTTCAGGCTTATTCATCTTTATGTATTCTGTGTCACGTATATTGACAGGCAAATGGCAGATAGACAGTGAATACTGGTTAAATGAATCAATAATGAAATAATGAATATGTAATTATTGGAGTGAATGACTTGTGAGGCCCAGTCACTAGAAATGTCCCAAGCAAAGCTGGGTAGCTATCTATCAGGGATCTCATAGAACAAGTTCTTAAAAAAAAAAAAAAAAAGATAGGCCTAGATGACCCTTAGGATGCCTTTTACATGTAAAATTATTTAAGAGATCAAATAAGTAATTATTTTCTACAGTTCTGATTATTACTACAGCTTAAGCATTAGAACTTCTTCAGAGAAACTTGGAAAACAAACTCTTATCTATCAAGGGGAGAGTGATATAAAAATGTAAAACATATTAAGATTTCTGGAAAGTAAAAGCTTGGTAGAACCTTAGGTTATGTAAGTGGATTATGTTGATTTAATTCTATTTGCAAAATTAGAATGTCTTACCGAAAACTATTTAATTTGAATGGCAATGTACTATTCCACTTTTTTCATGAACTGCTGAATCCTTTCTAAGTTTTGCAATATACATAGCAATTAAATTACAATATTTTAAAACAATATATCTGTATTTCATTTGGGATCTTAAGTTACCATGTAGCTTTAATACATTTTAAACGTATTTAAATATGTTGTGTTTTATTTTGTTTCTGTCCTAGAGAAGTAACTGCTATGAATAATAGCTACTTCTATTTCATACTTATTTAAGTTTTTTCATTACACTTTTTTCATTACATTTTAATGCTATAACTCAAATGTTATGCACTATTAGTTTTAATTTTTTAATAAAGAAAATTATTGTTCAAGTATTAAAAACAAAACATTACAGACATTATTAGCTGAACAAGGGAGATATAACTTAGATAAACAAAGGTCTAACCATATTCTATGGGATATTGAAAATATTTTTTTAAGTACATTATTGGGATGTCACATAGGTTTGGATATACAAAAGATAGTAACTTGAATTTGTATTAAACAAAAATCAGTAATCTCAGGAGCCTTAGAAGAGAATAATTATGTAAAAAAAAGATTGACATGACACATATACAGTTTAATGGTGTTTCTTTTGTTGGTGGGACCATGGGTGATTTTTTTCTCATTCTTTCTACATTTCTACGATAAGCGTCAACTATTTTAACAAACGGTAAAAATGGTTTATTTTACTTTATCTTATAGAAAACCTTTATAGATAAGAGTAAAATAACACAGCAGTAATCTTTTTTTTTTTAAAGATTTTATTTATTTAATCACAAGAGACATAGAGAGACACACAGGCAGAGGAAGAAGCAGGCTCCATGCAGGGAGCCCCACGTGGGGCTCGATCCTGGGTCCCCAGGATCAGGCCCTGGGCTGAGGACAGCGCTAAACCGCTGAGTCACCGGGGTTGCCCACACAGCAATAATCTATCCAAAAAAGTGAAATATTGATTTTTTATACTATCTACAAAATTGTTATTTGACTTGAATCTTTTTATGTGAAATGGATAAAAATTTCTCCAAGTACACATCTTAAAAGGACCTGGGCAGAGTGACACTCAGCATCAATAGGAAATTAATTATCTCACTAAACTGGATTCTCCAAATTAGTAAAGTCATTTCTTTAAGAAGTAAAATCATGGAATTAATGAATTTATAAAGTTTTTTTTTAATAAATCATTTTAAGCTTCCTTCCTGCTTTCTTGATGTGATCAATGTCTTTCAACTTCCTCTTAATGATTCAGAGAGAGCTATGTGACTTTCAGTGACTCTGCACTGAGGCACTCGGTGCCTGCTATGGTGTAGGGGGGCATTAATTATCAAGACTTTAGTTTTTTGGTTAAAGGTGTTTTTTCTTTACAGTTTCTGTATTACATATGACTATTTATTAGATAATATTAATTCTTATTAAATATTACTACTATTACCATATCTTTCTCTAGCCTTCTCCTCTTTCTCCTTCATCTTCCCATGATTATGATTTCTAATACTTTATGGTGTGAAAAATAAGTTAATATTGTTTATGGTTGTGTTTAATAATAGCTTGATTAATGTAGTCATCAATAAATGTCTTCTAGGGCCAGTCAGACTTGAAGGTCATTGATCAGCTGTGAATAGGAACAGACTATGCTTGAGAAAGTCTAAGTGGCCAGAGAAAAGTACAGACAGGATGGTGGTGTAGTAGATGATCAGAGATGAAATAAATCCCACATTATGTGGTGCATCACAAGTCCATGTAAGGATTTTGGCTTTAACTCCGAATGGGGAGGTACTGAACAGTCTTAGATCAGGAAGTGGTATGTCTGATGTACGTTTCTAAATACCACTGTGACTGTTCTACAGTAAATATATTTTAATGAAATGAGAGCGGTAGACATGAAACAGGGATGAAAATAATGGTCATTACTACCATTACTACGATGATAAGTACTACCATATATCTTATATTTTGAAAATCATACCCATAAGACTCCACTGGATTAGCCATTAGATAGGATAGAAAAAAAGGAAAAAAAGATGCTGCCCAGGTCTTTCATCAGATTAATAGTGGTGCCACTTACTGAAGGGGATGCAGTGAGGAAGTGAATTTGAATGGGAAGAAGCTAATAGGAAATTGAGGGTTCAGATTTTGATATGTTAAATGTCAGGTGCCTGCCAGACATATGGGCAGAGTTGAAGGCACAATTCTGCAGGCCAACCAAAAGTGAAGACGGGAGGTATCAGTTGAGGAATTATCACATTAGTAATAGAATTAAAACCTGTAAGATTGGATGCTATCAGCTAGAGGTAAGTAAAGAGAGAAAATCAAAGTATAAGGAAAAAAAACAACACAAAACTTGAACAGTCTATTATTTAGATGTCATAAGGAGAAGAAACATCCATCAAAGGAGATGGAGAAGATTCTAATGAGATAGGAAAAAATCCAACAGAATGTGAGGTCCTTTAAGCAAAGTGAAGAAATCTGTTAGAGAAGGGGAAACCAGATGTGTGTCATCTACTGCTAAGAGAATGAATAAGATGAGCCTATGAAAATGACCATTGCTCTGTGTTACAGAATCTGAGTCTGAAGAGTTCACACATAAGACTTAATATTTAAAATGTGTAATATTTATTACACATAATGTGAACTTTCTTCCAAACCCACTGTTCATTCAGTTTTTCTGTCTCAGTGAAGAGCTCTTACTGACCCATTTGCCCATATTCAGTACACTACAAATCATGGGTTCTACGTTCCAAAATATGTTTCAAGTCTATTCCCTTCTCCCCATCTTTATTGTCCACCATCCTGTGTGTACCATATCCTCTTCTTCAGGAACTACTGTATTTGCTTCTTAATTAATCTCCCAGTATCCATTCTTTCCACTC